>NC_071639.1:8097274-8413410 GCF_014839835.1 Dryobates pubescens | reverse complement strand
GTGACTTTTTGCAAAAGATGTATTGTTCATGTCAAGAAAACAAGCTTACAGACATTGTAGATCTTCTCAAGACCCACTCTAAACTGAGAATCCAAAGCTAAACTCAAGGTATGAGATGTGCCTGTGCCACAATTCAGTGTGCAATATCTAGCTTTTCTGTGTTAAGAAAGCAACTCTTAAGAACCTGATCCCTGAACAGTTAGGAAGAGCCTTCAGAGCGATGGGCATGAGGTACTGAGCTGTGGACTTATTTGAAGTCCTGTGTGCTCATTTGAGGAACAAAGACATTAAAGGACAAAACCTGATTAAAAGGGGATGTATGACAAGGATTTGTGACCTGTGTTTTTAAGACTATTGTCTGGGCCCATTTTATTGTGCAGAGACTAGTTAATTGGAAGCACAAGACATTAATGTACTGCTGAGTATCAAGCATCTCCCAACAACTTTAAACATGCTTTGCTATACATTTCATATGTAAAGCAATTAACCAGAAATTTTACAATTACTGAGCAGTATTTTCCAGCTCCAGTACCCAGTCCCTCTATTTGTTTCTGAAACAAAAGTGCCAGATAGCATGTGCTGCTGCCTATACATTCAGCCTATGTTTAGATACTGGAAAGTGCTTGAACTAATGCAAGTGACTGCACAGGAAAACATTGAGGTAATTGGTAGGAGATCTGTAATTAATATTTGGCCTAAAAGAGGAAGGTAGAAAAGTGTGGGTTGTGTCAAACTCAAGTAGTTTGAGTTTTATTTTGGCTTGAAAGAGAAGTATTGCAGGGTTGCTACTGTTGAATTGTATTATTGGCCACTGTATTATTTCCATACAAACATTTATATGCAGTGGTTATAACAGTAGGGTCAATTTGCTTTCCTAGGTGTTCTTGGCTGCTAAAATAAACACACCTCACATTACACTCTCTACTTAAGCATTTAGTATTTTACCAAAATATAGCCTGAACCTTTATCCAGCATCACTTACTAAGGGTAGAAAAAGCAGTGCTGCAAAAGCTTTCTTGGTAGCTCTTCACAGTTTCCAAAACCTTACATACTTTTGCTAGTGAGGGCTCAACCTAAAGGTGTCCTTGCTTTTTTTATTTTAATTAATCCCAACATATTATCAAGTGCTTGGGAAATTGCTGATTTCAGATGTTTGCAAAGTAACAAACCTCAGGTTGCTCTTTCATGAAGAAATGGCAGTATCAGAGAGCTTTTAAATATAAGCCTTGGTCATTTTAGTGTGATTAAAAACTTCTGTTTAAAAAAAATGAAGCTAAAACCCAATAGCTTAAGAGTTCAGAAGATTTTGTGTGTGATGCTTTTGAAGTACACGAGTGGTAGCTGCTGTTGGAAGAAATCCATGCTCTAACTATTGTGGTTTCATAATTTATAGGCACTAATGAGTTTACTTTATGCCATTGATTGTCCATAATACAATAAGAAATCAATGTAATGTCTAAGGTTTGTGAGATATGAATGTGTTTTGGTATAGTAAATATGATACCTACTGATTACTGCCATCATTAGCAAGTAGAATATATTCCCAAGACTGTTGTGTTTTAAAGGCATTCACTGTTCAGGGAAAAGCAGAACAGAGATTGTAATTTTGAAATGGTAAAGCTGTTGTGATTTTGTGTGTCTGCATGCTTGGGATGATACGTTCTTACTCTCTTAGATGTAGTGGTGACAGTTGTTTTACACTGCTCTGAATTTTAGGAGCATATAAATTACTAAGTTTGTTGCTGCAGATTACAAAATGGGCATCAGACAAAGCTAAATGAACTTCTAAGCTTCAAATCTGTTTGCTTCTTCATACTGTGAAAGCCTTTGATCTTCAGTAACAAGTCATAATTTGTAAGTCTACCTTTCTCCACTGTAGCTATTCATGAATAAGAAAAGTGGAAGTAAATTGAAACTGTGACATAGTGTGCACTGCATTAGAGTTGTTTTCTTGGCTCATTTGATCACTTGAAGCTGTCAGATAGCAGAGCATTTCTGAAGTACATTATCCTGTTGTGATGACTCTGCTGTATCTGAGACTGTTTACTTTGAATACCTTCAGTTAATTCAAGTACAGCGAAGTATGGAATAGAATAGAATAGAATAGAATTAACCAGGTTGGAAGAGACCTTTGAGATCATCATGTCCAACCTATCATCCAACACCACCTAATCAACTAAACCATACAACCAAGCATCCTGTCAAGCCTTGCCCTGAACACCCCCAGCGACGGCGACCCCACCACCTCCTCAGGCAATTCTGATTTACTTTTTTCTATATATATAAAGAAAACATAACAAAAAAAAGAAGAGAGGCTGGTGTAATTATGTTAATTCATAAAATTTTAATATTGCCTTCATTTGGACAGTTGATCATCATTTAAAACATTTTTTTTTTTAAATGGAAATTCTCTAAAAACATACAATATTATTCTACTAGGTTTGAACCAATCTCTTCCACCATCTCACTCCCTTCTCCATTTCTCTTGCAGAATTGAGGTTGACTTGCTAATGGTGAAACAGGTCAGCACTCAGTTAAAATGGCCTGAAGGAGAGTGTGTCAGGGCAGTGTTAAGTGGGATGATGTTGTTAGGCATGAGCAAATAGGAAACCTGAGAAAGAGGAGTGAACATAATCAGAGGAATAGAGACCATTAGATTCTGAATTGGGCAGTTGGAGCCATACTTGGTCATTCTCCATGAGGTCAATGACAGCACTACCAGAAGCCTGATCGAGGTATCCTTTCTTGTACTCATCGTAGGTGTACATGAGTGGGGAGCCATTCTTGTAGAGTGCAACCCAAACATTTGTTCCTTTTGCATGTACATGGTAGGCAAAATAGTACAGTCCGGGGGTCCTGCAGGTGAATATGCCTGTTCTGGGGTCATAGTGTTGCTGCCTGTTGTACAGGATTTTATCGAATTTGATGGGAACTGCTGCTGCAGGGTAGGCTTTTGAGAGGATGGCACTGAAAGCAGACACTGGCATCCCTGTAAGGGCTTGGTTTACTCCTTTCATGTAAGACATTCCTGATAGCTCTCGAGACTCTCCTGCTTTAACGTAGCTTTCAGGCACCTGTGGGATGATGGCTTGGCCAGGGGGACCAGGAGGACCTGGGGGACCTGGCAATCCAGGCTCTCCATTGCTGCCTTTAGGCCCAGGGGGACCAGGTGGTCCCATGGGTCCACTTATGCCTTTTGTAGAAATACCTGCTGGGCCTGGCAGTCCTGGTGCTCCTGGCTCACCTTTAGCACCAGGGGCTCCTGGCAGGCCAGGGGGGCCAATGGGGCCTCTGGTGCCAGGGATTCCTGAAGGTCCTCTGGGTCCCGGCTCGCCGTTGATCCCTGGCACTCCCTTAGGTCCTTGTGGACCCATTGGACCAGGCAAGCCGGGAAGCCCAGCATGGCCAGTGTCACCTTTTGGACCTGGGAAACCTGGGTGTCCCTTGGGACCAGCAAGGCCCTGCTCACCTGGGTATCCTGGTTTCCCCTCTAATCCTGGTAGACCTCGTTCACCCTTGGCCCCTGGGAATCCCGGGGGGCCAGCAGGGCCCATGTCACCTTTGGGCCCAGGCAGGCCACTGTCACCAGGCAAGCCTTTGCGTCCTTGGGGGCCCATGTTCCCTGGGGGTCCAACTGGCCCTGGTTCCCCTGGTGCACCGGCTGGGCCTTGCTCTCCTTTAGGTCCTGGAAGACCTGGAAGACCTTCAGGCCCTCTGTGTCCCTTCATCCCTGGCAATCCTGGCTTTCCAAATCCTGGAAGACCTGGGGATCCAGGCAAGCCTGCAGGTCCAGGTTGTCCCTTGGCTCCAGGGATGCCTGCTGCTCCAGGTGGTCCCATTGGCCCAGGCTTGCCAATGCCAGCTTCTCCAGGCTCTCCTGGGGGACCCTGCGGACCTGGAAGTCCAGCTGCTCCAGGTGCACCTGGTAAACCTCTGTCACCTTTCATACCTGGCTGACCTGGAAGACCATTTTCACCAGGCTTTCCTACTCCAGCAGGACCAGGATGACCCCGGGGTCCCTGCGGGCCTGGGAGACCCCTGCTACCTGGGCGACCTGGAATGCCAAATCCGTTTTCTCCCTTTTGTCCATTTATACCAGGGATACCTGGTTCTCCCTTCTCACCAGGGAAACCCCTTGGTCCTTGAGCTCCTGGAGGGCCTTGTGGTCCTGGCTTGCCAGGGACAGTCAGTCCTGCGGGGCCGGGAGTGCCGGGGGGTCCTTGTGGGCCTCTTGCTCCTGGGAGCCCAACAGGTCCAGGTTCTCCTTTCTCACCATGTAGTCCTCTTTCTCCTGGCTTCCCTGGTAGACCTGGCATACCTGGCTTTCCAACCCCAGAGAATCCAGGTGGTCCTGGGGGACCAGGCGGGCCTTGAGGACCGGGACTTCCAAACCCTGGCTTTCCTGCAGGACCTGGCTGTCCTCTTGGTCCAATAGGGCCTGGGGGACCTGGGGGTCCTTGTTCACCCCTTACCTGCACACCTGTGAGATAGAGGAAACCAGGTCAATTAGGGCAGCTGGAAAAGATGTGCAGACCTGTAATTTAGTGGTGAATGTATAAAGGGTTAACCTCACCTCAAGTTTCTAAGAGTTTGGTCACTGAGAAACTGATGTTCAGAGCAAAGTATGTCAGAGCTCTTAAGTGCAAATTTGTTGGAGTTGTGTTGTGATCTACAAGTCCTCTAGATATTTTGGGGGGCTTCAATATATTAAGGGTCATCAGAGAATTTAAAAGATGCTGGCCAATAGATGCCAACTATTTAGGAAGGAAGAAGAAAACAGAGGTAACTGGTTTAGCCAGTCATCAAACTTGCATCTTGATGAATAAAACCAGACAGAACTCCATGTGCAGCTGCTTTTCTGAAACTACTTTGTGCCACATTTAAGTAATGACATTTTTGTCCTTTTCCCTCCAACTTCTGAAAATGAGCCATGGCTCTGCTTTTCTGGTGACAATCTGAATGTTGCATTTTCAAACACTGTCTTAAAAGATTTTCATTTGTTGCAAAAATTGCACACAGTGGCAAGGTCACAGCTCATCATTCATCTTACTGCAGTCTGAATTGTGGCATTGGTTTTGGTTTTTTATACTACTTAGAATCATAGAATCAATAAGTTTGGAAAAGACCTCAAAGATCATCAGGTTCAACCTGTCACCCAAGACCTCGTGACTCCTAGACCATGGCACCAAGGGCCACATCTGATCCCTTTTTGAACATCTCCAGGGACGGTGACTCCACCACCTCCCTGGGCAGCACATTCCAACAGCTAACAATTCTCTCTATGAAGAACTTTCTCCTCACCTCCAGCCTAAACCTTGAGACTGTGTCCTCTTGTTCTGCTGCTGGTTGCCTCGGAGAAGAGACCAACCCCCTCCTGGCTACAACCTCCCTTCAGGTAGTTGTAGAGAGCAATAAGGTCTCCCCTGAGCCTCCTCTTCACCAGGCTAAACTTCGTTTCCTTAGTTATCACAACAGCAGGTGGAGCCACTTAACCAAATGTCACAAATAGAGGAGTAAACAAAAAAGCTTCCTGCTCTGTTGTCTGTGTACTTCATAGCTTCATGTTGGAATTAGGGTGCTGATTTGGGGATGCTACAGAAAAGATTAATGTGAATGTTGGGAGACTACTTCAGTAGCTTGCAGCAACTGGCAGCATTACAGAATTAAAAAACATACCTGTGATGTTAATTTAAGAAATCAATGTAAAAATAAAAACTGGGAGATGCAGTCAGAACCTAGATTCTGTTTTGTTGTTTTAAGGGCAACATACTCTATTTGATGCTTATTTGTAAAAGAAATTGATAATGGAGCAACAATGGACCAGCTAAAATTTGCATTTCATTGACAAAAAGAGCAGTGTGTGTCTGGAGAGAGAGATGTGTGTGTGTGTAAAAGTTTATGCAAGGATCATTCTGCTGCCTCTTACATAATAAATTGCCTTTTCCAGTCTGTGGCTAGTCTTGGTGAACTCAAAATGAGACAAAAGAGGGAGAAAATTACTCTACATATCTCTTTTTGATAAGATAATGTGTATACACAGAGATAATAACAGATAATCTGTAGGAAGAGACTGGATGGGGTGCTTGGTGCCATGGTTTAGTTGATTAGATAGTGTTGGATGATAGGTTGGACTAGATGATCTCAAAGGTCTCTTTCAACCTGGTTTATCCTATCCTATCCTATCCTATCCTATCCTATCCTATCCTATCCTATCCTATCCTATCCTATCCTATCCTATCCTATCCTATCCTATCCTATCCTATCCTACATGCATTTGAGTTTAATTTGATACTGTGTCTGCAAGGTTGCCTTCCTATGTTGCCAGGGAATTTGTTTTTATGTATCAAGCGTGGATGCATAAAATCAGCACAAATGCACAGCATCTTATTTTGCATGCATTCCTATCTCATCCTCCTGAAGGCAATGAAAAGGAAGATGGCTGTTAAAATCCTGCACTCAGAAGGAAGCAGTCTCTGCTATACTGATAAGCTGAAAATGCACACACACATCCTTCTGTGAGGAGAGGCTGAGGGAGCTGGGGTTGTTCAGCCTGGAGAAGAGGAGGTTCAGGGGAGACCTTATTGCTGTCTACAACAACCTGAAGGGAGGTTGTAGCCGGGAGGGGATTGGTCTCTTCTCCCAGGCAACCAGCACCAGAACAAGAGGACACAGTCTTAAGCTGTGCCAGGGGAAGTTTAGGCTCGAGGTGAGGAGAAAGTGCTTCCCAGAGAGAGTTGTTAGCCCTTGGAATATGCTGCCAGGGAGGTGCTGGAGTCACCATCCCTGGAGGTGTTCAAGAGGGGATTGGATGTGGCACTTGGTGCCATGGTTTAGTAGTCATGAGGTGTTAGGTGACAGGTTGGACTTGATGATCTCTGAGGTCTTTTCCCACCTTATTATTCTATGATTCTCAGATGCAGAGATGGTTGTGGAATCTGTAAGTACCAGTGACAGGTCTGGTGCAGTCTTTGGTATCTTACAGATACTGTTGGATTTCTTACTACTGAACTCCCAGATTCAGGGGGGTGCAAGTTTGTTTTCTCACTGTGTAGGTGTCATAAGATGTGGCAAATTTTAAGAACTAGATTGTATGAAAAGAAAATAATTTGGAAGAGGCTTAGGCCTCTCAGAATTAATACACACCCTGTAGCTGAAGTGGCATATAAATGTTCTTTACACATTTTCTGTTCACCACAGACAGGCAAGTCTGAGGAGAGGGAACCTTTCCCAAGTTACTTTTTTCATACAATGAATTTCTTTGCCATCTCTTATGTCACCTATGCAACAAGCTATTTTCCTTACTTAACTGCAAGACTCAGGATTTGTTTCATAAGTTTTGTCTATGGATAGAGCTTCTGTTTGCATCGGAGAACACAGGCAGGTCAAATCTAAGCCTCCATACAAATACCTAAACAGGTTCCTTAGCTAATGTTGTTTCAGTTGTAAAGCATTAGGGACACAGCACACATAGTTTTTTACATCAGGTATATTGAAGCCAAATCCAAGTATTTAGGTGGTTACCTCAGCAGAAGATAACAATGGCCCCAGCCAGGTCCCCTCAGGGCAGGGATAGAGAGGGAAGGGAACAATATTAATTTTCTCTGTGTTTAATATACAGTTATTGCATTTCATCTAATTTGATTTTTTTGTTTAACTATCAAATTGCTTCAAACTTTAGCTTCATAGTCATTCTCTTTCTGCTTTTTACCATGGTTTAGATGTGACTTTGTATCAGTCTGAGGCTCACAAAGGTGCTGCCTTTTTTTTGCATGAGATGCTAAAGGCATTGTCATTGTCCATGTTCTTACAGAGGTTTTCTGTAAGGAGCTATGCTCTTTCAAAGTTGTGAATGTCTGGACAGTCTTAAGTCCTCTGAGGAAAAGACAGCCAAATGCATTAATGAAGTAGGATTTTTATCAGGAAAATTTGAAGTGGAGTTTGGCTACCCTTTTACATGTCTTGGTACATAGCTTTATGCAAAATCAGTTTATGTTCTCGGAGTGCAGTCAAATCCTATTTGTGGATTGATTATGAAAGCTTTAACATAACCCTCAGTAAGGGCTTATGTAAGTATTGCTGAACAGACTTAATTCAGTGATTATTCTCAACTAGGACTTTCAAAGATTGCAAGCAGAAGAGCTACTGTCAGGATGATGATTGTTTTTTTAAACTGTTAAAAGAACTTTGCTAAATTCATTGATGCTTTAATAGGTTTTGATTGTCCACAGAAATTATATATTGATCTATTACTTCTTGTCCTGAGTCACTAGTTTAGGCCTAGACTGAACTTGAACTTCCAGGCTGCTTTTTTTTTGGCAAGTATGACCAAGTATGATTATTACAACTAAAAGTAGCTGGCGTACAGCAAAAGTGGAAGTTCTGAATAGCCTGTTAATAGCTGAAAGAAAATCATGTTGTTCTGGTGGGGAGAGCAGGATGTTTACAAGGAGGATGCAATTCTCCTAGATTAAGTGATGGTAATTTGGAATAGACACTACTGATCATACTCTGGGGGGGGCAATTCCTCAAATAAAACCAGTGCCTGGGAAGTCTGAAGTTTTGATTTGGGTGGTTTGTGGGTGGTTTTTTTTAAAGGCTTTGACCTAAGCATGTAAATATAAAAAGGAACTCAAGTATAGGCACTCACTTGGCTTACAAGGATCCCCAGAAGTAAGATATCACAATGTATAGCATTGCAGTTATATATTACCTACACAGTCTGCCATAAGACTGATCTATGAAATGAAGAGCACTTCTTATTGTAGAGTTAGAATTGGTGTATTGCTATGAGATTAGTCTGATAAAAGTATTAGCTTACATCACTCATGGGAGAAAAAACAACCTATGTAGAGGTTTGTCACATTTTTACAACTATATATCAATTTATTTAGCCCTTCTGCACTTTAAACAGCTCTCCATTTGGCCATGTGTATCAGATATATATTCAAATTCACACATGAGCCTTTTTTGAGTAGAGCTGTGTAAGTTTGTTTCCTGAATACTGCAGCTGTCAGGTCTGTTGTTAGAAAGCCCAGTGCTCAAATGAGGAGTTTGAGGGCAGTCAACATGTTGTACATAGTTACATACACAATCATGTTGTATTATTCCCACCTGTAGCTGTAATTTTGTTGCCACCTTATATGCCTTTAGTGATTATTGTGCAAAAAATGTGTCTGTGACAAGTGTGCATCTTTGTCAGTAAGAGGCAACTGCCAGAGCCACTGCCCGTTGTTTCTGTAGCAGTGCCGTTATTTTAATAAGCCTGAACTGTTAATGACAGTTAAATACCAACAGCATAAAGAAAGAGCTTTTGGTCATGTATTGACCCACAAGGAATAATTGTGTTTAAAAATCAAAAATTAGGAGACTTACCTTGACTCTTTACATTGTATGGTAGAAAATGTGGCCCCTTGATGCTGGATTGTTTCTGATACTGCTCAGAAAAATATCCATCGCTGCCATGGACAATGTTCAGACAAAACAGCAGCAGTAAGGGTATTTGTAAATGCATAGTTCCAAATCTGTTCTCTGTTGGAAAGGAAGAAGGAAGTTAGTTGTAAAGAAAAGCTGCTCAGTTCTATTTTGCATGAATAAATGAGTTTTCTTAAAGTACTGGTATGAAAAGTAACATCATTCTGTGCTTACTTCATCCTACTTTCACTAGTTATGAAAAATCCTCTAAGAAGAAGAAAAGCAGCATTGCTATCACTTTGAATAGATAGCTTAGAGGCAACAAACACACTCTTAGGGAAAGAATCATTTTAAATGAATACCAGCCTATTTAAAACCAGTTGTCAGAAGCAGTGATTATTTTCCTAGTTGCCACTAGGGCTCAAATAGTAAGTTCCGGAGTTGTGTATATCACAGCTTCTGACCTGAAGAAAAGTTTCCAGTGGAAATACATAGACACTCTACCATGACCTTATTGCCTCTGGCTAGTCCTGTTGCAAATAAAACATGAAGCTCCTTCAGCACTAGTGGCAAAAATTGCCTGGATGGAAACCAGGCTTTTATCTGGGACCTTTCATAGTCCCAGTGGCAGTAATGACACTGTCACCGGCCCTGCTTCCCCCCTCCAGCCAAAATAAACTCCTGCAGAAGTTATCTTCAAAGCCAAATAGAATGAAATGAAAGCATAACATACCAAAATGTAGAGCTCCAATGCAGAGTGGTAGAGCAGTGAATCTCCCTCTATTGAGGAGTTCTTCTGCCACTGGTGAGTGGGCAGAAGCTGATGATTTCAAGTGTCATCCTTGAGTATTTATATGATTTTCCCCCCAGTTGGGTGACTGCTGGGCATAAGCTCCTCCCTCCAAATCACTAAGCAGTAATTATCCATGAGTATATGTGGATTTTTTTTTTAGGGGTGGGGGAAGATATTTTGGGCAGTTGTCCTAGATCCTGTTAAGGTTTATTTTGGGTTTTTTTCTTCCTCCCTTGGATTTCTTATTGTTGATGAAATTGTATTGCTCATAGCTCATGTTTTCTAAAGTTTTAGGGCCCCTCTAGTGCTGAGAAAGGTAACATTGGAGAAAATCATGAACTTGTAGGTAAGGTTGGTAGTCAAGTGCTTCATTTGGATTATCTCTGTAAATGTTTTAAGGAAGGAACATTTTGAAGCTTGGTGAGCTCTTATTTTCTGGAGTAACCTCACTAAAGTCTATAGAGACTGCTTGGGTGAGTGACTTTTCATTGGGATACAAGTGGAGCACTTAAAATCAGTTGAGATGTTAATAAAGGAGTTCTGTGAGAACTTGAAGGTGACAGAGTGACTATTTTAGGAGGTTTTTTTTTATCCTCACATTGTTTCTAGACCTCTGGTTTGATGCCGGAGGGCTAAGATGTATTCTGCAGTAATGTTTCTGTATCATGAATTCTTGAAATGCAAATTGACCTTGTACAGTGAGGACTTCATTGTGTCTAGTTGTAACAAAAGCCTTCAATCCATACTGTTGAAACATAAAATGTTATACAGGATGATGTTTGGAGCTGTTGGAGGTTTTCTGCAGTGAGTAATTTTTATATATGTATATATATATATATAAGGTTTGTTCAATCAAACACAGTTATTGCACTTCTGGATGCATGTTTCTCCTCTTAAATGGCTGCAGTTTAGTAAATTTTAAACTGCCATTGTTTTACTGTTGGTGGATTAAGCTTGCTTACCTCTTTTTCTGTTTTTCTTCAGATTATAAGCTGGTTTTGGCCATTAAGAAAGTTTGTTAAGCAACTCTTAACTTAATAGACTGTATCCACACGTTGTGTTGTCTTTATTGAATAGCTAATGGACTCTTGCAATGTTTCAGCATCACTTTGATTAGGATTCAGTGCTAACTAGGCAGTAACTCTCAGTCCTTAATTTGTTTGGGACTCTGAAATGTTTAGCATTGAAGGGTAAAATGAGAGAGAACAAACAAACCTTTCTCATTTAGGAGGAAGCTGTAGAACTGAATATGTAGTGCAGTCTGCAAGCAAAATGTCTACAGATCAGTTATCTGTGCATTCAAACTTCTTGGCCAATTGCAGTTTTCTTTGACATTCCTATGTGGTATTCAGTCTTGGGGTTAGATTTTTGGATGTTTGAAATCGTTTCCCTTGTACCAAAGATTCGTGGAGAAACAAAGCTAAAGGCTATCTGTTGTTACTAAAGGAAGCTGAGTGTGTGCTACAAGTCCCTGTCCTGATGAAGTGAACATTTATTTGGTTTTCAAGTTAATGTATGCCACTTGTTGAGCTGTGTGAGAAGCCTTCTGGGGAGCTGGAAGGCAGAAGAACAGGTATACAGCCATATCCTAACACCAACTGTAGAAATGTTGCAGTCAGGGTTGTGTTACAGTAATGCTAATAAATAATGTGGGTCACTGTGAGTTCTCAGGCATGGTAGGTACAGAAGGGACACCTGTTACCGTTCCAACCAAAAGCCTGAGCTGGTGGCCCTGAACTGTGTGGCTCTCCTGTGGAATGGCAGGTTAACATGGGCTGAATTTTACCTGCTTTGTGTCTTTGTTTAATTCCACACTCTTCAAGTGACAACTTTTTTTGGCTTTTATGTATTATGGCAAATATCCTAGAACACCAAATACTGTACTGAAGGAGACCAATGGACCATCAAGTCTATTCTGCTTACAATTGTGCTAATACCTTTGCTTACTGGAGGGCTGTATTAATGTTGTGACTTAAAGACTGCTGCAATAATTTATTTAATGCATTGTTGAACAGTTCTTCTATTCTTCTTCCTAGCCATCCCCTAAAGAGCACTCTGTTCCATTTTTGCAATTAAGCCCATTCTGCTGCAAGGGTCTTCCAACTGAAGCCTGCTTTCTCCATTAAGGTTGTGTGCCCAATTTGGTCAGTGGACTTCAGAGAATCATTCTACATCTAAGATGGCATTTCTGCTCCCCATATGTGCATTCAGTTCCTTTTCATCTTTTGGAGAAGGAAGCTTTGTCCCCAGGTTGTTTGTGTAGCATCTCAAGGTGCTTAACTTAAATATTAGTCTCTGTAATTTCAAATGAGAATCCAGTCAGCCACTTTGGACAGAGGCAGCAAATGTATGGGCATGGAGTTTTATTTCCTCCTTGACAAAATACAACTCCATCCCCTTTTTTTGGTTCACATACATCCAAAAATAGCTTTTGATTTGAAAACATTTAAATATACAGCCCTCAGTGGGAAGTGTGGTCGTTGCTAATTTAACAAGGTTTGGCTAAGAGCATCAGTTGACAGTTTTGTGCACACACAGGTTCATGCTAATTTCTGGCCTAACTCATAAATACCCCCAAAGCAGACACACTGATGTCACAGAGCCACCAATAATGTACACTGATATTTGCCCAGCAGCCTCACTTCCTGCCTTGGCTCCTTCTGGGCAGGAAGGTGAATAATCTCTGTGTGTCTCTGCATAAATAGGGATGATTGTGGGGTCAAAAGGTATATACAGGCAAAGCCCTTGTCCTTGTGTTTAACCCCAGCCCCACCCTATTGTGCTATCCTATGCTGCTTCCATGGCTTGAGGTTTTGTTTTTTGTGGGTGTGGGAAACTGAGGTAGAATTGGAGTTCACTGCTTTTGTATGTTTTCCATTTTGCTGTGAATATTGGCAGAGCACTAACACACATTTAGCTCTAAGCACATGTATAAAGGGAGAGCTTCAATACATATTTGCACTTGCAAAACTCCATGCAGCAGATAGACCTCTGTGTAGCCTTTTACAGCAACAGGACAGTTTAAACTAGATTGGTTATTTACATACTTGTTTTCAAGGTATAAACGTTCAGGTGCTCTTGTTTTATAGTTATGCATTTAGCATGTTGTCTTTATTTACAAATGAAGGTGTCTTTCCTCCCTTCTGCTCTCCCTGCCCCAGTACCATAACAGTCAGGAATAATTTTGATCCATTGCACCACTCCAGAGCTTGCTCTTTAGTTATGTATTGGCTGCTTCTTCCCATGTAAAAGTAGCCATGGTAAATGTTATCTCAATGTAATAGCTTAAGTCTTAAGCTTAATCACAATAAAAAGACTCAAAATAGAGTTTCTCTGGACCACCTGAAGTAGATACTGCAACTGCAGAGCCTGCAATGCAGTTTGCAGTGTTTCATCATATCTGGTGGCTGAATGGTCTGCTTCTTGTTGAACATTGTTGGAAAGCATGTTCTTAAATGTGCTTCCCAAAACCCCCTGTTGCCTCAGTGCCTTACTCCCACAGGATCAGTGAGGGGAACACACGCATAAATAACATGGAAGTGATACCATGATTTGGGAGATGGCTACTGACTTTCACCACCATCCTTCAAATTGCTGACAAAGTGCTTTGGGTCCCACAATAAGCAGCTGCTTATGAGAAAGAAAAAACTAATCCCTGTCACAACACATGCACACACAGTAAAAAAAGGGGAGAAGAAAATGCAGAGGAATGTTGAGTTAGGTCCATGTGGTTCCTGGAGACTGGCTAAATATATTCCTGATGCTGTGGATTCTTAGTGTGAATATGCCTAGATTTATCAGTTTGACTTGTGAGGATGTGATCTTAATTTTGCACCATCTAAGCACAAACCATGTGCACAGTTTCAAGGAACTGTGAGTTCTTTGAAAGTGATAATTCACAACTTCAGCTCAGGATTTGTCTTCTTTTGAATAATTGGCTTTTAGTCTCAGTCCTGAATTTTCTTCTAGTTTATAATTAGTATTTATGTTAAAATATGGTACCCAAGGGACCTGGGGAGTTGTTCATCCCCTTTTTTTTTTTTGCCTAGATAATCTCAGGTGTCAAGAAAGAGGCAAGAGTGGGAGGGTTTTTTTCCCCCCTGCAGTTTAAAATGTAGTCTGGAAAATTGGGAGTAACTTTTTATTGATGACAATTGATTGAAACAATTCTTTTGCTGCTCCTGGCTCAGTACCTATGGCTGGCACTTTTTTAATGTGGTTGGTTCCCATTTTGTTATCTACCTGAAGTAAGATTTGCAAACTGTACCCTAGTGCATGGCAAACTTTCCTCTGTTAAAGTGCTTATCCCCAAAACTTGGGGTAGCTACTGTCATGCAGAGGACTCTAATGAATGGAGGCAGCACCTCTGGTGAAGAAATAGTCAAAGAATTTTATGTTCTCGAAGAAAGGTGCTTAGGAATTTCTGAGAGTTTGAAAGTCTGCCATGAAATTCAAGGAGCAATTGGGCTTTCCAGTTTGTGGTGCACTTCCTGACACTCTGGAAACTCAGTCGTCTCAGTTCCACGGTTTAAAACTGTCCTCTCTCCATCACATAATGGTGACAGGTGTTTGCACACTCAAAGGGTCTGCAGAGGAGCAAAGTGTTCCACCGTACCTTAATGGGGAACACTAATACAGAGGTTTTTCAGCTTCTTACTGCTCACAGTCAAATGAGCCCAAAGAAATAGGAAGCAGGAAAATGTGTGAATTCAATAGCTGTGAGAAGCCTGGGGGTTCTTGGTTTATCTTCTTTTGGTTTGGAATTATTGTTACTTTGCATGTGTGGAGAGAGTATTTTCTGTTCCAACAACGAGCCACTTGGACTTCATGCAACTACTAGAAGCCATCTTGGTGAAGAAAATATTTACCTTGCTAGTTGCAAAATAAATAAGATTTATTTAGAGTTTCAGAATGCCTGGCTTTAGTAATTAATAGAGGCTTGTTGAGGTATTCTGCAGGGCTATCTATATTCATATTTTGAGATACAATGCTCTCTTTAAAGAACAAGTACCTGTGTTATTCCTACAGTCCTGTACAAGTCTTTTTATGGATTTAAAGTCTTATACTTATTACACTTGTAATTGTGGCTGAATAAATGTCCTACTTCCAAGTAGTAATGGAAAGATGGTCTGTATTTATTCTGGCACTGCAAAGCTGACTGCTGACCAGTTTATACTGTTCAGTTCAGGTAACTGTTGATCACAGGAGCTCTATTTAGTATAGCAGCATATTTAAAGAGATGACACCCAGTTAAATATTTAGAGTTGTATTCTGACTGAGTTGACTTCTAGAGACACTAAAAAACCTTGCTGAGAACTCAGGAAAAGATGGTTCCATGCCGGCTGTAAAGAAAGATTTGAGATGTACATGAATTTCTGAGTCCTCAGTCAGTGTTACTGGTGAAAGCTTTCTAACAGCACTGCCTTGTTTGCAGCCCTATTTCATTATTCTGCTTATATCTTCACCCATGTTAAAGAATTTATGATACTAGAGTGAAAAATACCAAACAGAAGTAGTGGAGTTATGAAAGGTGTTTTCCAGTGCCTTGGGCGTGCTACTGGCCTGACCTTATTCCTCCCTCATTTTTATTTCTCCCTCCCTTACCTCTGAAAGTAAAACCAACAAATATAGTTCAAATGGAGGCACTGATTTGAAAGTCACATCAGGTGTGTGCTGTAAATGAAAACTCATCAGTTTTCAAGATGCTGAAAAGACAAAGATGTTTTTGTATTTTGATATTCATCCTTTCTCCCACCAATGCTTTTCTTTGTAAGTAGTGTAAATGTTTAGATACTTCAAGTTTTGGATTTTCACTCAATCTGCTTAAAAGTGTAAACATGGAGGTGATGGCAGGACTTGCATCCTCCTGAGGGACAGGAAGAACAGAAGTGTCCAGTTAACTTTGTGCACAGTTCAGGAAAAAAATATTTCAAGGGGTCTGACCACTGAATAATCTAAGCAAATATGAACACTTGATTTTTAGATTTTGATGAAGGGGTTCCACAAACTGCTCTGGAGCTGCTTAAGCATAGTCAGGTGAAGAAATTTCCAGTTCCTTCTAGCTGGAGATGCATCCAGTTGATGTGTCTAGTGTGGGCCCCTCAATTTAAGAAGGACATTGAGATACTTGAACATGTCCAGAGAAGGGCAACAAGGCTGGGGAGAGGCCTCAAGCACAAACCCTACGAGGAGAGGCTGAGGGAGCTGGGGTTGCTTAGCCCGGAGAAGAGGAGGCTCAGGGGAGAGATGCTTGTTCTCTACAACTACCTGAAGGGTGGTTGTAGCTAGGAGGGGGTTGGTCTCTTCTCCCAGGCAACCAGCACCAGAACAAGAGGACACAGTCTCAAGCTGTGCTAGGGGAAGTTTAGGCTGGAGGTGAGGAGAAAGATCTTCCCAGAGAGAGTTGTTAGCCATTGGAATGTGCTGCCCAGGGAGGTGGTGGAGTCCCCATCCCTGGAGGTGTTCAAGAGGGGATTGGACGTGGCACTTGGTGCCATGGTCTAGTAGGCATGAGGTGTTGGGTGACAGCTTGGACTTCATGGTCTTTGAGGTCTTTTCAAACCTTGTTGATTCTATGATTCTAATTTACATCCTCCTGCCTGAAGCTGACTGCAATCTGAGTTGTACCAATACAATGGGTTACGAAGCTTTCCTGTAAGCTGAATTAGTGAGAATTTCATTTGGACTTTGCTGGAAGTGATGGAAAGAGTGAGGCTTGCTTTCCATAGCTCCAGATCATTTCACTGAATGTGTGAAATGAATTTCAAACACCTGAAATAATATAATTGGTCTCTGAAGATTGTTGCAAGTGGTCTTTTTGGTGTTTTGTTGGGGGGTTTTTTAAGTAAGTTGTGGTGTTTAAAACCCTGATTCATAGCAGTAAAAAGAGAATCCTCTGAAAACTCTACAGATGTTAAACAGTCATATTTTCCTGGGGAGAAGGGTTTGTATATTTTATTTAAGTCATGCACTTTTCCCCCCTGAATTTTATTAGATTATTTTACATCTTGTTCCACCTCTGTGCCTGCTGGACTCCAGGTTTCTGTCAGACTCCCCCTGGACTGCAGTGAATAAAGTAGAAACCCTGGTAAAAGAAGGGTGGGAAACACTCCTAATTTCCCCAAGGTGAAAAAGTTCAGGCAGCTGCCACAGCTATCCCATAATTAAGGGAATCTTCTAAATAGTTGGTGAAAAATAGGCATAACTGAGCTGCTTTTGCAAGTGTACCCACTGGAGCAGGTAGCCAGCCAGCTGAATAGTCTCATTCATTGACCTTACTACCTGCTGTGGTTGGGACAATTGGCACAGAGTTGTTTTTAAACTTTCATGTTTAAAAAAACGGTGCCAAAGGTGGGGGGAAGAAGAAAATCCAGACTTCTACAGCCAGAACAAATAAAAGTTGTCTAAGTTCACTTTAAAAAATGAGGAATTTGCTTGGTTGTTTTAAGTCTGGCATTTTAAATGTTGCTGGTTTCTCTTTATTTTATTTAAATAGAAACTTAGGAAAGTTCTAGTGGTGGCTGCATATAAACTTTCTATACTCTCTCCCTTATGCAGAATGAGTTCCTGGAGCCTAATTGCTCCTGATGATTGTTAGTAGGATTGATTTTAGTTTCTCTTGTCTGAGAGTGGATTTTTACAAGCTTTACTAGAATAGAATTAACCAGGTTGGAAGAGACCTTCGAGATCATCAAGTCCAACCTATCACCCAACGCCATCTAATCAACTAAACCATGGCACCAAGCACCCCATCCAGTCTCTTCCTAAACACCTCCAGTGATGGTGACTCCACCACCTCCCTGGACAGCCCATTCCAATGGCCAATCACTCTTTCTGTGAAGAACTTCCTAACATCCAGCCTAAACCTCCCCTGGTGCAGCTTGAGACTGTGTCCTCTTGTTGTCATAAAGGAGAGCCATAATTACCTGCTTGTAATGAAGTTCTAATGAAGGGGCTGCTTTTGTTATTACAGAAAATGTATCAAGGCTGCAAAGTTTTATAGGTGACATTTACCATGCTAACTGAGTCAAACCCACAAGCTTCAATGTCTCCATGCATTTCACAGGAGAAAAATCACATGAATATGAAGAATGATTTTGATTTCTTTTTCCCCTAAGTACTTTAACCAGTAAGATTCAAAGATTTGAGGCTTGAAAGGCAGTTAGATGAAAGTGGTTGACAAGTGGAGCAGGCAAATGCTTCCCAGGGTACCGGTACAAAAAATTACCCATACCATGGAAGGAGGGAGACTCCCAAAGCCTTGCCAACCTCACCAAAATGCCAGCTTGCTTCCAGCACTGATACTCTCTGACTCTGCTGTTATTGTGGTAAACGTTGGAAAAATAAACCCAAAACCTCAGTTTCTGCTGGAGGTGATGTGAAATGACTTCTGCACCCTTTGGTAGTGAGAGGTAAGCAAGGATCTCCATGGAGTTGATAGCTAAGAGCCTAATGCATTTCTGCTGCATACAGAAGTACAAGTGGGCAACTCTGCAAGCATGAATTAAATACTTTGAGATTTTGGGGGGTTTTGAGCCATTTTTCTGTCCAGATTGTGCTATGGAGTCTGAATTTTACAGGACATTTGTAGAGCCTGTGAGATTCCTTAGTAACAGAGTGAGGACACAGCAACACGTGGTGCTGAGCTCATCTGTTTTCTCATCCAACTTTGATGAAATGGGGAAGACCTGTGAGTAGTTTACCATACTAGGGAATTGTAAGCCTATGTAATACACAAATTCAAGAGAAATAAGTGGTGTTTGGGTACAGCTGAGTTGGGAATTAAACTGCCTTAAATGCAGGTGCCTTAAACAGAGCTTTTGTGGCTGTATAGAGGCTGTTGGACACTAGTGCTAAAAAGCTGAAGCACTTTTATTCAGAAGTCTGGCTGCAGCCTGTGTTGAGTTGCTACAAAACCAGAAGGGAAGACAGAGTAAATGCCTTCTGGTCAGCTTGCACTGTGCTCCAAGCTGTTGTGGGAGTGAGAAATCTCTCTGTCTGGTGTGGGATTGCGTGCTGTGTGTTTTCATCCTAGGCACACACATGAGGGTACTCATTTTGCTAGATATTATACTGCTGTGACTGAGATTTGAAACTCAAGTATGAAACTGTTCTAGTTTCATTTCATTTTATTCTCACTACTGAATTGGTTTAGTAGATCTTTACAGCACTTGAAAAGTCAACTTGAGAAAACCTTTAGTAAGGAAATTGCATCAGTTCTAAGTTTCTGATTAGAGCTTTAAAATGGTATTTTGGGTTTTTTTAATGTATTTTACATGGCTGGGGAATATATCTAATCATTGCAGTACAGCATTGAAATCTAAGGGTGTGAGAGTTGATCAAGATCTGCAGTGAGCATCTACTCCAATAATCTTGGAGTTCTTTATAGATGCATCTCAGGAATGAAGAGGGGTGTAACTCAAGTGACTATTCCCTAGAACATATTCCAGGCTATTCAAATGGTGCAAGGATTGGGCCACCCACCAGCTGTAAATTCCATTTTGAGACCTAGTATGACAGAAATGAAGAGGGATGTAACTCAAGTGACTCTTCCCTAGAACATATTCCAGACTATTCAAATGGTGCAAGGATTGGGCCACCCACCAGCTGTAAATTCCAGTTTGAGATCTAGTATGACTACTTGTCAGCAGAGGACAGAAATACCATATGATAATCAGGAGGGCATGTTAACATGTAGAAGATAAGGAAGGATGTCTATAAACAGTGAGGGTTCTGAGACAGCTTGCCATGTTACTCTAAATTATCTTGCAACCAAAAATGCGGAAGCTGGGACTAAATGCTGCTACTTGATATGGTATCTACACTTTGCTTGATATGTTTTATTCATGAGAGTTTCATCACTTCATTTATTGTTAAATTTGGTAGAGTCAATTCAGCACAGCCCTTACTGCTTTTGCATATCCAATTAGTATCTGCTGAGCTGAGTCTGCACTAGAAACAAGGTAAAATTCTTTATGTTTACAATCTCATTCTGCACACTAGCTTGTGTTTTTTAAAGGTACTTCATGCCTTTTTGGCAGAATGAGCAATAGACCTCAGTATTGCTTTTAGATGAAGTAGAATCAAAAAGGATCCTTATATGCAGAAGATCCTTCTGCAAATTCAGTAGAAGTTACAGGAATGAGATTGGAGATTTGTGATTTGGATTGAATCCCTTTCATTTACCAGCTTTATGTCTTTTTACATAAAGCTGAGCACCTTTAAACTTTCTCCTTTTTTCATGACCTATCCATAACACTGTCTTCCCACTGAAATATGAGGTGCCCCAGAATGCATGTTAGTTCATTCAGAGGGTGCTCATTGTTTCATAAAGTAGACCACCAGTGTCTATAGACCTATGGTGGAATCTGTTTGCTTACTGACCCATTAGTAAGTGAAAGTAAAATGAACAGTACCAGAATATTTTCCTCCCAGTTCCTTTTTATACCTGTGTAAACCCAGCTCTTTTCTGGCATGTCCTGTGTACATAAATTGTTTCAGGGTTGGATTCCACCACGGGCAGTGCTGATGACCGCAGGATGTTTGTGTGAACTCTGCTGTTTCTGGCAGACCTCTCCCTCTGAGGCCTTCATGCATCACCCTACCCCTGAGACACTCATGTAGAGCAGTGAGTTTGTTTGTGCTCCAATAGCTTGCAGGTACATGTGTTTAGGTTATTGTTAGGTTTTGCTTTAAGTTGCTCAGGTGCAGTCTGAAATGTTTAATAATTGTGTAGAATTCCATGGCAGCAGCAGAATGGATATCACAGAATAGATCTAGTTAGAAGAGACCTCAAAGATCAGCTGGTCCAAACCTTGACCAGCACTGAAGGGTCAATGCTAAACCATGTCCCTAAGCAGCAGGTCCACACACCACTTAAACACTCTCAGGGATGGTGACTCCACCACTGCCCTGGGCAGACCATTTCAGTTTGATAACACTCTCTGTGAAGAAATATCTCCTAACATCCAGCCTAAACCTCCCTGAAACAGCTTGAAACCATTTCCTCTGCTCCTGTCACTTACCCCCAAGCAGAAGACCCTGCTCCCTCCTTGCTCCCTGCAGATAGTGAGAGTGATGAGGTCTCTCCCCTCAGCCTTCTCTTCTCCAGACTGTATAACCCCAGCTCCTTCAGACTCTCCTCCAGGTCCTTCACAAGCCTCACTGCCCTTCTCTGGACATGCTCCAGCACCTCAGTGTCCTTCTTGTAGTGAACTGAACACAGTACTGGAGCTGTGGCCTCATGAGTGCTGGGTACAGGGGGAAGATCACCTCCCTGTTCCTGCTTATCACAGGGTTTCTAATACAAGCCAGGATATTTTGCACATTATACCAATATGTGACAAATTCCAAAGCTATTGGGAGAATGAAGGACTTGAAGCTGCTCTGCAAGATGGATGTACAGAACTAGGGGAGCAGAAATTTCATTTCTGTGTTAAAGGGCAAACAGTTTGAAACAAACCTTTCTGAAACAGAAAAGTCCTGATTTATATAAAAATTGAAGTGGAATGGCTAAAATTTGCCAGTGTTTTAATTGTCTGAAAAATCTGATCTTAAAGAAACCTCATGCTTCCCACTAGAGGGGAAGCAAACCATGTTATGACATCAGGTAATTATTTTAGCAGTTAAGATCTTTTCTTTTTATGCTTTTGTGATTCAGGGCACCGTTGTTTGGGGTTTTTTGTTTTGTTCTGGGGAAAAACTACCTTCCCAATCTTTATTGTAATTGCTACTGAAGACATAATATTTGATATTACTATTAAAAGCTGGTTAGTCTGCAGAAATTGGTGTTGAAAGTGCTGTGTTTTAAGGCTAATACTATGAATTAAAATGAAATCTTAACATGAAAAAGCCAAGAATGCAAATGCTTCATGTGCCCTTTGTTACTCTGTAATTTCAAGCATGATCACTTTTTATCTCTGAATACTTTAAGGAGAAAGTGATATTTGCCTTCTTCTGGGAACCACTTGCCAAATAGCTCCTAAAAGTGAGAAACTAGTCCTTAGGAAAAGTTTGAATTCACAAATAAAACAGCTTCAGGCTGAGAAATCACCACCAATTTTCCCAGCAGTTCTCTGTGTCTCCAACTTACTCTGCTTTGAGCAATACATAGTTTTAAATATTTTCAGTGGTTAAAGGCAGACTGAGTCATTACAATAATTTGTTCCAACTGTCATAACACAAGCCAAAGAAGCTTGCCCAGTAGCTTCTGCTTCTTCCCAAAGCATACCTTGAAGAACATAACATCCTAGCTTTTATTTAGCCATGGGTTACTCTGGTTGCTTCACAAATTGCTCCTGATTCTCAGGAGGAGAATTCCAACTTCACACCACATAGGGATGCTCCCTGTAGATGATTGTTACCACATCTTTCAAATGTTTGGCAGGAGTTTTCTTTTTGTTCTGCACTTCTAGATGTGACTTCTGCATCAGAGCACTGTGCAGTGCCATGTTAGCATGCAAGGAGAACTGAACTTTGCAAGAGCGTGCAGCCTGGTTTTCATTTGGAACAATCCAAGCATTGTGAACTATCATAGGTGACTGTTATGAAAGTATATAACACCCAATTTGTCCTATATCTCCAAAGGAACTTAATTTTTTGTAGCTTAGTGTTTGGAGAGCAATTTTCTCTCTCAAATAAAAGTTTTCTCTTAAGATACTCTGCTAAATTAGCCTGAAGTGTATCTTTCTTGGGGAGAATGAGTTTAAACAGGGAAAAGCTAAGGCAGAATTAAGGCTGTGTTGCAAATATGAGTCAACAAAGGGATGTTGTCAAGCCTGGCAGGCCCAAAGCCTACATGACCTGCATGAAGCATTCCACAGTGTTTCTATTGACAGATGCATGGCCAAAATGGCATCTGGCAAGTTCTGCTGAGAGACACCAAAACAACTTTTTTTTTTTTGCCCAGAAGAGTGGATATAAAACCCTTTCTGTGACTTGCAGAATGCACACAAATAAATTTAGGACACCAATTTCTATTTGAGGCTATGGTAGCAGGTGGTACTTTTCCTCTGAGTGTCATTATTAACTCTTCACGAGTGCTGCATCACATCAGTTGCTAATGTCTAGTTGACCCCATTAGATCTGTTGGAGTTACTGGGAGGTTGCTCTTCCCTAGCAACTTCACTTTTACAGGATGATGTTCCTCAGCATATTTCATGCCTATAGCAAATTCTACTTTTTTGCTGGACACATTGGAGATGTCTTTACAGCTGGCACCAAACTCTTGCACTTCTGCAGAATCTGGTTGGATGTGAAGCAGGCCTTGGCTGCATAATTGTCCTAGAGTGGTGCAGCACCTGAGCACTGGTACATTCATTAGTGCAACATGCCAATGGGCATCCATGCTAATGCAGCTGCTTCCAGGACACCACTGCTTTGTATGCAGCCAATGCAGGGTGTAAGCAGAGTCTAGTTACACCTGCCTGTGTAGGTATCTCTGTGGTGTCCAACAAATTGGGTAGAACTGCCAGTTCTGGTCACCTGAAAATAAATTACCAAATTACAGCAAAAGGAGAATTAGTTGTACTCTTAGAGAATACAGGAAGAGTGGAAAAAGAATGCTGCTGGAAAGGGAAAAGAACTTTTGCACCAAACTATTCCCATCAAAATACCAGAGCATAGAAAACTGGGAACTGGCAGGAGCCTCTTCCACGCAGCAGTTCTCTGTTGGATGCTTTGGATAGCAGCTTTGGAGCTGGATGAGTGGAGAGGCTGGAAATCCTATTGTGTGTGCTTATGTGTTGAACAGAAGAACTTCTTCCTTCTGAACTTCAAAGTGTGGTAGCTGGCACGGGGGGCACATGGCGAGGTTTGTAACAAATATGTGTAACAGATTCTGGAGTATGCTGTGAAGCACCACCTCAGGGTTTGTTACACAGCATTCTTAGAAATTCACTTGGTGATTGAGCAATTCTAACTTAAAAGAGTAAAACAGAAATACTTCTGCACCCATTGGAAAAGCAGATATTTTTCCTTTCAGCAGAAAACATCTGTTGTAGTTAAACTTCTATAGGAACTAGTTTTTTTTTCTAAGAAATCATAGCTACTGCACTTTTTGCATAGAGGCTGAAAAGAGGACAAGAGTACTTATGAATTAAAGGTCCCCTTCTGTAGAGAAAATGAATGCTTGCTTTGTATCCACAGAGATTTTGCTGTGACTTCCATTATTAAAAAAACAAAACCTACCCAGCCTCACCCCCAAGAAGAACTCTGGAACTGTTGTCTTCCCTCATTTCAAATAGGTGTAGTTTGTGTTAGTATTCTGGAAATGTAGGTATATCAAAGGCCCTGCTTTCCACACCAGACAATGTGAACAGCCAAATATTTGTGTAAGTGACATTAGGTAGCATTAGTCTTTGTCTCTGAAAAAAGGCTAGTCCTGATAATAGCATTAAGAGCCACCTTCTTTAGCTGAAAAGTTGACTCATGCTTTTAGTTACTGATTCAGCTGAACAAGTTCT
Organism: Dryobates pubescens; assembly: GCF_014839835.1. Taxonomy (NCBI): domain Eukaryota; kingdom Metazoa; phylum Chordata; class Aves; order Piciformes; family Picidae; genus Dryobates; species Dryobates pubescens. The sequence continues at coordinate 8,388,744 of NC_071639.1, read as the reverse complement.
GCTTACAGCACACGAACAGCCCCAGATAATCACACAAACTGCTCACATGATTGGGAGAACAGCTGTCTTTCTGCTTAGAATGATGATGCTTTTTCCCCTCCATAAATCATAGAATCAATAAGGTTGGAAGAGACCTCAAAGATCAAGTCCAACCTGTCACCCAACACCTCATGACTACTAAACCATGACACCAAGTGCCACGTCCAATCCTGTCTTGAACACCTCCAGGGACGGTGACTCCACCACCTCCCTGGGAAGCACATTCCAATGGCCAACAACTCTCAATGGGAAGAACTTTCTCCTCACCTCCAGCCTAAACCTCCCCTGGCACAGCTTGAGACTGTGTCCTCTTGTTCTGGTGCTGGTTGCCTGGGAGAAGAGACCAACCCCCTCCTGGCTACAACCTCCCATCAGGTTGTTGTAGAGAGCAATAAGGTCTGCCCTGAGCCTCCTCTTCTCCAGGCTAAACAACCCCAGCTCTCTCAGCCTCTCCTCACAGGGCTGTGCTCGAGGCCTCTCCCCAGCCTCATTGCCCTTCTCTGGACACGTTCAAGTGTCTCAATATCCTTCTTAAATTGAGGGGCCCAGAACTGGACACAGTGCTCAAGGTGTGGCCTAACCAGTGCTGAGTGCAGGGGCACAATGACTTCCCTGTTCCTGCTGGCCACCACTATTCTTGATGCAGTCCAGGATGCCATTGGCCTTCTTGGCCACCTGGGCACACTGCTGGCTCATGTTCCTAAAGAAGTTCAAGAGTCACAGAAGACAGTTTAGTTTATCTTTTAAAAAGACGTTTGATGCTCTACGGATAGAAGCCATATTCTGCAGCTAGTTTATGGCAGGAGGAGCCTCTAGCCATGAGTTAGGACAAGTATTATCTACTATTACGTCAGCCAGCTCTGATATGAAAGACAAATGTGGGGACTTAAAAATGAATTTGATGAGAATTCAAAAAGGAATAAATCCAGGCTAATCAGTCCTGAAGGTGCTTTTGCTTTTTGCTAGCTGCTGCAGTTAGATAAATAGGTGTAGTCAGTTACTCATCAACAAATGTAGGGGAACAGAAAACACGATAAACTCGTCTTGTTTGGGGACCAACCACAGCTTTGCTATGTGCAGTGCTGACTACCACAAGGTGTTTTACATTAGCCCTGTTTAATTCAGTAGAGCATGGATTTGCTCAAAGTAGATACTTACTTTTGAAAATAATTAAGAAATGAAAGGAAGTCTCCAAATTGTTTAGTGCTGCTACAACTTAATACCTCATTGAGTCTCTGGGTTTCCATCTATGCATAATTTTCAGCCTGTCATGGATTAGTTACAGGTTCCAAAATAGCCTGAAGGAATGGCTGAGGGTTGATTTACAGTGCTGCTAATGCAGTGTTGTAAATGAGCTGTTCTGCCTTCCAAGTGCAGCGGAAGCAGTTATGTGCAAGATGTGATTGGGGTTTGTGTGAGTAGAGATAAAAGTGACATGCATGATGAAGTGAGCTGTTGGAGAATGTCATTATAGTCCTCAGTAACTAAAATTCCCTCTGTCTCCCAGAAAGGAAAAGAAATTTCAATCAGGTTTTCAAATCTCAATCCCTTTTTCAAAAGTACTTTTCATTTGAAAAATCTTTTGTTGGGAAAACTTTGTCATATGTGTTGGTTTTTTTTCTCTGAAAGCCTTTTTCTTCTCAGTGTTATTGTGAAAGGCTAAGAAGCTTGTGGCTGAGATTTGTTATTTCATATGGTCTTCATTTTCTCTTTGGGAAAACAAATTCCATTTTATATCTCTGTATGTGTATTTATAGTGAGAGAGAGAGAAAGGAGAGCAACCTCCCACCTGGAGGAGGTGACAGAAGCCTAAGAAATAAGGTCCCCTTGCTAATTTAGCCATTCCAACTTAGTTATATGTAGGCAACTAGTAAATTTCACTTTCCAAACTGGCCTTTGCTCATGAAACACAACATGTTTGCTTTGGCTGCAGGAGCTTTAAGCAGGCAGTGCCAAGGTATTTGAAAGGTCCATTAAAACATTTTAAAGTGGGCAAGGACAAACAGTGCTGCTTATTTATTTGGACACAAAAGTAATAAAATATGGAACTGCTTTCTTTGGTAGCAGGGAAAACATACTCTTGCCTAGTTGGGAATGTAAGATGCCACTGGCAGGTGGCTGTTGATTATTTGTAGACTTAGAAGAAATCATCCTTTATTATAAAGGAGAACTGTTTGAACTTGCCTTCTTCTATAGATCTATTTTGTTTACTTAGCATTCATGAAAACAAGAAAAAAAGTAGTAAAAGTCAGATTAATGCTGAGGGTGAAGGAAACATTTGAGTTATTAACAGTCATTACAGGTTTCTCTGAAGGTGGAATGCAGTTCTTTTGCTTGCCTGAGGACTCAAGTCCTCCAATTATGGCAGGTCACCTGGTCTGCAAAGAGCTTTTAATTTGTAATTCTGAATGCATAAATTTGGGGTGTTTTTTTCATTGCACTTTGAGTTTCAACTTAGAGTTTTTTAAATGATGTGATGGAATGCAGAAATATCTCATCTCCACAAAATGCCTTTTTGAAAAGGAGCAGGGTACATGTCTGTGTCTAAAACTGAGCAACATTTTGCCCATTCTGTTTCTCCTTCCTTTCCACACTTCTCACTGTCATGTACTTTCCACCTTTGGTTAGTCTTTTTTTTCCTTTGGTTTTCCTAATTTTGTTTAGCTCTAAATATTTTATTGTCAGCAATGTATTTTATGATAGCCTCTTTTTTTTAGTATACTTTTTTCCCCCTCATTTCCTAGATGTAATAATATTTCTGTATGATATCACATAATATGTAATTATTGCATTGTCTGCCTGTGGTTACTGAAGGATGAAATGGAAACAAGCCATACTGCTCTTGGCCTCCATAGAGCTAAATGAAAGCAGCATCTTGTTGGCATTGTTGAGCACTTGCATGTCATTGTTATAAAGATGAGAATTCTGCTACAGCCTTCCATTGGTTATAATTGTAAGAAGGATATTGAGATGCTTGAATGTGTCCAGAGAAGGGCAACGAGGCTGGGGGGTGTGTTGGAGCACAGCCCTGTGAGGAGAGTCTGAAGTTGTTTAGCCTGGAGAAGAGGAGGCTCAGGGGAGACCTTATTGCTCTCTACAACTACCTGAAGGGAGGCTGTAGCCAGGTGGGGGGTTGGTCTCTTCTCCCAGGCAACCAGCACCAGAACAAGAGGACACAGTCTCAAGCTGTGCCAGGTGAAGTTTAGGCTGGAGGTGAGGAGAAAGTTTTTAACTGAGAGGCTCGTTAGCCATTGGAACGTGCTGCTCAGGGAGGTGTTGGAGTCACCATCCCTGGAGATGTTCAAAAAGGGATTGGACATGGCACTTGAAGCCATGGTTTAGTTAGTCATGAAGTGTTGGGCGACAGGTTGGACTTGATGATCTCTGAGGTCTTTTCCAATCTTATTGATTCTAGGATTCTACGTTTATGTGTAAAGGACAAGAGACATATTTTGATGAAAACAGAAAGATTTAACTTTTCAGGGCAATGTGTTTGGCAGAGATAATAAATGATAGGAGATTTTGCTTTAAGCTGATCAATCATAACAATAAAATTTCTCTACATGCCTTCTTGAATAACCTAATGTCCAATGCCTTGTTTCAGTAGGACAGAGCAACTGCACAAAGGCTGAGAGAACTCCATGGTTGAAAAGAATTGTCTGCTTATTACAGCAGAGCCATCCTATCCAAGCAGCTTTAGCACCCTCCAGGAGCACTCACATATTCATATTCAGTATCCATTATTTATTTTTCCTTATTGTTCATTTGCATTAGATTTGCTCAGTACAGTAAGAGGAATGCACAGAGAAGTCTTGTTCATAGGTAGATCACTAGGGGTGACAGACACATCAGGGTTCACCTTCCTTCCTCTAGACAAGTTCAAGGTTTATGGCCAGATTGAATGACGCCTTGAGCAACTTGGTCTAGTGGGAGGTGGCACTGCCCACGGCAGGGGGATATGAACCAGATCTTGAAGGTCCCTTCCAACCAAAACCATGTTATGAATCTATGAATCTAGGAAAAAGTCTTTCTAAAGAACAAAATGAATACATACCTGTGTTCTTACATTTCTAATGAAAACTAAAGGTGTCTGAATAATTCTTACAGGTACAAGGTTATGGTTGCCTTTAATAAATCAGCCTAAAACTTCATATGAGTTCCAGTGTTGAGTCCAGCAGAGAAAATGTCATCTACATGGCACAGGGGAGACTGTATTTAGAAAATGTACCCCTTGACTACTGGAGTATTAAATTCATGCCCATTTATTTCCCAATAGTGCCTGTTTTTTATGAGTAGTAATAGTTGGATTTAGATGTAAGGATAGCAAGTGGAGGTTCTCAGCTTACACAGTAGTCATGTAATTTGTTTCACACAAAAAAAACCACCCAGTTTTCTTTAATAAGCAAAAGCCCAGAAGCCAAGGGAAGCAATACCTTCAGCATCTGTGGTGTTTGCAAGTCTCTTTCCATCTTTTAAGTGTTCTTTGTAATATAATGCTACTTCCTAATTTAATAACTTTCAAGATAATCTTTGGCCTAGCAAATGGTTGGAATAAACCTAAGAAAGCAATAAGAAACAATTCTGCCAAGCTAACCTCAACATCTCAAGTGCCAAGAGGAGAACTTTATTCCAGAGTTGACAGCTGCCTCTTATTTTTAAGGAGTGACTTTAAATAATTTCATATGTATTACACAACATCTTTATCAAGTCCATGTTTTTATGTCTCCTAAATTGCATCCTCCAGGTTTCTATAAGATACATGCTTCCTTCTTACTAATTCCTTTTTTCCCCCTCCAAGTGTCATAACCATTGGCAGGATTTATGTGTATTTCCAGGGATAGATACTTGGGAGATTTGCAATGTGTACTACTGTGGTTTGTTAGTTCAAAGCAATTTGGAGGCAGAAGGGCAAGCCACCAGCAGATGGACGGAGTCCAAAGCACAGTGCTAACTGTCATCCCTCAGTCTCTGTTCTTTAATTCCAGGACTCACCATGTAATGAATTACCTTGCATCAAAACAGCAGTGTCTGAATAGGTGCTTAGTAGCCTGTGGTAAATGTGAAATTAGGGAAGTAATTAATTATAGTCTTAATCCTGATGGGCCAAGCCAGTTTCACAGCTGAGCCCATCTAGTGGGCTGCTGCCAGCAAAAGGTCAGCTTCTCTGCCCTAGCTTTGTCCTCCCCAAGCTGTGCTCTTTTCGTTCCCTTGTGCCATGTGTGTTCATTGCCAGGTTCTTCAGGGACCTGCTTTAGCTGAGGTAGCTAAAACTAAACACTGTTTGCTGGTTTAGTTCTCTCCCATTTGAGAAAATTAAAGAACATTACAATGATGCACTGGACTGAAGGAGTGAGCAGAGGAGGAACAGGTCCATAAATCACTTAGGATGCTTCACAGAATCACAGAATGGGAGGGGTTGGAAAGGACTTCTGGAGATCACCTACTCCAGCCCCCACACCAGAGCAGGTTCATAGCCCATGGTTTTATTTTAGGTCTTTGGCTCTGTCCCATGAGCACAATAGATACTGTGGTTTATCTGTGTAGTGTGATTATTACCATTTTCCATGTCTGTCCTTGACTGAGATGGACTGTGCTGTTCTGAGGGAGATGGACTGAGGTCACCTTGTGGAAATGTTTGTCATATCATAAATATCATAGGAGGAAAGAGTAAAAATGGAGCATAAAAGTGACAGATAATGGTCAGCTCTTCACAGCAGCTGAGAGGAGAAGGTTGCATGTGGCAGCAGGAAAGCATACAAGGGAAAAGGAGAGAGCAGTGCAGAAGATAGGAGTGGAAAGCTGGAAATATGCTCCTGATGTTCACAAAGCATAGCACAGCAGCTTTGCATACCCTAGCAACAACGGAAGGTCAACATCTGTGTGTTCCCTAAAACACACACAACGTGTTTAAGTCTCTATTTAAAACTGGATGTTGGCTCTAGGTAATCCTACAGAGAAACTGTCAGGATGCAGTGATGGATTTTGTCAAGAAAATGTCCCTGCAGCCATGTGTGCTGACTTGGAATAGCTCTGAGCAGGTGCTTGTGGAAGAGGAGGAACAGAATGACCACCCTAAAAGATTAAATGGTCAAAAGGCTGTTCAGTTTGGGGTTTAATTTCATGGGTTTTGGGGTTTTAGACACACTCTTTGGAGAGTACAGTACTTCTTTGTCTATGTACATCTATCATGCTGTCTCCTTTTTATTTCATAGCTAAAAGGTATGTCCTGGGTTTGTTAGAAAAAGGTACTGAAGGTAATTGTTAGATAATAAATATTGTGTCCTTGGAACATTTGTCCAAAAAGGGTACTTTCAGAATATTAAAGGTTGAAGAAAATAAAATCACTGATAAGTCAGTGAAGAAAGCAATCAGAATCATTCAGGTTATCTGAGTAACCTAAGGGTTAGCAAGCAGCTAACCCTTTTTTTCATCCTTCCAAATTAACCAATTCCATCCTTAATCTAATTTAAATGTGGCAAAGTAAGACTAATATATCAAACCTTTAGTGATCTTGGGGCAGAATCATGAAATATATGTATGCTTTGAACTTGGCCCAGAAAATGACTTAATGCAAAAGTAAATAGCTCTAATGCTGTCCCTTGGAAACTATTGAGAATGAGAATTTAGCACTTGGAACTAGTGATGTGATCAGTAATAAATAAAACACTGCCCTATGAGGAGTTGCATATGGGACATTGATAAGTGATTTTCAACTGAAAGGATTGGGCTGAGTCCAGTGGAAAATGGTCATCATGAGGAAATCTATGGTGATCTGCAGTCTCCCATATGCTTGCAGACCCTTAGTGAGCTTGAAGAGAAGCTGAAAAACAGTGCTGACACCAAAGGAGCCATGAATAAGATTTTCTGCTGTCAGAGTTACTCAGACTCTTATATTCTGTTGGGCTACCAATGGAAGGCAGACTGAATCTGTAAATATGGCATTCAGTAACTGACTGTTACAGGAAAATAAAGCTCAATTAGCAACAACTGTGCTCAGCAGAAACAATATTGTCTGGTGTAGTTCTCTTTTACTGCATCTTGTGTTATTAATGATATTCTCCTTTGATGTATACCACAAAGTAATTTAGGTCACAGTTGCTAAACTGCCTGCTTTCTTTCTCCAAGCTGCTTTTGAAAGGCAGAATTATCAATTTTCATGGTAAGCCATGCTAAACTCTTAGAATAACCACAAAGTCTTATGTCTTTAATTCTAGGAAGGCTGCATGCTGTATCACAGAGAAATTTTTGGCACATCCATTTCAAAATGAAGGAAAAGCATTCTGCTCTTTGCAACAGGCCCATTAGGAAGCACTTCTTTACCAAGAGAGTGTCCAAACACTGGCATGGGCTTCCTAGGGAGCTGGTCAATGCCCCAAGCCTGTCAGCGTTTGAGATGCATTTGGACGATAGCCTTAATAATATACTTGTGGTGAGCTGTGGAGTGATCAAACAGTTGGACTGCATAACCATGCATATATTGGAGAGGGAAATGGTCTCTGGCAGCTGAAGCTGATCTTGAGTCAGGGTCTGTTTTCCCATAGAACACCCCATCTCTCCAGTCTTCCTACCCCTGAACTCCTCTCCTCTGCAGCCCCTGGCTTCACTTCTTTTGTCCTGCTTCTTCCCAAATCTGCAGTTCCCTATCCCAGAGAGAAAGTGGTTTACCTCTCAAAGTTCCACTCCTAACCTCTGCTTGTGCCACCACTGCCACTTAAAACCATATTCCATCTCCATTTCCCACAGTGCATCCCCAAAACCTCTTCCTTTTCCCCCTCCACTTCAAACTGATTTCCTCCAGTGCAGCCTCAGTTTTAGAGTTGGAATAAGCTGCTTCCCAAAAGAAAAGACGGTCGTATTTGTAACCCTGTTTTCACATTTGTATGTAGATACATTTCCAATGTATTTCAGCAGTAAGACCAGAACATTAAAACAGATGAAAGGAAATGTGTTTGTTTTCAATCTAATTTTTCAGCACTTCCATGCAACTCACACTTACATTAGGCTCAAGCAGTGTTGCCTGCTGCTGTTGTTAAGTGTTACAAGGCTGCTCTGCAATACTTTAAACAGAAGTCTTTTGAGCACGCAGGAAATATTCATTGTGAGTGATTCGTTAAATAATGAGGCTGGTAAAAATCTACCAGGATGAATCTGAGACACAAGCAGTATTTCTTTCAATTGGTTTAACAAGCAGGACCAAAAAAAACCCCAACCCATTCAAAATGCATCCCCTTGGAAATGTGAGTGAATCACAGCAGAAAGAGTTTTCTGATGGTGTACATTGCAGGAAGGGAAGATTAAAAGCATTTTAAGGCACAGCTAAATCATTCTGCAGCTCAAGCTCTGACTTTCAAACGAGTGGAATACTCAGTGCTGTTTTAACATTTCATCTCCTTTCCTGAGTCCTGGATGGGAATGCCTTTTTCCTCCTTGCACTAGTGTTTATTACTCAATTATAAAATGCTTGCTAAAATGTAAGCAAAAATCAGCATATTTTATGAAGCATCACACCACTGTGGCTGAGGGACAGTTGCAATTGCTATGCATTTTTATCATCAATCAAGCTCCTTTTCAGTGTTCAGCTACAGGAATTCATGCTCGTCCTACCTTTTAGTTGAATGATAGCTGTCCCTCGATAGAGGGAGTGTCTGCTTGCCAGCTGTCACCGAAAGTCCCTGCTCTCTCTTAACTCAGAGGTGATCCTTTTGCAGCAGTCATTTCAGAAGAGTTAGAAGGAGGCAGCCCTCTCATTCAAAACCCCCCCTTTTTTTTTTTTTTGGTGGCTTTTGGACTTTTTAACATTGAAAAGCTGAGCTGAATCATATGCTGGCTACTAGACTGACGGATCTGCCTTCTGATTCAGTTCCAGGAGAGAATAATTTTTTGTTTCCCAGCAGAAAATGGCTCTGTTTGCGAGGTGGAAGGGGATTGGAGATTCTCACTTCTTTACCTCCTATATTCATATTTGTCTGTGTTGAAAAGGAGCATGAAATTCATTTGACATGTTTCTCTAATGGGATGGGCTTTTTCTGGAGAGCAGAAAACAAATTCCTCGATGTTCTGTAACCAATAAAAATGACTTCTTAGTAGAGAAAGTGATAGCGGTTTCTTACTCTATTCATATTCTGGTAGCAAAATTCAGGTTTCAGAAAGGAGAGACAAGCTTCCTAAAAGATCATACAAACACCATCATGTCTGTTACCTACTTTTCTATTTTCTGTGAATGGCTGGGTACAATATCTGTGCTACAAGAAGCAGCATTCATAAGAGAAATATAGCTGCAGTCTGCAGCTACTTGATACTGCTGAAGTTACGACCGGCATATGGCAAAAGGACAAAGTGAGATTTGAAGGGAAGAAATAAAATCTGATTATTCACAGTCATTGACTCTACTTCTGCTGAGCTGATTTAAACTGGACATGCTGCAAAACCATGTGTTGGCTATGCTATAGGCTTTGTAAAGTTGGGTGGGGTTTTTTTTGATAGAACTCTTCAAGCTGTCCTGCAAATTTAGATAAGGACATAAAACATTCTGTGGATTTGCATAATAATTAATTTTAAAGCTTGCATTTCATATGAAACTGCAAAAAGATAGCTACTCAAACAAGTCCAAGTTGTAATTTTTATGTCAATTATGATATGTGTTATTTCATTAACAATTTAATTTAACAGTGTATTGATACCCAAAAAGCTCAAGAAAGAAAAGGGGGAGGAGGGGGAAATAGGGGGAAAAGGCCTTAATAAAAAGTTTATGTGCTTCCTCTGTCTTAGTTTTAAAAAAAAAGAATGTAAAGAGAGAGTGCATTTGAGCATATTTCAAGGAAAGGCTCATTTATACTGCTGAATTCAGTCTTTCTTTGTTTCTTTCTCTCAAGAAACCACCCCCCAACCGAAGCCATAGCGCTAGCAACCGCGTTTGCTATGATTAGATTAACATGTCCCCGTAAAGAAAGGCATTAGCTTTGCATTCAGACAGCTGCTTCTGCTACTGTCATCAGAAGTGACAAATCTGTTTTTTCCCTCTGAAAATCTCTAATACACCAAGGTACACTGGGAAAAAAATATATATATATATATTTTAAGAGCTTGGGAGATGGCTTTTGGGGGTTTCTTTGAAAGTTTAAAAGAAGATTTTTTTTCCAGGGCATTTCAGTCCATTTTCAGATTGCAGTAAGGAATTTAGCTTCTTGAGTCTTCTTTCAGTCAAACATAAAGCTGGAAAGATCCTCCTGGCACACCTAGTACATCCTCTTCTTTTCAAGCCCTGCATCATGTAATCTATTTTATGAAATGATTCAGCTCACTCTTGTAACTCTTCAGGTTCCTAGCCTTCAGTAGCTCTTCTGGAAAGCTGTCCCACAGCCTGCCTCACTGTTCTGATGGTTAAGAAAGTTGCCAGCCTGAATCTTTCCATGGCAAGTTTATATCCTGGTGTTCTTGTGCTTTTTTTAAGATTAAATTCTCCTTCTCCCTTGCAGAGAAGGACTGATCACAGAATCCTGGAATGGCTTAGGTTGGAAAGGACCTTAGAGATCATCTACTCCCCTTACAGATCATCTACTCCCCTTACAGATCACCTACTCCAACCTCCCTGCCATGGGCAGGGACACCTCTCAACTAGACTTGGCTTCTCAAGGCCTCATCCAGCCTGCCCTGGGATTATACAAGGAGACACAACATCTGTGTAGATACACAGTTTTCAGACAGATTGGATGAAGTGAATCCCATCCTAACTGCAGGGTGCTGTACTTCGTACTATTTCATTCCGTGTTTACTGTTCCACTCCAGTTTGCCCTTCACACTGGCAATGAATCTCTTCTCTTTTTTTTGGACTTCTTGCATTCATTCCTATTTTAGGGATGAAATCACAAAGTATAATAGTAAACAAAATGAATGCCAAGACTAATCCAGGAGGAGCACTACTGAAGGAATCTCTTTTCAGCCCAGAGGTTCCCTTTTCAGCCCAGCTCTTTGGCATTTCCTCTGCAACAGTCCCTTTAGTCAGCACCTTCATAGCCTTTGTCTAATCTTTCCTTTTTTCCACTTTACCTGGTCATCTCCAGTGTGACACCTTACCAAATGTTCTGCTGAAGTTCAGATAAAATCTAATCTCTCTGTGCAGTTCTTTTGGTTCTTTTGTCTAGAAAATCAGGTATCTTATCAAAGCAAGAAATCAGGCTAGTCTGACATGACCTACCTTTACTAAAGCCATGTTACATTTTAATCTGTTGTCCATTTGCCTTCAAGCCCTCAATTATTCTTTCTTTCAGATTTTATCCTGGGATTAACATAGAGCCTGAGGTGTGAAAGGATAAAGAGTTTTGAATCACTTTTTATTCTCTGGTGTTGGCACAAATCCTGTTATGATTTGAGCGGATTTTGAGCTTATTTTATAGTTCTGCCTAAGTAATATCTTCATTCAAACTGCTTTCTGTTGGATCTGGTATTATAAGGCAGTTTTTCAGAGTTCTGAGATGAAAGTGGGCTTGTGAGTACACTCAAGTGCATCAAGCTGTTTAAACTTTGCTTGTGCCTTGACTATAATTATGGGCATCACACCACATTATCTCACCACATTGTCTTCATTGAAGACTTGAGTTCAGTTTGAGGATCACAGGTTGATTTCCACCATGGTATTTCTGCTTCTTTCCCAGAGCTATTTTCCCCACCCCGACTAGGTAAAGGAATTGTTGGCATTTCCATGTAACTTCTTTTTCCAATGAATAATTAGTTTTGACAATTTTTCTATTCCCAGTTGTTTTAGGCTCTCTGCTTTTTCAAGTATTGTTATTTGTCCGTTTGGATCTGGAGACAGTACTATCAATGAATTTATTTTTCCTTGAGATGAAAGTTCCAATTAATGTATGAGTATTTGATGTAAAGAAATACAAGTGTCCTTCATCACTGTAGTCTTGTGCAGCTTTGGTTTGGGCTGTTTTTTGTCTGAGAGGACTAATAGTTTCAACTACAGCTCAAGGGAGCTCTCAAGAAGGTGCTTTAAAGTATATACTCTCTGCTGAGTAGTTTGTTTTATAGGTAAAATAAATAGCTGTGCATGTTTAATAGGAAAATTAAGCTTAGATTACTTGCTCACTTCTAAGACAGATTCTGGTTAATCAAAGCTTGTTTTCAGTTACTGTATTGTTGCTTAAGTAGAATAAGAAGGCTTTGATATTGGTGACCAAGCAACTTTTATAGTATAAAACACTTTGACTAAGATGCTAACATTATTATAAAGTCACCACATTATTATAAAGTCACCAAAAGACATTTTGCAAAGGAAATGTAAGAAATTCGTGCAATGACATTGCATCACTCAGCAACAACTGCAAAACTGCTGTGCCACAAGTTCTCCAGGAGGATGTGGAAAGGAAAAAAACAACAACCAAATGCCTGTGGACAGGTGTCCCACACAGTGGATGTGGCTCTCCTATGATGGTGTGGGGCCTTTTGCTGCCTAGATTTAGAGATACTTTGAGAACCAAATGTGTTGAAGCTGCTTGCTTTGCAAGAAAGGAGAAATGCAATTGATTAATACAATTGATTAATACCATTTTGGACCACAGCAGCTTTGTTTGCTCCTTCATTTGTTCCTCTGGACTAATGAGACCCTGATCCTAGCAACATAGTTCAATGAACAAGGGAGTGCGGTAACAATGAATGTGACAACTGAATATTTTCATATGCAATTAAAACACCTCACCATCAGTGACACTTGGCTCCATTATTTTTTCTTCTGTGTTAAGTGGAGAGAAAGAGGAATATTTAGCTCAGAAAAAAAGAGGATTATTTAGCTAGTTTGTTCAAATGTTTAGTCAATGAGGTTTTGGAAAGTTGCTCATGAAGTTCAAAGGCGAATGTTCTCTTTCACAAATGTGAAAGAAGGCTGTTATGGGCCCCACTGGGAATGCTCTGCACTATTTGCCATGTGCAAAAAAGCTTGGCAGGATCATCAGAAGTCACTGGGAGCCCCTTCTTCAAAAACTTCCATATTACCAGTTCCTGAATCCAGGTTATGGAGTGAAGCAGAAACACCTGTTGTAACCCACCCTAGTATGCTGATGTTTAGGACTGGGAGGAGCCAGTCACCCCGGGGACTTTTTTCATTCATCCTAGCTTAATCTAAAATGAAATACAGATAATTAATTGCAGAATTTGCAATAAAATCATAGTTGCAAAGTCTTATGAGAAAAATGAATGCAAGTAAAAGGAGTAAAGCCACATAGCTTTGCTTAGCCTGAAGATTAAAGGTTTCTTTCATCTCTATGCTCCCTGACATTGGCTGTGGTCAAGCTAAGGCATCTCGTTTTCTCCAGGTTATGGATATTTGCAGATGACAGTAGAAATTTGGGGTATATCCTGTTTATCTGCATAATCAACATTCATCTCCCATGAAAAAGATGAGGAAGAGGGTGGAAAAGTAGATAATTCATGTTCAGCCATATGCCTCTAGTCATTTGGTGTTCATTAGCTGAATTCGCCTAACCATTGTTTGCTGTCCTGTTTTAGAGATGTTTAACTGGCCCAGCTGAACAAATCTCCTCCTTCTAGCCAGACTGGGACATGGCACATTGACAATTAGGCATCTGTTGTCTAGGTTCCTTTTTATAAGCAAAGGAAAGAAGTGGGCATTTGTAGCCTGTGACTCACATGGTCTATTTCAGACATGTGTACACTGGGATGGGAGGAGCAGCCTGCTAGAGACACCCATGTGTCTCCACTGACTATAAAGGGAGCCTTGCCATCCTGCTCAGATTTAGGGATTGCCAACCTTAGCTGGGGGGCTTTCTATCCTTAAGGACTGTTCTTGTATGAGGCTGGATTTGAACCAAAGCAGTGATTCACAAAGAAGTCCTCTCCCCTTCTTGCCAAGCTGGGAAATTTCCATGTCCCAGAGAGAATCTTCTCATTCTCCCTCTTGCCTCTCACCACAATTACAGTGTCACGTAGTGGCATCTCAGAGGAGAGCTCTTGTTTAGGACCTGTCCCAGAAGTGACCTGTCATTGCTGGCATTAACTGCTTTGGGAGCTTCTGACTGTTCTTCATGACACTGTGATGGAGGCAATGAAAATCTGCCTCGGAAGATGTGGGGGGACAGACAGGAGCTCCCAGCCCTGCTCTTCTTCATGCTCTCATACAGTTTCAGGACTTTGTCAGCGTTCTGCTTGCACTTGCAAATGTTCCTGCAACAAAGGGAGGCAGACTGTGGTAAGCAGTAGAGCTTTCACAGGAGCAGTATTTGTAGTAAGCAGAAAACATTGTAGGTGTTCTGAAACAGGTCTAATTGTGGACATCTGTAAAGGGACAGATTTAGAAGCATCCTTAGTGTCCAAGTATGAGTGTTCTTAAACACTTCCTTTTGAGTTGAACGTGAACCCAGGTGCTCTTAGGTTCAGTAATGAACTGAAGCTGGCTTAAGGTTCCTAATGCCTGATCCAGAGCACCACATGACAGAAGCAGTACCATCAGGTTAACTTTGTCCCAGCAGCCTTCATCTGAGCCCTCTGTCACTCAAACTATATAAAGGACCAGGTATTTGATCTGCATTTAACATAAAACCAGCACAAAGTTACAATGTCAGCATAAAAATGGTTATTACAGCTTGCTGTAGGAAATGTGGAAGTGCTGTGATTATGTCCACACCTGACCTGGTGCAAAATTGTGTCATCTGCTAGAGCACATATTTGATACAAATCTGTGGAGCTTAGGTTTTATCCTTTTGCACTTCAGAGAACTTAACCTGCCTGTCCTAAGGAGAATAAAGAGAGAGTGAGAAAAGAGAAACCACCTGGTGAAGGTATTAAGATGACAAAGGTGGTTGCATTGCAACTGCACTAATATTTCCTTCCCCAGGGAATACTGGGTGTCAGTCTAGTTCTTGGGAGGAATGACAACAAGCTTAATAATAAATGAAATTTTAAAGAATTGAAACCCATGTTTTAAAAAGATAACATTGTTGGTCATATTTTTAGTTCTAGATATCCTAGTAGAAAAAAAAAAGACAAAAGGAGCACAGAAGCAGAGGTACTGAGCCTTTAGTACCCCGTTGTGGTTCAAACAATATTCCACATGTTTGCTGGTGTAGATTTTATTAATTAAGCAAACAGCCACATTTTCAGTATCCTAGCTGCACCTCTACACTACAAAGCACACTAGGGCTTTGTTTTTTAAAGCTAAAATACAGCAAGCTGTTAATGGAATTTTATATTTGTGCTCCCAAGAGATTTAAATGAAGTCTTGAGGGTAACCACAATCCCTGGCGAGAATCCTTTTTCCTATTGAAGCTGACCTGGACAGGACTTGCATTCATGCCACATCCAAATTGTCCAGAGAAAAGAATCTCTGTGGGAGACACCACACGTTCTTCTTAGCTCTCACCAGCCTCCCAGAGCCACTGCATCTTAGTCATTAGCAGGGGAGAGGAGGAAACCAATACTTCCGAGTTATGGAAAAGAAAACCATTCAAGAAGAAAAATACTTACTTGAACCCACAAACTAATGAGGAAAGGGCTGCTTGGTTGCCAGCAACTTGCTCCTGACCTCATGAACTGCAAAATATTTTCTGTTTTCCATGGGCAAATGTTGTCAGTGAATTGTTTCAGGATTTCCTGGGAAGGATGGAGTAGGTTAAAAGGTAGCTTGTTCAGGTTATTAAAGCATTTTGTATGGGTGTAGATATAGATGATATATAGAGATGATATAGATAGAGATTATATAGAGATATAGGTGATATAGAGATATAGATGATATATAGGTATAGATGAGATAGAGAGAGATAGAGATAGAGATAGAGATAGAGATAGAGATCGAGATAGAGATAGAGATAGAGATAGAGATAGAGATAGAGATAGAGATAGAGATAGAGATAGAGATAGAGATATCTCCAGTGCACTTCAGTTGGTAATCACTCAGCCTAAACAGAAGCAATTAGCTGCCTGTAGAACATTAGCAGTGAGCTTTCTGTGATGTTCCATCTACAGGTTTAGCACCTGTGTTAAACTCCTGTTCTGAATCATAGAATCATAGAATCAGTAAGGTTGGAAAAGACCTCAAAAGATCATCAAGTCCAACCTGTCACCCCAGACCTCATGCCTAGTAAACCATGGCACCAAGTGCCACGTCCAATCCCCTCTTGAACACCTTGAATCACCACCTGGATCTGCCTCAGTCTTTGCTCTAATAGATAAAGAAAATGGGTTTGGAAAAATAAAGCAATATAAACAACTGCTCTCTGAAAAATAATTAATCTGTTATTTGCATATGTTTTTATATCAAACAGGTACTTTAAGGTACAATTCTTATTGCATTCTTTTTTTCCTTTATTTTTTAAGTTGTTGAAGCTGCTTTATAAGTCCAAAGCAGAGATTTGCTAAATGTAAATGTCCCTGCTAAATGTAAACTTGCTTTGTAAGCCTGGAGTGAATTCTTATAGGTCAGAAGTATGAACTTCTTTGAAATTGGATGTAGTGTGGAGTCACTGTCCCTGGAGGTGTTCAGATAGGGATTGGAAGTGGCACTTAAAGCCATGGTTTAGTAGTCATGAGGTCTGTGGTGACAGGTTGGACTTGATGATCTTTGAGGTCTTTTCCAACCTTATTGGATTCTATACTGTTTTTTAGCAAGGTTAAAAACAAAAGAGAGAATAGTGATGAGAGAGAGATTCTAACTCTGTAAGGGATCTGCCCCTGTGTGCACTGCTAGCTACTTGTGGTGGTTTCTTTCTCTACCATGGTAAATCCCACAAGAAAGAAACTCTCCATTTCTTAGGTACAGTGGGATTTTGGAGCCTGCACATTCCTGGATACAGTCAGACTGTGAAACCTCTGTATGATGTGACTTGAAAGAGAAACACTACTGTATAACTTTCTTTAGAAAGAGGAAAAAAGGAAAAAAATCAAAGCCAGAAGACTTAGAAAAGGATAGGAAAGGAACAGGAACCAGAAGTTCTATGTGCAGTTTCAGGAGGCTGAAAACAAGTTTTAAGCCATTTTCCATTTTGAAAGCAGCTAAGTGCCTGCTAAATATTGATAATGGTGGTAGCTGATTTTCTGACAAAACTAAAGTGAAAAATATATGCATGAGCCTGTGCTGGGTTTGGAGAATTATATGTGTCAATGAAATCTGTCAGCAAGCCAGATAATTACTTCATCACAGAATGATCTCTCTGGTGACTTACATCAGTCTTAGGAGATGACTTGAGCTGTCTTGTTGGTAAATCTGAGAACAGTGTAAAAGATGTCCAGTCACCGAGGGTATGGCATGCATCCACCTTCCAGCATGAAAGCCAGTAAGTGACATTAATGTGGATTTCAGAAGAAAATCAGCTTCCAAATAGCTGGAGGATAACAGCCAGCTGCCTGCAGAGAGAGCAAGAGAAACCATAACCCAGGGAGAGAATGCCACTGCTGAAACACTATTTACCTTCTAGAGCTCTCAGCAAAACCTAACAGGCAAGATTGTAGGCTGCTGCACTGCTAAATATTTTGTGGTCTCTGGGAGCTTGAGAGTTGAACCACAAGACCTGTGTGGTATGTGAGAGGGCTGGAAAGGATTGTTTCACCTAGGGAGGCTGCTAGATCTCAGTAGCTTACATAGGTGCCAGATGGCCTCTTCCTTGGAATTTAAGAGGCAAGTGAAGTGATCCAACAGCTAGTAGGTTTATCCAGTAAGGTCAGGTCAAGTGCACACTCCCCTAATTACAGTGACCTCTCTACCTACCACGTGGAGAGAAAAATGCTCTGTGGAGTGTATGAAATCAGAGGTACATTTCTTTCATGCAGACAGACCCTCCAGCTCACTCTTTTTCCATAGACCTAGAACACCAGTTTTGCAGAGAAGTTTGTGCTAGTCAGAAACTCCACTCACAGCATTATGCTCTGAGAAATGGATGCATTAGAAAAAGCTGTGCTGCCCAGCAGCGCTATCTTTTGGATGAGGATTGCTAAAAGCACTGTCCTAGAGCTCTCTCACTATAGCTGCCACTGTCAGATCCATGAGCAAACATAACAGCTCCAGCTGGACAAGGTAAATTTCACTCATCCAAAGAGAAACACAAGTGGCTTCTTACAGAAACTTTGAACTCACATATGGTTTGGCAAAGAAAGTATGCAGCTGAGAACCTGTAATGAATTTCTGCAGGGAAAGGGAATTAAAATGAGAAGCTGTGTTTTAAACTACAGCAGGAGAGCAGCAGTTGTCTGAACAATTTAAGAAAGCTGAAAAATTCTCCATGAGGAGAAATTACATTAATCATAACAGGAAGACTACTTCTGACTTTAGAGGTGCCTCTGGAACAGGCCACCAACAGCAATAGGAAAGCAGTTGCAAAGAGAATGCCGTGAGACCTCACCACATAGTGGGTGGCAATGTCTTCTGGCCAAATCTGGGTCCCATTTAATGACAATGAAGGATTTTGTCGTTGCTACATTTTAAACAGTATTAAAGATGCAGGCACACATTGTCACCTGGGCAATCCTTAAGAGCAGCTAAAGTTTTTCAGTTCCTCAGCAACAGTCACTTCTGATTCAGGTCTAAGTTTTCAGACATGAAGCATCAGAGGGACATCTCATTTGGCGGACTTGTTCCTTTGAGCCTTTGAGTCTGGTCCCTGATGGAGAGCAAGAGGATGTGTTTTTTCCAAGCAGTTCAGTTCGTTGTACAGGTGGTTTTGACTGACAATTTTTGTGGGTTTCATCTTTCAGGGATCTGACTCACAACTGAATCTGTGACTTTGTGCTGTGAAGGAGTGTGAGTGATTTGTTTAAAAACCTGTCTGTAGCAGAATACTTTTTATTGGGAGAAAGAGAGCAAGGCTGTTAGTTTTTCACCCCATTCTCAGTGCAGAAGGTTTTTTTAAGCTAGTGTTTCAAAGCCTGCAGCCATCCAAACGAAGCACATGCTCACTTTTTCTGCTCTTCCGTGTCTCCTTGTTAGGCGTTTTGTTAGCAGTTGAAGAGTTTCGTTTCACTGGCATATCCCCACCCGTTCCTGGTAACCTGACTAAATCCTTTTGCATCCCACTAAAAGACAGAAACGCTGTTAGCAGGGAGAGGCTCTAACGAGCACTCACTCCTCCGTGAAACTTGCTCCCTCTGGTGTTTCAGCAGAGCCAGTGCTTGGTGACAGTTGAATCTAGGTTTAGTAATTTAATTTCATTATCTTTTTCTTACAGGACCTGTAAAATTATTTTTAAATACTCTTATTGCATCTTATTTTAAACCAAGATTTTGTTCAGTCAGTGTTTTCCTGGAGTCATTCAGGTGTCGTAGCAGTGATTGCAAAGAATCATAGAATCATAGAATCAATAAGGTTGGAAGAGACCTCAAAGATCATCAAGTTCAACCTGGCACCCAACACCTCATGCCTACTAGACCATGGCACCAAGTGCCACATCCAATCCCCTCTTGAACACCTCCAGGGATGGTGACTCCACCACCTCCCTGGGCAGCACATTCCAATGGCTAACAACTCTCTCTGGGAAGAACTTTCTCCTCACCTCCAGCCTAAACTTCCCCTGGCACAGCTTGAGACTGTGTCCTCTTGTTCTGGTGCTGGTTGTCTGGGAGAAGAGACCAACCCCCACCTGGCTACAACCTCCCTTCAGGTAGTTTTACAGAAGCAAGAAGGTCTCCCCTGAGCCTTCTCTTCTCCAGGCTAAGCAACCCCAGCTCCCTCAGCCTCTCCTCACAGGGCTGTGCTCGAGGCCTCTCCCCTGCCTCTTTACCCTTCTCTGGACACGTTCAAGAGTCTCAATGTCCTTCTTGAATTGAGGGGCCCAGAACTGGACACAGTACTCAAGGTGTGGCCTAACCAGTGCTGAGTAGAGGGACACAATGATTTCCCTGCTGCTGCTCGCCACACTATTCTTGATGCAGGCCAGGATGCTATTGGCAGAGAGCAATACTTTCCCATTCTGCTCTGAATGCCATCTTCCCTAGACATAAATCTTTCATTTTATTCTATTGTTTCATTGCATTCCTAAGTTTTATGCACACTCAATTAAAGGAAAATAATTCATGAGGCTCATTTTGGATCCTTCACATAGAAACACAGCTTGTTGTTTGGGTTTTGT
The DNA here is from genome assembly GCF_014839835.1 of Dryobates pubescens. Classification (NCBI taxonomy): domain Eukaryota; kingdom Metazoa; phylum Chordata; class Aves; order Piciformes; family Picidae; genus Dryobates; species Dryobates pubescens. The sequence continues at coordinate 8,368,636 of NC_071639.1, read as the reverse complement.
TTGTAATGTAGAACTATTTGTATCTGTCAAGCTAGACAAATGTGCCATGTAAGCATGCCTCTAATTTAAATTGTTCCCAGAATGTTTCTAGAAAATCTGTTTTGAAAACATAAATGATCCTTGATACTGAACTGAAATTATAGTTAAGAAAACCAAATTGTGGAGAGAGAAGGCAACTTTCTGTGTCCATCTGACATGAGGTATTTCAAGCATTTAATCCTGTTTCAAATGAAACTGATATTACCCATCCTTTTTACTCCTTGAAGGATCTGGGCCAGGCCATCACAAACAGGTTGTGTGAACAGCAGTGGAGATGACAGAAAATACCTGAAAAGGCAGGAAGGTGACAGGTGCCTGGGAAAGGTGGATTAAAGATAATGACAGAGATAGTACAAGCTCCCTCACAACTACCTGAAGTATTTCGCTTGTATCCATTTTAGTGGATAATTAGATCTTTTAATTGCTCTTCCACTGAGGCCAGAAAGGTCTCATTACTAAAAGGTGGACAACCAAGGTGAAATTTCTCTTGAACAGTTTCTGTGAAACACTCCTGCTTCAAATGATGAGTTACAAGACAGGTTCTTCAGTTCTCAACTGCTACACAAGAACTTGATAGTTCATAGTATGGCATTAATTGAGAAGAAAAATTCTCTGCCTTGACATGGTAGAAAGGTTTGAATATAGCAGGGGGTTTTCTGCTTTTTTTTATTTGGAGTGATGTAAGAATTTGGGTATGTGCTTGCAACACAAATTAGGTTGACTGAGTAACAAGTGAGACAGGACTGTGTAGGCAAACTTTGTATGAAGCAACTGCAATGTTTCTTGCGTGCCTAAGATTGTAAGTCACTCAGACAAGCTTCTTACTGCGCTGTGGGGAAATACTGTCACCTCTTTGGTTTAGAGCTCTGTGTTTAACAAGCCAGAGTGCTTTTTCCAGTCTTGGACTCCTGCAGCCATCTCTATATCCATTTTGTTTGGCTGTTATAAAGGACATTCTAAAGAAGCTGGAGAGGAAGAGTTTAAACTTCCCATATGAGCACTGTGAAAGGTGTTTTTAGATTGGCATTTTACATGGGGTATGTCCCTGGACTTGAAACTAACATAAAAAGTTACTGCCTGCCAGGTGAGATGGAGTGACTGGGTTTATGTCCACATTAAACCCCTCCCCGTGGTGAAATAAAATTTCCACCTAAAGGAGGGAGAAAAGGATGCAGGTGTGCAGGTACAACTGCTCAGCTGCCAGATGGCAACTGCTTAGATTTGCTTGTTTGATCTCATGCAGTCATCTGCAACACAGAAATTAAAATGAGAGCAGGAGTAGGGAGCAAATCAGTTTGTGTCTTTTGAGTGTATAACATTCTGGTAACATACTCAGTCTGTCTCTTACCATATTTATGAGGATAAAATCCTTGGAGACCCTTATCCCACTGAAATCATTGAGAATGTTGCATGGGAATGTGCACAAATCCTTAAGAGGCATACTTCTATCCAGTTGTAAAATATCTTTAGTAGTACAGAGTCAGCTATATGCCAGTACCAAAGTGTTTGTATGTCTTGCATTTAGCCCACCACTACCAAAGGGTTAAGTGTTCACTTCCTATCATTTTCTAGTCTCTTTAATAAAGACCTGCACTTGCAAAGATGATCCAACCCTCTGGGCAGCTTTTCCAGTATGTCAGTAGCCTTAAAATTAGAAACTTACCCTTTCTAATCTAAGCTTGCAAAAGTGTAACCTCACTGCTGCTTGACTCACTGACCTTGGTCTCAAGGGACAGATTATAGCTTTTTTGCCTTTTATTCCCCCAAGCAGGAGCTTTCTACATGTTTCAAGATTGATATTGTTTCAGATTTAAGCTGTCAAATCACCCAGTCTTTTGCATTAAGCCTTCCCTCACCCCCTGGCCTCTGATGGTCGCTGTTTGTAGATCATTGCCATTTGGGGACATTTTCCTGAAACTTGCAGTTCTGTCTTTTGAAAGTTTCAGGGGATTTCCCACGGCCCTTGTGCCTTCACAGAGGCAAATAAATAGAGAAAAAGGGGGCAAAAATAGTCCAAAAAATGAACAGCCCAGGAAACAGCAGGGATTTGTCCTCCTGACACTGTTGTTTGATGGTTCTTGTAGAAGCAGAGCATGGTTTTGGTTGGAAAAGACCTTTCAGATCACCAAGTCCAACCATTCTCTAACTTTGCCAAGGCTGGTGCCAAACCACGTCCCTCAGCACCACATCTTTCCCTCTTTTAAACACCTCCAGGGTTGGGAATTCAACCATCTCCCTGGGAAACCTGTTGCAGAGTTTCAGAACCCTGTCAGTGAAGAAGTTTCTTCTAATATCCAACATAAACCTGTCCTGGTGCAGCTTGAGGCCGTTTCCTCTTGTCCTGTCACTTGTTACTAGGGAGAGGAGACTGACCCCCCACCTCAATCCCGATAACAGGCTGCAGTGCCTGGCGGTGACAGTGCGGCTCCCACCGAGGGAACCAGCCCCAAACTGGCCGCGTTGCCGGCTCCGATCTCGCTTGTCCTGCCGGGCACGGTGCCGCTGCTCGCTAGATGGCATCACCTGCGCGTTCTACCGAGCAGGCAGCCCCGGGAGAGGAGCGGTGGGCAGACCCTTACAGATCCCCCTTGCTGGCACACTCTTCCCGCTTGTCTTTTAATTTCTGATGCGTTTTTCTAATGCAATTCATAGTGCCTCCATTTACACACAGTGCTCCCTCCTACTCCACTCTCACGGTGCTCGTTGCTTACAGTTTGCAGTTGCCGGCCAGGTTGTTGCTGGAGTGGGGATGTGGCATCTGTGCAGGAATGTTCATAGAGTCATAGAATCGATAAGGTTGGAAAAGACCCCAAAGATCATCAAGTCCAACCTGTCACCCAAGAGCTCATGGCCACTAAACCATGGCACCAGTTGCCACATCCAATCCCCTCTTGAAGACCTCCAGGGACAGCGACTCCACCACCTCCCTGGGCAGCACATTCCAATGTGCACATTCTATCCTATCCTATCCTATTCTATCCTATCCTATCCTATTCTATCCTATTCTATTCTATTCTATTCTATTCTATTCTATTCTATTCTTGGCCACACACCACTTGCTTCTCATTTCTGTCTTGTTTGTGTGTTGTTATCCTTTACTGAAGAAAGGGATCTGTAACCATGAGATGAAACAAGGCACAGACTGCAGTGTGGGGCTGACTGGCAGTGTGAGTGGTTGTACCAGCAAGGTTGAAGGGATGTGGGCTGGTCTCAGCCATTTGGGAATGCTATAAGAACAGATTATTTGGAAAACAACCTGTTTTTCTCTTCCAGTGTCCATGTACCTCAAGAAGAAGGAAGAGTAGCCCTACATAAAAAAAAAACAACACAAAGCTTGCAAGTATCTGGCTGTGGCATTGCACTCCTAGGAGCCTTGGCTGTTCTGCAAGCCAGGATACTGCTGATGCTATGGGAGATGAGGCAGGACTAGGAAGCAAGAGGGTAAAGATTAGGGGCAAACTGAATGGGGTTGTTCTTTCAGATAGGAAGAGGGAGGAGGGGTCAGGAAATGGTAGGTTTTAAGCTTGCTTGAAAGGACTTTGGGGAAAAAGTAGCTAACAAGTTACATTTTCAAGAAGTACAGCCGCACCTTGCTGACTTTGGTTAGGGCCAGCCCTGAAACCTGCAGCTTTGAGGTTCTGGGTTGATTCTTCGGTCCACTGTGAAACAGAGATAGCAGGGGAGGAGGGGGTGTGATGTTCAACTAATAGATGGCAGAGCAGAAATGGCCTCTAATTTTGGTGTTAGGACTTCTATTTAAATACAGCTAAAGGTCCTACACTGTTCCAGACAGACTTTGACCTCAGAAACACAAGAATGGGAAGGAGCATGGTGGTTCCTGTCTCATACCAAACCAGAAGAAACAACAACTGCTCTTGGCTTCCTTAGAACAGTTTCTAGTCATTCAGCCTCCTTTCAGTTTGAGATCTGTCTTTAGCTACTGAAGCATTTTAATTTTTGCAGTAAGCTTCTTGTAGGCCACAGGAGGAGAAAAGGAGTAGAAGAGGAAGTGACCCATGAAATATTTGGAGAAGTGATGTTCTGTGTGTATTCTGCTGAAGTGTTTCATTCAGTGTATTAAATATTTAGATAGCCCTGCAGTCACTGTTAATCCAAGTAGTCCTGTTTTCCCTAGCCCACCACAGATTGTTACCTTATGGTCATCCCCTTGAAATTACTCAAGGTGAACACAGAGTTGTCATCACTGGAAGACAGTTTGTTATTTTAGAAAACACAGTCTGTTTCTGCCTGGCCAGAGCTGGATGTTGCTTAAAATACTGAGACTGTTAATGTTACAGGAGCTGTAAACATTGCTTTTAACAGATACACAGGCAGAGAGGCAAATGTAGGATCAGTTGGTCCTGTCTTGTCATTGGTAATAATTCATTTGTTCAGAGCTGAAGTACCACAAGCATTTACTTTGTGATCATAAAAAGCTTTACTTTTCTGAGGACATAGGAGGAAAAGTTTTCTCTTTCATTTGATTTGAACTACTGATACATTTTCCTTATCCATGGGTATGCTTTATTAATAGACTATAGCTTATCCTTAACACTGCTCTGTTCTCATTTCTCTTCATATTTCTTAGTTCCTCTCTTCAGTCTGATTTTTGTCAATTTTTCTCTTTTCTTTCTCATTCTATTTCACTTGTGCATCCAAGAATGGCTTGAAAGATATTCTGCTTTGTAGGCAGCCATTCATACACAGGGACTCACAAGCTAGTTCTTGGGAACAATAAGCAGAGGTTCATCACCCTGCCTCGTGTTTGGCCTCATGACAGGCAGAAGCTCAGTGAAGTGTGATTCTGAATTCCTGGTTTCATAGAATCATAGAATCAATAAGGTTGAAAAAGTCCTCCAAGATCCTCAAGTCCAACCTGTCACCCAACACCTCATGACTACTAAACCATGGCTTCAAGTGCCACATCCAATCCTTTTTTGAACACATCCAGGGATGGTGATTCTACCACCTCCCTGAGCAGCACATTCCAAAGGCCAACAACTCTTTCTGTGAAGAACTTTCTTCTCACCTCAAGCCTAAACTTCCCCAAGCACAGCTTGCGACTGTGTTCTCTTGTTCTGGTGCTGGTTGCCTGGGAGAAGAGACCAACCCCCACCTGGCTACAACCTCCCTTCAGGTAGTTGTAGAGAGCAATAAGGTCTCCCCTGAGCCTCCTCTTCTCCAGGCTAAACAACCCCAGTTCCCTTTAGCCTCTCCTCACAGGGCTGTGCTCGAGGCCTCTCCCCAGCCTCTTTACCCTTCTCTGGACACATTCAAGATTCTCAATGTCCTTCTTGAATTGAGGAGCCCAGAACTGGATACAGTACTCAAGGTGTGGCCAACCCTTCCATACTGCTTTTTTCCCTTTCTCTCTTTCTGGAAATACTGTTTCTGTTTCTGGGGCTTTTTTCAGATGAAAAGGAGAAATACCATACTGTGATACTAACATCTCCTTTGTCTCCAAACTCAGTATCCTCTTTTCATGCCTGCTCCTAATCAGAGATATTAATAGCTGGTATTCTTCCTGCCTGAACTGGACCCTTTGGTCTGCTAAGAAACTGCACATTGAAACAATTGCAGAAAACATGAAAGAATATTTGACATCCATCACATGTTTTTTGCTCTTAAGACATTTGCCTCTTCCTAACTTCCTATCTTTCAGGACCCTCATCCTTTTACTCTGTTTTTAAACATCTTCAGCTCTTGGAGGAAGGCGAGGGATGATTTATCTCTTCCTGCTGCTCCCTGTTCTTGGTATCTGCCTGAACCCAGGCCTCCAGAATGTGACCACATTTTGCACAGTCATCCCTGCTTCATGCTTCACTCTGCTTTTTTTATCTTGCTTTATGCTAACATTTCCTTCCCTCTGATTCTTGTTTTGCTTCTGCTTCTACTGGAATCCACACTTGAGCTTAAATGAAAGGAAATGGAAGATCATTTGTCTAATGGAATTGTAACCATCATCCCCTTTTCTCCTCTACTTGCATCCATTAGATGAAATGTAAATTCCTTTCCAGAATCTTCTGTACTGAAGAGGGTGGTTTTTTTCCTGTGTTTCTGCTGAATGCTTATATTAGTTGTTGGATATATTTACTTAGACAAGAGAAGGCAACAACAGTGGTCAAATAAGTGTCTCTGTTCACTCTGAAAACCTGAAGTGCTGTAAGATCATACTGGAAAGCAATGCAGTTGTCCACATCACTGTTATAGTAACACTTTATTTCAGCTCTACTCTGTTTATCAAATTAACAACTGTTATCTACAAGCCTGCAATCAGACAGAAATTAGGGAAGAGGTAGAAGTTCTTACTCAAGTCAAAGCTGCAGAGAAGCTGGCTGTGGGTATTGATTGCTAAGGTATTAAATTGCCTGTGGATTTAAAAGAGAGAAAAGTCACGTTCCCAAATACTATTTGTGTTGTACAAGTTGGTTAGTTGTTAAAGCCTCTAAATACAAGCTCCAAATTGGCAGCTGAAGGTTTATTTTTCTTGGCTGAATTCTAGGAGGGCTTTTTTTTGAGGCTCATAGCTCCCTGCTTAGCTAAATCATATAAATAGTGGATAAATTCCTTTTAATTCAATCAAGTAGGTGCTCCTTAGAAGCAGTGACAATACTAAAAATTACACTGTGTTCCTGTGGTTTAGTTCTGGACTGAAACCTTGCCAAAAACATGCCTCTTGAACATTGGCCTTTTTTGATAATCCAAAGAATAGTTAAGGGATTAAAATGGCAGAGCAGATTTACAGACACTGAGTCCGAAGGAGCGCCGAGGCAGTGGGGTGTAAACTTCTCCTGCCAAGGAGAAGTGCTGCAATAAAAGAGCACAACATAACTCACAATTATTCCCCCCCCACCATTGGAGGTATTATGTTAGAGCATCAAACTGCATATTTAAATCAAGTAATTTGGTTACTGTAGCTGAGGAGAGCAGCTGGATTAAAGACTGGGTTGTTGTCTGTGCTGGAGGACTTCTGCCAGTCATGACAAGCATTATGTAGGTTCTTTCCGAGTTTGTTCTGGGGGGCTCTGCATTTCCAGCTCTACAGAATTCCCATCACACTTGCTAGCACAGCTGTATTGCAAGCAATTAAACTGTAAGGTGAGACACTGCCAAGAACATCTTGATCAAATTACAACATCTGATAGGACAAGAAAAACAAACTCCAGGCTGGACACTAAGGGAACCTCTGATAATATACATAGAGGAAATTGTGTTGCTTAGAAAATACAACAGGGCATAGCTGTGAGAAGAGGCTCTGGCAGGATTTTAATATGTGGCAGCTCTGAGACAACTCATTTTAATTGCTCATGTTTCTCTCTTCTGCTTAAAGAGGAACTTAACAAACTGCAAAGGCAATTATTATTTTTAAAAGTGTATTTAGAAGGTGATTATAACTCCCTACAGAGGCTAGTTACTATTCTAGGCTGTATTTCAGAGATTTCAGATAAACTCCCAAGTTCTATAGTAACAAGTGTGGAAGCAGAAAAACTGCATTGGCTGCTTGGCAAAATACATGCAATAAATTAAAAGGCTGTGCATAAAATGCTGAGATGTTTGCTTGCCTGCTCTGCATCACTGGATTAAGTTTTCTCACACAATCACAGGGGGTAAAGATGCTGAGGCACTTCTCTACAGTAAGGTGACAGAACACTGTAACAGGCTGCTCACAGAGGTTGTGAACTCTCCTTCTCTGAAGGCTTTCAAAACCTGCCTGGATGTGGTCCTGTGTGACTGTCCTAGGTGGTCCTGCTCTGGCAGGGCGTGGGATTGGATAATCTCTGGAGGTCGCTCTATTTGAACCTGTGAGAGCTAGTCACAGAATTAACTAGGTTGGAAAAGACCTTTGAGATCATCAAGTCCAACCTATTACCTAACAGCTAACATTGTGCTAATGTAGCATTGTGTAATTTCCAAAACAACAAAGATTGTCATAGTACCGCGTAGGAAATGCAGTGACTAATGGTAATACCAGAAAAAAACGCTGCAGCACTGCTCCTGAAATCTCTGTTGCTCATCCCAGACCACATTCACACCAAAAACACTGCAGGAAAGCTTTCATAAATCTGTTTTGTTTAATCAAGGAGAAAATCATTGGTCTTGGCTAGGTCTCAAGGCAAACGTCATGGCATCCTGTAATGCTGTAGGAACATGCTGATATTCCCCTGGTGCAAGCTGCTACACAGTCTGACCTAAATACTGGGAAGAACTGGAATAGTAACCTCGTTATGAGTTGGGAGACTCTGTTTGCTGAGATGCAGTACTCCACTCTGTAGCTTTGGGGAAGAAATCTGTCAAGTCACAGTGCAGAGTATGACTTATTTGCCTCCTCTCTAGCTGCAGTGATAACAGCCACTTCCAAACTTTTTGGGGGGGAGACTTTTTTCCCCCTGCCATCTGTAGATGTTTGAATGTGTAATTTCTGAAATGATGTTATGTTTAGCACCCAGCATCCTCCAGTCTTTCATTGATCCTACTGTTTCAAACATACATGTTCACTAAATAGCTCAAGTTCAAGTGGTTTAAGTCTTAGTTTTTCGAACTGGAGAACAGCATTACTCACATACCAGAAGGCTAAGTAATGTCTGGGATTTATTAAATCATTCAGCAAAGTTGACCACAGGCAGTTGCATATAGAACAAATGCTGGAAGAAAAATAATCTCCTATGATGATGTTCATTATACTATAACACAGAGTGAGAGCCAAATACGTGGTATCATTTCTGTCTCTATAACTTGGAACAGTTTGAGTTAGAAGGAACCTTTACAGGTCACCTAGTCCAACCCCATGCAGCAAGCAGGGACATCTTCAACCAGAGCAGGTTGCTCAGAGCCCTGTCCGACCTCACCTAGAATGTTGCCAGGGACAGGGCTTCCACCATCTCTGTGGACAAACTGTTCCAGTGTTTCACCACCCTCGTTGTACAAGAATTATTATTTCTTTGTAGACCTTTAACTGGATTAACATTTTCTATTACAGAGGGTTTGAGCACAGAGGAAATACATATTCTTAGATTTTAGGAATGATTTGAAGAAAACTACAAGTCTAGTGCTAACTGGATGTCCTGGTAAAGCAGCAGTGGGTTATAGTGAGGTAAATATTTGTGACCTGAATGAATAGGTAACTTTTATCTCCAGCTTAGTGTTACTGCACACTTCATAAAATCTTCTATTCAAAATGTGTTTGCAAAATGCTATTGCTGTTACACTTGGCAAACCAAAGAGCATTAGTATCATAGTATCAGTCAGGGTTGGAAGGGACCACAAGGATCATCTAGTTCCAACCCCACTGCCATGGGCAGGGACACCCCACACTAGATCAGGCTGGCAAGAGCCTCATCCAGCCTGGGCTTAAACACCTTCAGGGATGGGGCCTCAACCACCTCCCTGGACAACACTTTCCAGGGCTTCACCACTCTCATGGTGAAGAACTTCCTCCTCACATCTGGCCTAAATCTCCCCACCTCCAGCTTCATTCCATTCCCCCCAGTCCTATCACTACCTGAGATCCTGAGAGGTCCCTCCCCAGCCTTCTTGTAGCCCCCTTCAGATACTGGAAGGCCACAATAAGGTCACCTCGGAGCCTTCTCTTCTCCAGACTGAACAGCCCCAACTCTTTCAGTCTGTCCTCATAGGAGAGGTGCTCCAGCCCTCTGCTCATCCTAATGGCCCTTCTCTGGACAGGCTCCAGCATGTCCAGATCCCTCTTGTAATAGGGGCTCCAGAACTGGATGCAGTACTCCAGTACCCACATTGTTGAAGCTGGAATTGGAACTGGGGGGGTTCTTTGCGACTGTTCCCAATATTCCACATACCTGCAACTGTTCCTGATATTCCACACATCTGTGCCACCTGGTTTATCAGCATTTCACAGATCAAGTGCTAGCTGTGAAAAAGGCACAAATATTTAAAAGGATGGTGCTGATCAGAAAATGCCAACATCAGGCAACAGAAGTGGCTGATCAGATGTTCCTGGGAATTTCAGCTCCTTACCATATTCTGAATGTTAAACTCATTGTAAAAATCACAAAGTGAGTACCCCAAGAAATTGAGCAAAGGCAACAGGAAGTAATTGTCTTCAGTGTAAGGCTATAATCTGTAATTTATTATGACTAAAAGGACATCACACAGAATAACAATGAAAATTCCATAATAAAAGACAAACTTATTGACACTGCAATGTATCCTCTTGGCATGATTGGGGTTTTTTTGGTTTATATCGAGTTACAACCCAGAGAAAACTTGAAAACTTTGCTTTGCCTTGTTAAAATGGTATTGTTTGCACATAAAAGGGTATTTGTTGTGTGGATTAAGTGGTCTGTGAGCAGGGTTGGATAATGCATAATTATCTTTTAATTTTTTAGAAGACTGTGGGATGTATTTCCCAGAAGTGAAAAATCATCCAGACAAATATTTACAAAGATGTCCTGAGTCTGTAAAAAAGTGGCTGAAGCAACTGAAGAGTGCTGGGAAGATTCTGCTCTTAATTACTAGTTCTCACAGTGATTATTGCAGACTCCTGTGTGAACATATTCTTGGGTAAGTGCAGTGGCCCTTCCAAATTCTGTCTGCTGGTAGCAACTGGAAATAAGACTGAACTGTATGGAAGTTAACTGGAGTTTCTTTTTGTGGTGTGGATTACTTGGATCTGAAGTTTCTGGTGGGCCTCTCTCTATGAGGTGGACTATCCACTACTTTTGAAGTGAAGTAGTACATCTATGAGCCTGTGAACTGTGTCTGACCCATAGCATACTTACATTCTGCGTCTATGGTTTAGTTGATTAGATGGTGTTGGATGATAGGTTGGACATGATGATCTTGAAGGTCTCTTCCAACCTGGTTTTGTTCTATTCTATTGTTCTATTCTATTGTTCTGGGCTCACAGGAAGATTGAAGGTGACCTGGAATATCTTTCAGGCCAGCACTGAATACATCATCTGAATCCCAATTTTATCACAAGTTTTTACTAGACTGTCTTGTTCAAGCTGCTTCCTTTCTGTGCTCCTCCAGTGGTGAGTGCAAGTAGTAGTAATATTTCCTTTCCTTGCACTAAATCTTCATGGAAAGCTTACAGATATTTCTTCTCAGGGGTGATTTCCAAGAGATGGTTGTGCATTAGACATGTGCATGTACAGATCACAGCAGAAAAGATAAAGCAGGTAGTTCATTGTACTTGGTAATTGACTGAGGTTGTAGTTGCTGATCACCGTTAACTGTTTTCAGCTGATTGAGTTAAAGTCATTGAAATCCAGCAGATCACTTAGACCCTTAGATACCATTTACTCAGTGGTGCAAATAGCTGGCTGAATGACATGGTGAGGCTATTTAATAAACTAAACAAAGAAACAAAGTGGTGCAATGTGAGCCAGCCTTGGCTATCTGGATAAGCCTGGGAAGAGCAGAGTGAATACAGCAACACAGTAAGAAATCCAGCAGTACAGTGAAAAACAGAGCTACCTTCCAAAACCAGTCCTGCCACTATCACTTCTCTTTTGTACTCACTGGGCTGAATGCTGGATGGTTTCACTGCCTTGTGTGCCCATTATACGTCCTCATTTGAGTGGAAAATCTACCTCTTCACAAGAAAAAAGCAATTCTGCTTATGAGTGAGATGCCTGCAAATTAACTCTTTTGTGTAGATCTGCCCTAGTTTCATTCATTTTCTGAAGGAAAATTTGGTATAAAGCCGAATTCTTGGCCACGTACAATGACTCTCTACTTTCTTTTCCTTGGTGAATAATGTTTAAACAGACATCCTGCTGGAAGACAGTAAGCAAGGTAGCAGAGAGGAGCAGTTGCCTTTCAGAAGACAAAGAGAGATGTTCTGCTGGAAGGATGCTGGATCATTCTCCCATTCCACATAAATGTAGGATGTTCTACAGTGTTTATTACAATCATGCTTTCCAGTGACTCATACAATGTGGCTTCCAAGACATCTGGAGAACTGACTACTCTACTGTCCATTAGACATTACTGAAGTCCTTTTTTTTCCAGAAGAAGAGAAGAGAAGAGAAGAGAAGAGAAGAGAAGAGAAGAGAAGAGAAGAGAAGAGAAGAGAAGAGAAGAGAAGAGAAGAGAAGAGAAGAGAAGAGAAGAGAAGAGAAGAGAAGAGAAGAGAAGAGAAGAGAAGAGAAGAGAAGAGAAGAGAAGGAAAAGGAAAATAAAAGAAGAAAAGAGGGGGGGGGGGGGAGAAAAGAAAAAAGATGAAGAAAGAAACAGAAAAGAAAAAAGAAAAGTAAAGTCTTAAAGGGTATTTAGTAGCATTTTAGCAAATTCATTAGCTTAACTAATTCAGTTTTCTTTATCCTCTAGGAATGACTTTGAAGAGTATTTTGATGTTGTGATCACAAACGCTTTAAAACCTGGATTCTTCTCCCATACCCCAAACCAAAGACCTTTCCGAACTCTGGGTAAGTTGCAGTTGTGACTCCCTGCTCACCTGCTTACCACTCTCCAAAAATAAACCCCAAATTTAAAAGCAAGAGGACTGGACAACATGTTTTGCACATTTAGCACTGGGGCTACAAGACTCTTCCAGAGATATTAGTAAGAAATTCTCTTAAAGGCTGAGGAGCGCTGAGAGATTGAGTCTGTGATTAAGAACAATGAAAAGGAAGAGCTGTGGCAGCAATTAAAAATGGCATTGGGGGCTCAGATAGGAAGAAGAGGAAGGATGCTTTTCTCTATTGTGGTGACAAGGGCAGACACAGAAAACAAACTGGCTTTCTGGAGGGGAAAAAAAAAAAACCATGGCAGAAATATTTCAAACATTTCAAGGCAATTCAAAGAACAGTGCAAATAAAATGGCATGGCTGAAGGAAATGGTTCTGATGGAAATCTGAGGGTATTAAATGTGTATTTTGGCTAAAATATTACAGAGAAGGTAAAAAGGAAGTGCCCCTTTACTCATTTAATTTAATTAAAGCAGCCTGAAACATTTGGCAGCGTTGTCCAATAGGTAATTAAGATTCTATCAGAAAGATATTGAGCTTCAAACAACACTAAAATGGCTGGAGACAGTTACTTCTTCCATATTTTGCTAAACACTCTTATGAGTGTCACCTGAAAATAATCTTTTAGCCCAAGTAGCATAAATCAGCACACATTAAACTGTAGGTTAGTATTTTATGACAGCTGTTCCAGACCAGAAGGAATTTTACCTGTGGAACTTTTACAGTAAAAGTCAAATTTAAGAGCAAAAACATACATTAAAAATGCATTTTAATGCTTCACCTACTTCCACGAGTAAGAAGGCTCCTACGTGTGCTTTTTAAAGGATTAGTTCAAATAGGAAACTGCCTAGTTGGCAATTGGTGAAAAAATAAGCTCAGAAGGGAAATTGAAACTATTTATGTGAAGGGGGGGGAGAAAAATGTAAAGGGTGAGAAAAGTTCAGTTCTGTAAGCATTTAATTCAGTTTCACATGATGAATTCTGCGAGCATTTTATTTCACCTGTTAGAATGCAAATTGACAATAAAATGTAACTCACTTTGGGTGTTTTTTTGAACAATCTGATGAAGCCTGACTTCCTAAGGAAATCCTGCTGGGTCCCTCTGTCAGAAATCCAGCCAGCAACTTTTGAACCTGTTGGCCAGTTAACAGTAAATTTAATAGAGAGCCAAAAAGGAAGTTGTTTGTTTTTTTCCTTTGCAAACAAGAGCTGAACAGAGAGACAAGACTTGAAATTACTGTCTCCATTGAGAATATTGTGTAGCATTAGCTTAATCACCTGGTTAGATTGGAAGTACCAATTTCTTTCTGGTGGTCAGACAGGAACAGCATTCCCTGGTGTCCTCTCACTGCCTTTATATTTGGCATCGCAAAGAGACGCTTAAGTGAGGGCTGATCAGTCCTTACAGGGAAGCCTTGTTAGTGCAGAATGAGATGTAGGGTTTTTTCCTGGGGACCTCACTATCTAAATAAATGAGGGGCACAAACCTCAGAGAAACAATTTGCTGAAACTACTAACCTGTGAGTGGATTTTTTTAAGTAATATATTTATACTTGACTGAGAGTAACCTGGTTTCTTCTGAAAGATCAACCAGAACATTCAAATCAAAGAATCATGCATATGGGACAGGTATTTAGAGGCATGTTTGGAAGCAGTGAAGAGCTTGTTCAAGATTGCACAAAGTTTAAAGCATCAAAACAGGAGCAATTATATGACAAAATGTCCAAACTAATATGTATTTTTATAAGGTATCTTTTACTGGTTAGGCCACACCTTGAGTCCTGTGTCCAGTTCTGGGCCCCTCAGTTTAGGAAAGATGTTGACTTGCTGGAATGTGTCCAGAGAAGGGCAACAAGGCTGGGGAGGGGTCTGGAGCACAAGCCCTATGAGGAGAGGTTGAGAGAGCTGGGGTTGCTTAGCCTGGAGAAGAGGAGGCTCAGGGCAGACCTTATTGCTCTCTACAACTACCTGAAGGGAGGTTGTAGCCAGGTGGGGGGTTGGTCTCTTCTCCCAGGCAACCAGCACCAGAACAAGAGGACACAGTCTCAAGCTGTGCCAGGGGAGGCTTAGGCTGGATGTTAGGAAGAAATTCGTCATAAAAGAGAGATTGGCCATTGGAATGTGCTGCCCAGGGAGGTGGTGGAGTCACCATCACTGGAGGTGTTTAGGAAGAGACTTGATGGGGTGCTTGGTGCCATGGTTTAATTGATGAGATGGTGTTGGCACTCCTATACATGGAGTGCCAGTGGAGGCTTTGTTTCTTTGAGATCCTCTGCCCTTATCCAATGCCCACAGAAACAAACCACTCTCCTTCTCCTGCAGAGAATCTCAGGTTTCCAGAGCCACTTTCAGTTGCATTTCCAGGCAGAATTCCTTATTCCTGCACTTGAATTTCTGTCCAGCTTATGGTTCCTCTGCTGTGTGATGTAGTCCCCAGTTCTGGAAACTCTTTCAGTCCTCCCACTTTTTTACGATTCTCTGGTAACTGCCATTTAACAACTCACTGCAGAAACCTTTTTCCCTCCCTCAGTCATTCTCCTGTAGCCTTTTAAAAATACAGGAAAATGCTATAAACGAAAAGGACCAGTCAGGAAAGAAAACAAGGAGACAGGATATAAAATTACTTCTGGGCTGAAGACTGTCTTCGATTAGTAGGGGCTGCAAGGCTCCAGAAGGAGGAGGTGATCCCATGTCTGCTGGTTAAGTTTTCTTCTGGGCATGACTGTTGCCAAAGATGGGATAAAGAACTGGGTGGAAAACCTGTGCTTAGGCTATACAGCAATTTTTATTCACTTATATTCTAAGACTTTTCAGGCCTGAGGAGTGAGATTGGGAAGTAAGCGCCATGTAGCCATCAGTGGATGTGTTTAGGAAGAGACTGGATGGGGTGCTTGATGCCATGGTTTAGTTGAATAGATAGTGTTGGGTGATAGGTTGGACTTGATGATCTCAAAGGTCTCTTCCAACTTGGTCTGGTTTATTCTATTCTATTCTATTCTATTCTATTCTATTCTATTCTATTCTATTCTACCTCCACAGTGAGAACTGTTTTGATAAGAAAAAAAAGCATGTGGGTTTTTCTTCTTTTACAAGAGCCTGAGTTTATCTACTCTTCCTGGCTATTTCAGTTGTTCCAATCACTTCTCTTTGCCAATCTTGCCTGGCTTCAGACCATCAGAATTTCATATTTAAATGTTCAGAATTTCATATTTACATGTAGATTCAAAGCTAAATGTAAAACTAGTTTTAGATTTAGCCTTTAGCTCATCACAGGTACAACAGCACAATGATTTCTTACTCTTATCTTGGCTAGAGGTTTTCATTTTCCCCATCATTTCTGGAGGAAGGAGTTTCTTTTTAAGGACCTAACTGGTTCACAGGATGATACAGAAAGAGATTGATACTCAGTAATAGAACCTGACTGTTTTCATTTTTCCTTATGAAAACCAATAAGGATTATGGAAGATGTGTTCTTCAGCTGACACTCTCTTTTGCAGCATGGTCAATGCCCAGTTCCACTTTCTGAAAGACAGTCTAGGGTAGGGTGAGAAAGCAGTGCTGACAGTGGGACACACATACACACCAATTTCATCTCATGTAACAAGGTTTGTTTTCATGCACCAATTCATCTTCCACTGAAGAATCTCAGAGGGTGTTTTCAAAAGCCTACAAAGTCAGGCTCCTTGGCCAGCATCCTTTGTTTAAATGACCTCAGTCTAAAACTATTCCACTCCCTGTACGGCTTTTGCACAGATATCAGCTACTCAATGGATCTTTTTTTCTGGCAGTGTAAACAGCTGTCACAGGGACTTCTGGTTCCCCAATATTATTTACGTGCTGTAGACAAACATTAAAAGACCAGCCTATGTTACCTTGCAATCAAAGGGGCTAACCAATTAATCTTGTTGAAGTTTGCTGGGTAGCACCTGTGTGTAATTTGCAAGGAAAAGTTTGGAAATCATTTCAGAGTAGAGGTCATCATTTCCTATCATGTCCTTAATGTTTGTAATTAAGCCATGGGGAAGGTAAAATGGGAGGCTGTAGTTAAAGACCTCTGTTCTAACAGTTACATTTTTATTTCATGTTTGATAAACATAGTCTTAGCTGACAATAACAGTCTGGATTTGGGGTTTCATATATTCACTATGGTGGCCTATGTGAAAGCATTTGAAATAGCTGCACAAAGCAAAATAAAGTTGTCCCAGCACATCCTGTCATCCTGTTGCAGGGCAGGTTGTTAAAATCACACACATGCACAACAGATAATAGCAAGATGTGCAATGGCAAGTTTGTGCAAGAGCACAAGCCCTATGAGCAGAGGCTAAGGGAGCTGGGGTTGCTTAGCCTGGAGAAGAGGAGGCTCAGGGCAGACCTTATTGCTCTCTAGAATTACCTGAAGGGAGGTTGTAGCCAGGTGGGGGTTGGTCTCTTCTCCCAGACAACCAGCACCAGAACAAGAGGACACAGTCTCAAGCTGTGCCAGGGGAGTTTTAGGCTGGATGTTAGGATGAAATTCTTCCCAGAAAGAGTTGATTGGTCATTGGAATGTGCTGCCCAGGGAGGTGGTGGAGTAACCATCACTGGAAGTGTTTAAAAAGAAGCTGTATGAGGCACTTAGTACCATGGTTTGGTTGATTAGATGGTGTTGGGTGATAGGTTGGATCTTGGAGGTCTTTTCCAACCTGGTTAATTCTGTGTTCCGTATTCTGTAAATTCCTTTCAAGTACACTCTTCTTGGCACCTGGAACTCCTCCTAGGAGGAGGATTAGAGCAGTTTTGTTTTGTTCTGGGGGGTTTTGGAATGAGTTTTACTGGTACTTGTCTCAGAAGTATTCTGAGGCCAGATTGTCATTGCATCGTTTATCTATATTCTCACTAAGGGCAGGTTTCACCTGGGCATTTGTCAGCTTTTCAGAAGCTAGAGGTTGAGTGGCCTGGCTCAGTTTCTGTTTCTACCAGGAGGGCACAGTGCTGGCCTGACTATGGCAGTGAATCTGGAGTGTGGGCTAAATGCTGGGATTTCAGCTGGTAGCCCCTCCAGACTGGCATGGGATGTACCTGCTTCTCAGCCAAGACGGCCACTGGAAATGAAGTTGGGTGCTGCTTATTGAGCAACTTGTGCTGATGGGAAAACCAATCCATATTAGCCAGAGGAGCAGGACACAGGCTAATTCTTCAACACTTAGTCTGCTCTGCTAAACATGGAGGCTTATGCAATCGTGTGGCATATGAGAGTAAGAATGTCTGCCCGTCTCCCTCTGAAACCACTGTCACTAAGGGAATTTCAGCCACATCTATGGTTTGAGTCTGGCCTAGCAGGGAGATACTGCAGGCTGGAGAGGAAACAATGGGTCTCTCTCTGCCAACTGGAGTGTAACCTTACCCCTGAGTAGATACCAGTGTGTCCATCCAGGAGAGCCTGGCTACTCAGCTACTGGAAGAGCATCCATGAGATTTGCACCCTCTTAGACATTCAGTGAATCCAACCTCAGGACACAACTTCATAGAAGACAGGCCTCTTGTTTAGTGAAAAAAAGGGAAAAAGAAATAGCCTTTGAAGTCTAGCACCTCTTTGTTTCTGAGAATCAAGATGAATGCTGAACTGTGGATGCATTCTCCAGTGCCCATCTTTCTTTAAAAGAAAACAAAAAATGAAGTAAATGCATCAAGCCAAGTTCTTTGTATGTTTGCATAGTGTTCAAAGAACCTCAGAGGATAAAAGGGATAAGAACTTATTCATCCAAAAATCAAAACAGTGAAATACTGCAACGTGCTTCTGCATAAAGACAGCAGGGGTTGCTTCAGCTGATTACCTTTGATATTAAACACCATGTTTGGCACAAAGCTGATAAGAACATTGCAGAAAGCTGGTTCAAAGAGAGCTGAAGCTACTGCTTTCAAAAGCACATTATCAACAGTACTCCTTTTGTTAAAACTGGAAAACACATTCAGCATAATTGCCAAGTACTCCAAACCCAGAATCCCTTGTGTATGGAAAGAGTATTTTCATTTTGAAAAGGAGTTACAGTAACTAACACACACGACTGCAAAATCCCAGTTATTGATTGCATTATGTTATAATGAAGGTCTGGATAAAGCTCAAACCCCCAAATCTTTAAGGGATTGTGCAAGCCTATAATAAGAGTCAGTCTCTGTCTTCAAGAAGCCCACAGGCAGACCAATTAAACAAGTGGCAGAAAAAGAGAAGCACTGGATTTGCTGTTAGAGCCAAGGAAGGGAGAGATTGAATGACTTACCCGTAATCATATCTCTGACAAATCTGCACAAAGATTTCTAATCTCCTAACCCAGAACCAGTGATAAGTTTGCATAAGGACTCCATGGAATTAATGGCTGTGAAGATCCTTTTAGCCCTTTACAAAGTTTTGTTTGTTCTGAAATAATGCCTTTAGTGCTTGTGTTTAAACTTCTATAGAAATATTGGAGATTTGAAAGGGTTGGCTGAGCAATTGCATCTGAGGGACATGTAAACTCCATTTGATTCATTGAAGAGATCATAGAACCATAGAATCAGTCAGGGTTGGAAGGGACCACAAGGATCATCTAGTTCCAACCCCCCTGCCATGGGCAGGGACACCTCACTCTAGATCAGGCTGGCTAGAGCCCCATCCAGCCTGGTCATCCCCTCCAGGATGACCATCCACCTCCCTGGACAACCCATTCCAGGGCTTCACCACTCTCACGGTGAAGAACTTCTTCCTCACGTCCAGCCCGAATCTCCCCACCTCCAGCTTCATTCCATTCCTCCCAGTACTATCACTACCTGATATTCTAAGAAGTCCCTCCCCAGCCTTCTTGTAGCCCCCTTCAGATACTGGAAGGCCATTGAGATGTAATCTTATTGGTCAAGTAGTTTATGGCTCCTTTGCTCTGGATGCATGGGAGCTCACACTAGCGTAACTTAATACCTGAAGACTGTGTAGCCTTTATTTATACAGATGATTCAACAGCCACAATTCCAGACCAGAAGGGTTTGGTTGTTGTTTTTAATATTGTTCCTGGTTATATGAAATACTTCTTTTCACTTTCATTCTATTTCCCAGCACACATGAGAGTGTCCACACATGACTTGGAAGGAAAACCTCACTGGAAAGACCAAAAGTCTGAAAGGAACACTAGGGAAACAAACCCTGCACAAGTCAGCAGCTGTTTTGGCATTAAGATAATGCATCTTTTCTTTTGATCTGTCTTGTGTAATTGTAGTGTGAGATGGTTAAACAGATACATTGTATTTCATCCATGGAATAATAAAGGTTCCACTGGAAGGCTTATTAACTCATGCAGGTCACTGCCAGACTCAGCTGCTGTTTAGAAATAGGATGTTACACCCTTGGTAGCTTAATTCAAAACCTTGCCTCTCTTCTTGCCAAACCTGTATCAGAGGAGTGGATAGTTTTCAGGAATTCACTTTTTCCATGGAGTTGCAAGCCTCTCCCTTAAGCAAAAACTGACACGCAGCTACACTTGTGAGGGTGATGCCATATGTCAAAAATCACAGAGGTCTATTTTGAAATAAATAAGCACCAGGAATGGATACAGAAACCACATTTACAGCAACTAGTCTGGCTATCTGTCATTTGCTGACTCCCCACAGGCAATACAGTCAGTGAAGGGCTGCTCAGTTCTGTTCTCTGTGGAATAAATAGGCTGTCCTCACTGACTCACTGCTCCAATCTGCAGTGGCTTTGCTTCCTATTGAGAGCCTTCACATTATGCTTCTGCATCTGGGATTGAATCCTGGCATTGGTACACTCATTGCCTAATTATAGCCCTCCAGTGCTAATTGAGAGCCCCAAAGAACCCAAATACAGGTCCTGCAGAAGTTGCATAGGACGTGTGGAAGGTCTATGTCTTCCCAGCTCAGACTAAGGTTCTGGAGGACCTGCTGAAGATACTGGAGGGCATCTCAGAAGTCTCTAATCACCAGTGTTTTCACAACTGAATTGAACCAGGCAATCTGTTGAGGTTGTGAAGTAGAAGGCCAGGCTGGTCGAGGCCTTGAGCAGCTGAGTCTAGTGGAGAGGCATCCCTGCCCATGGCAGGGAGGTCGAGGTAGATGATCTGTAAGGTCCCTTCCAACCTAAGCCATTCTGTAATACTGTGATCTGTAGAGGTCTGTTCCTTCAAGGTCTGGCTGCCTACAGGACTGATCAGCAGCAGTTTGTAAGCTTTGCCACTCCACTAAGATTCAGTGCAAACCTGTGAGATCTAATGCCACATTACAGTTCTTAAACAGCTGACAAAATCCATAGGAAATTTCTGGAAGAAAGACAGAAATATTCCCTATGTCATAGGGACTTACCCATATGACTTTGCAGGGGAAAAAAAACACCACATTCTTCGATGACTGTGTAACCAATATGTGATAGAAGTTGGGAAGTTTATTCATCTTTCTTCTCTATGTAATTGTTTCCTTCTGTAGGATTCGAAATGAAGTAGATGACTGGACAGAGAACTTCATGAAGAGTTACCTTGTGGTTTGATTTGTAATTATTTTGGAAATTGGGCTTGAGACAGTTTGTAGTAGAGCAAAAAGAGAGAGTTGTGTATGGTACATTCCTGGCAGAGCAAGGGCTGGCAACCACTGCCAGCTTCCCTTCAGCATAGTTTCCATGAAGCTGTATGTGCTGGTTTTCATTAAGGAGCTTTAGATTTTCCTTGTGTGTTCTTCCAAAATGTCAGGCTTTTATTAAGGTTAGTCTGTGGAATTGATTCTTGCAGAAAGCACATGTTGATTTTTGTACTGCAGGCATCAGAGGGACACAAGCTATTGGAAGCAAGTAGTGAAAGGAGCTGGTTAGCAAGCCCTGGAAATGAGCTGAGAATGCAAGGAAGAATCATGACCAAAGCTGAGATCTGGTTCAGTTTGATATGACAGTGAATCCCTGCCTCAGTTTCCCAGCTTCTATAATACCAAGGCTTACCTAGTGTTCTTGAAGCACACAAGTGGCAGAGGAGAGCTGCAGCAAATAGCAGGGGTGGATTTATTGAACGTGGGAAGGATCTCAGGTGGTGGAGAGTTACCTACTTCAGGAGCAGCTCTGCCTCTGCCAGCCCATATAGGGGAGTAAAAGGTCAGAGAACACAAAGCTGGACAGTTCTTGGGTGGCAAGTGATCATGGGACACTGCAGTGTTTAGGTGAGTAGCAAGTCCTCTGCAGCTAGTGCTCAGAAGGGAATTACTTCTTGCAAGCTGAATGCTCAGCAAAAGGTAAAAGTGTTGTACATTCTTCTTCCTCACTCTCTCTGTTCTTCAGTCCTTCTTCTCATTCATGAAGGACTTCAGATGATTTAAACTCCAATATGCTGCATGTTTTTCTAGGTAGAGTTAGTGACCCCAGGACTGTTTCTGCCCATTCATTCTAACCTGGTTCTTATCTGCTGTGAAACCACTTTATATATTGTTACTGTCCACAGATCCCAGGTGTCTCTGTCATACTGCCAGACTAAGGCTGAGCCTTCTCAGAGGATTATTTTTTTCTGGAATAATGGTAGCAAGAGATTTTATCTGTGAAATTCCTGCATGCAGGGATCTGGCTCAATGCTCTTGGTTCTGAGAAGCAAGGTAAAGTGCATTTTCATATAGACACTAAGTGGTTTTGCAAACCACATGAAATGCACAGGTGAGGAACTGGAAAAGTATTGTAGGAAGTGTCACAGGGATCTTTTCTCTTGTTAAAAAAACCCTCATTACTGCAAGTCTTTCATGCCAGTCTTCCCATCAAAGAGTACTTAATGTACTTTAGCCAGAAAAAAATAGTTTCCATTTTTCCTTGCCATCTCCAGATCACTTACATTGTTCTGAGGTTTACAGTGACTGTTTCACACATCAAAACTTTTCCTTTTCCTTAGAGCATTAATTTCCTCAAGTGTTTAATTTTCTTTATTAAACATGAAGTTTTAACATATCTCAACAAATCTAATGGGACAGAGTTTCTTGATCCTTTTCATTCTGGTATTCCTGACATGCCTGGCCCCATGGCAGACCTTAAAAACCAACTGAAGTCTCTGCCAATTGTTCTAACCCTCTCAGATTCTTTGTCTCTCCTTTTAATTCATCCATGACTCTGGTCCACAAGGCCATGAAATTGTCTCCGGACATCAAGATTGAACTTGCCATCACCTCTTTGTCTTCTGGCACATGAACACACCTTGTCCTTCCCTTCTGCTCCCTGGCCACCAGAGGTTGTAAGGCTTAATGGGGAACTCACTGTGCACACCCTACATCGACAGGAGCTGCAAAGGGGCAGAAGAGGCACAGAGCAATGGAAAGATGAAAATATTTCTTAGTTTCTCTGACTCCCAGAAATATTTTCCCCACTGTTTCTCAAAGATCCACCTCCCATGGCTTTGAGAAACTGGGAGATCTCCACATTCATAGTCTGAGCAACATCACAGCAGAGTTATTTGTTCTTTTAACCAGTCTACATAAATCCAGTTTTGCCTCTCTCATCTTTATCTCTCTTTGCCCTGCTAAGCCACTTAAGTGGCTGTTGTCACTGTACTGAAATGCTGCATGAACCTTCATATATATTATTTACACTTGTAGGACTTCTGGTAAGTGGGAGCTCTAACACTTCTATTTATATACAAAGCGCCCAAGGTCGGGCAGGAAATCTGTGGCAGAGACAGTGACTCCCTGTCCCAAAAGCCAGACTAACCCAAACCAAACCATGGTTGCAATGTCCTCCTCTCATGCAGCTGACCACAATTCCCCCAAACACTATTTCAGTAGGGTGCTGCTGTGCCCCCAGGTTCAAGCACCCTTCCCAAGGACATCCCCATTCACTACTCCTCCACTTCTCTTAGTAAGAACCTCAGCTTGACCATCCTGCCCCAGCTGGCCAACACCACAGCACACCCATAGTCTGGGGAGGTTTTCCAGTTTACATTCTCCTTTTTCTAGTTTACATTCTCCTTTTTTCTCCAGTTTAGCTATAGCTTGGCATAGTGCCACCTACTCACTTAGTAGTGCAGCTTCAAACAACTTTCCTTCTGCAGCACTTTCTGCTAAAGGCTTTTTCTGTGCTGGACCCTGATGTGCACATTGCTTGTGTCAAGGGTGCACAGCACAGTCCCAATTTTTTTATGTTTAGGGTTTTTTTTTCCTCTATAAAGAATAGTAAATAGCTTGCTTAATAATTTATCCTGGCTGCATAAACAGTTTCCATGTCTATTGTGTATTCCAGGCAAATCATAGAATCAGTCAGGGTTGGAAGGGACCACTAGGATCATCTAGTTCCAACCCCCCTGCCATGGGCAGGGACACCTCACACTAGATCAGGCTGGCCAGAGCCTCCTCCAGCCTGGTCTTAAACACCTCCAGGGATGGGGCTTCAACCACCTCCCTGGACAACACTTTCCAGGGCTTCACCACTCTCATGGGGAAGAACTTCCTCCTCACATCCAGCCTGAATCTCCCCACCTCCAGCTTCATTCCATTCCCCTACTCCTATCACTACCTGAGATCCTGAGAAGTCCCTCCCCAGCCTTCTTGTAGCCCCCTCCAGATACTGGAAGACCACAATAAGGTCACCTCAGAGCCTTCTTCAGACCGAACAGCCCCAACTCTTTCAAATGAGTAAGTGCAATAACCACTCATGCTCATGGCTGCTTCACAATTAATGTACCCTTTGGAACAATAGTTTTTAGGAACTGAAGAAATGAAAAACAAAGGCCCCTTGCAGCAGGGTCCATATATTGTTTTGTGGAGGGTCCATATCTTGTTTTATTGGTCAGAATCAAGTGGTCTATTCTAGTTCATGTAATTTAGTTTTATACCTGAAGTATTAAGATATAGGGGGAAGGGGGGAAATATTAATCTTTTTGTAAATGAGGATTAAGGAACTTTGTTCTGGGTTTTTGGCCCGTGTTTTGGGGTTTTTTTTAATGTCTGAGGCCAAAGCAAATGAATGGCAGGAAGTTTATCCTCCCCACTCTGCAGTGTCAGTTTTCAGTGTGGAAGAGTGTGGTCCAAGAGCAAATTCCAACATGCCTTATTTCAGTAGGTGCTCTTAGAGAGGCTTAAAGGGTTAGGATAAACTGAGAGATTACAATCTGCACAGGGCAAAGAGGATTCTTTGTGTGTCTCAGTGTTGGATAAACTGCATGGGGCAAAGAAGAATGCTTTGTGTGTCTCTGTGTTACTTTAATTATGAAAATTAATTGAGATGTTTTTCTGAAGTGAAATGTTAGGTCAGCACTGACTGGTGGCCCTCATCTTCTGTGCTTCCCTCCATATTCTGCTTCCATCCATGCTTCAAATTTGTGTACAGATGTGAGGCACACCCTCAGAAGAAAGGTTATAGACAGTTGCTTGAACTGAGCTGCATATTCCTGAGGTGATTATTCCTTCTTTTCTCAGTTACCATGCCTCTCCTAGCTTACCTGCATTAGAATGCTCTCTGGAAAAAGCCTGTGTCTCCCTAATTCTGTAGGGATCTGTAGCTTGAATATGGTATTAATATTGATAAGGTTATTCAAAGACATTTGTTTGGAGATTGGGAACTCCTCTGCAGCCTTCCTACAAAACCAGTGAGGTCCAGAATAAGACTTCTGGGGGAAGGAAGCTATTTCTTATCTTGCTATTTTGTACCACTCCAAAGATCCCAACTTAAACAAACCAAAGTAGCCAACAAAAAATAAAAACAACAACAACCCAAACCACTTACAAAATATGTGCAAAGAAATTCTGTATTTATGTCCCTCCTGGCCTTCCAAAATAGAAGCTCTCTTGAATTATAAATACAACTAAACACTGAAAAAACAACTTGCAAGTGAATCATTTTCTATAAAGTGATTTTCCTTTTCCAAGGGAAAAAGGCCTTGCTTGTCTTTCATCAATTCCATGTTTGAAATAGAAACACTTTGTTCATTAGCCAGGCTATTCCTGGGCAGGTACAAAGTTAAGCCTTTGACAGAATTGAAAACAAATTACTAACTCTCTAGTGAGCTGTTATTTTCAGGGCCTGTAGCACAGTAATCAAAACTTCCTCAAGGAACTTAATGGCTGATTTCCCTGAAGGAAATGCTGATTTTGTTATAAACAGGCAAAACTCCACCCTTGTCTCCACACACCCTATCGCTTGGCACAATTGAGCAGTGAGGGCATACTGTACCAAAGACTAAAAAGATCTGTGTGAAACTGAAAAGGCAAAGTGAATTTTCCCCTTTGCTGAGCCTTCTAAAGAGCAGAAGCCCATCATGAGAAAAGGAAGTGTTAGTAGACTGCTAAGTAGCATTTCTGAGTTATGATGAAGTAGTGGTTGGGGTGGGGTGTAGGGGGTCTGAATTTTTCTCAGCTTTTCCTGTGGTGTTCTTTCAGGATACTGCCAATTTGTAGTGGTTTTGTTATGTAGTTCTCCATACAAATGAGCACACACACGTTTGGGGTGCTGAGCATTACAGAGATGTGTCACTGCCTACATAAAATGCAGGACCATGCTCCAGTTTTCAGATGTGAATTTTGACTTTGTTTAGCTCAGCCTTTGTTTTTACCAGCCATAAGCCACCCTAAGGAGAGCAGAGTGATGGAAGGGCAGCTGATCTTCAGGCTTTTACTTGGAAAAAATCAGATTGGACAGCCAGAAATGGAGACAGCCAAAATCCCTAGTCGCTTTGGGAGGCTTTAACTTTTTACTTCAGCACATCATGCTAAGGGAATATTTTGTTCCTTATCATTTCCCTGCAGTCATCCAGTCAGACAGGAGCCTGGCAAGCAGTGGTGCACGTCAGACAGATGGATTTCACAGCTGCTTCCAGGGCACAGAACCAATTCAGGGATGGCGAATCACACAGTAATACCTGTGTGAACCCTGGAAACCACCCAAGAAAGGTGGTTAGCCTATACATAGGAATTTGGGGTGCTACCCTGCAGTAGAATGTCCACAGGGTGTGAAAGTTTTACCCCCAGGAAGTTTGTAAGTACTTGCTTTCTTCATGGAGAGCATGCCCACAGGGGAGCTCTACAGGTTACCACAGAATCATCCCATCTCATTACCTTTACAACTGGAAGAACCCACTAGATAGATTTTACTTATGCAGGACCCTTTGTCTCAGCTGTAGAATGATGTGGTGTCCTGCCCTGATTCCTCTTCTGGAAAAGAGAATTTGTGCTTCTTAATTAAGGTGAAATGCCATTTGGAATCAGTTGTGCTTGCAAGCCAGGCTGGAACATAACCATAACCCAGCTTTGATATTAATGCCCTTTGGGCCTGAAATTATGTTATTTTAAACTGCAGAGAGGCTTGTCAGTATGGTAGTTGTGGATCATAAAATGCCCTCTGAGGTGGTAACCAGGGCTTTGGTGTTCTCACTTGCACTAAGAACCTGCATGCAGTGAGTGCCCACAAGAGCTGCCCATGTGTGGGAAGAGGCAGGAACAGGTATGAGCACCCCATGGCTTTATTCTATTGCACAGTTCAAAGGGAGAAACAATGCCTGTAACCCTAATAGCCAGTCTAGCTGGGTTTGTGTGGAAACGAGTAAAAGGCTGTTAGGAAGATGAGAAGGCAGAAGAAGGAGCTGCAGGGGAACTGTACACACACTCCAGTTAAACCTGATACATGGAGTTGCCTTCTTCCCTCTCTGGCTAGTCAAGTACGTGCAAGTTGTCTCTGGATGCATAACCAACACTCACCATAAGACACCAACCACAGGAGCAGCTCTGGGTGGTGTCCTCAGGGGTGGTGAGCTGATGAAAATGAGCCTTGGTGTAAGTGTAGCTGAGTATAGGTGACTAGCTGTCAGAACATAAAGTCACCCTCACCTCTTAGCTTCTTTCTTACACTTGGGTTTCCCAAACTAGAGCCCTGTCCCATGGGCTGGGGTTTAACAGTGTAAACACCAGTCAGGTAAGGATAGAGCAGCAGGTTCAGACCCTAGGCTGGAGAAGCAGTGTGGACACAACCTCATCACTGCCTGTGTTTTGGTTTCCATCTTGGCACATACAACCCATAAGCAGCTAGCAGCAGACAGCAGCGAGCAAGCATGGGCAGAGTCTTTCCCAAGGAAATTCAGTGCCATAGTAAATTACCATCAGTTTTCATTCAAATAGGAATAGGCTCCACTGATTACTTTTTGCATGTTCATTCAGAATTAAACCAGATGTTCCTCAGCCCAAGGTGTAAACCTGCAAGTCACCTATAAAGGCAGGCAGGACAAGTGCCACAAGAAAAAGGATATTGAATCTTGTGAGCAAATTGCTTTCTTCTGAGAAAGCATTTCTGCTAATGGTGATGGGAGTTCATTTCTGAACAGAAAACATTCCCCAAGCTGTTAAGACACATGCAAATTGCCATTCTGGTGATACTAATACTGCCCCAGCGTGCATCAGGCTTTTGTTGTTGTTCCTAAAAAGGAGAATTAACTTCCCCTCAGGAATATTACTCTGAATCCTGTTAAGGTTTGGGTGAGTGTTCAATACAACAAGTTTCTGGATTGAATTCTTTTAATTTTACTTGCTTGCTGCCTTTACCTTTCGTGTCATGACATGTCTTCAGTCCACAGGCAAGAATCCAGGGTGCAGTGATATATTAGACTTCAGGAGGAAGCAAGTTGCTCCCCATGAATCATCTGAGAAATTCTTTTCGGTTATCCAGTCTGTTTGAAATTGTCAGGACACCTCCTTTTCCTCCCAGCTTAGAAGACCTGAAGCATCCCTGCCTATAGAGGTGTTGCTTCCTGCTGAGGGATTATTTACAGCATCTCTGACCTTTCAATGCCCTTTTCTGAATCACTAACAGCAAAGTGTAAGGTGGATAAGCAGCAGTTCTCCTCTTGTCTGAGCATAGCCAACCTTAGGCTTGGAATATCTAAACTATGTTAGGAACTACCAAAAGCACATTCATGCAATATTTTTTTCAGGAAGCCAGCACATGTCTTCAGCACTGTCATAGAGCTGCTCCCTGAAGGATGCAGCACAAGACCAGAGCCACTGGGGTCATTGATGAGTTTTGAAGTTGTTGCAGATCAGTTTTCACATGGCAGAACTGCTGCAAGAGGCCTTAAGAGGCAGTGCTGGAGAGTCATTTTCTTGACCATCTTTTGCCACAAGGAAAGTGTAAGTGGGTTAAAACCCATTCTGGTTAATGGCTTGCTGCAAATGAAACACCATTAATGTCACAGAATCATAGAATGGTTTGGGTTGAAAGGGACCTCGGAGGGTCACCTAGTCCTCCAACCTCAGATTACAGAAGGAAAATGGATGCAGACAGTTGTAGGAGGTGGTGCAAGGCAAGGTTTGCTGGTTCAGAGTCATTTTCCCTATGATCCTACCACTCAAATATTATTAAAGATCTTTCTTAATTCCTCAGATTTCTGCAGCTCCTTGCAAAACCAAGATCCTCCTATAATGGATTAGGCATCTTAGTGCTGCTTGCTGCCACCAAGCACAGAGGAAATCAGGCTTTGAAATTGCCCTTTGTTTCACTGCCTAGAAGTGAATCATAGAATCATTCTGGATGGAAAAGACCTTTAAGATCATCAGATCCAACCATTACCTAACTCTACCAAGTCTGGTGCTAAGCCATATCCCTCAGCACCACATTTCTGTGTCTTTTAAACACCCCCAGGAATGGGGAATCAACCACCTCCCTGGGGAGCCTGTTCCAGTGTTTGAGAACCCTTTCAGTGAAGAAGTTTCTTCTCATATCCAATCTAAACCTCCCCTGGTGTAACCTGAGGCCATTTCCTCTTGTCCTATCACTTGTCACTAGGGTGAAGTTCCTAACTTAATTAAATCTTTTCCTTCTCCAGAGCTGGCACATGTAGAAAGAGCTTCTTGTGTTCAGTTTTGCCCACTGAGGGAGCTTGGCCAACTAGTTCAGATTGTAACTGTAAATTAGAATACATCATGATAAGTGAGATAAATCCCATTCCTAGGGCTGACAGTAATAGATCTCAGAGAGTGAGAGATCTTCTGCCTTGTAATTAGAGCGAATGTTTTCGGTCAGGACCGCCCCCAATGCCTTTCCGTAGAGGTAACAAAGCAGGGTCTTGCTCTCTGCTGGAGCTTTCTGGTGCTGTTGTAATCCATAGGGCTCCTGTTCACAAATGCAGCTCCATTTGTCACTAATATTTTCCTGACTGACTTGATGAAGAGACAGTGATAGCTACACAAACCTCCACAAAGTCAAGAACATCTGATAGCAGCTCCAAAGAATGGTTTTCTTAAGTTTCTTTTTCCATGTCCACATTATCTGGAGATTGTGTCTGCTCGTTCAGTCAGCCTTAAAATATGTCTAAAAATACAGGCAAAACAAATTTGCTGGAGTTTGGCAACTTCTGTTTGGTCAGAAGTTGTTTGGTCAGATGTATTTTAAAAGCCAGGATGAGGATTTTTGTTATGGATGCTATCTTCTTCTTCTTCTTCTTGCTGAAGAAGAACAAAGGAAAAGACATTTCCATACAGGTTCTGCTTGAGTTGTTAGTCAGCTTTTAATTTCCTTGGGTTTTTTCTCTAGTTTATAAAGCATCCTTAATATAGAACTGTTTTGTCTGAGAATGATTCCTGTGTTTATTCACATTCTTAGATTCAGAATATTAATGACTTATTTACTTCCTCTCTGCACAGTTTCCCTCTTTTTTGCTTCTGTTTTTTCCTTTCAAGGGCCAACACACTGCACTGTGCCATCAGTGCTCTTAAACACAAAGCTGTCTTCTAATGTCACTCTTCTCCAAAATTTGCATTCCAGCTTTCAGCAGGCTCTAACCAAATGAGATTTCCTCTTAGTCTTCTTCCTCAGACATGTTAAGTGCTTTCAAACATTCTATAAAGCAAAAGGGAAACTGAAGTCCTGGTGTTGCACCTAAGTCAGTTTGAAGTACTGTATTGGCTTCCAAACCCTCTGTCCCTAGCAGAAAAAAAACAAGACATGTTTGATTTAGATTGAATAACCCTTTTGTTTAACCACTTCAAGAGACAGAAGACATTAATATTAATATTGCTGATGAAATTCTAGTTTATTGATTCACTGAGGCTAGTATTTGGCTCTAGCAAGAAGCTAAAAGGTGTTCATTTGGCAATAGCAGATGGATCTGAATGAACTCTAAGGTTACATTGACACCAAGACAAATCCAGTTGCTTTGGGACCACCTAGAAACAAAGTCTGTGGCACAGCTGAGTGATGACCAGGGAGTTGCAGCTTCTGCTGTTTTTTCCAGTTCACTGCCAGCTGCCAGTGTGAATATATGCTAGTGTGGATTACACCACCAGCAGCAATATTGCCCACCTTGGTCTGTTCTGTTGGATTGATGTTAGAGTTTAAAGGCAGGAGGTAACTTGGCTGTGGTCAAAGCTACATGCTGTCTCCTACAGGCTGTCTTACCTCGTGGTTTCTCACCTTTTATCTGTACCAGCTTCATCAATCTGATCGATGTGGTTTGCTGCCTTCACTGCTGCGGTCTTGGGAGGTAAAGCCTGTGACTGATTCTTCAGCTCTTCTGTAGCTCTTGCAGATGGGGCTCAGCTCTTTCTTTTCTCACAAATACCTGCCTACCTCCAGCTACCAAACACCTTAACTGGGCTTGCAGCCCAGTACCAGGACTTGAGCCAGACACTGGAACTGTTTAGTGTCAAAATAGACCATGATCTCCAAACTGTGCATAGGCAGCTTCTCCTGAATACAGGAGCATGGGCTGCTGTCACTAACAGCAGGTGATTCTGCTTGGTGATTTCAGAGAATGATGAGGAGCAGGAGGCTCTGCTATCACTGGACAAGCCTGGCTGGTATTCCCAAGGTAATGCTATCCAGCTTTATGAACTACTGAAGAAGATGACTGGCAAGTTGGATCCTAAGGTATGTTATAAGCGAGAGTAAACCTTTCTGGGAAATACCCTGTTTCAGTCCAACATTCATTAGAGAAGCTTTCATTAAAGTTATGGATATGATCAGTCACAAAGTTTTGTTCTGGTTATGCTTGCTGTTGTCTTAACACACTGCAGTCCAGAACTGCAAGCAGCATATTCATTCTCTTATCAGTAGAATGTGTCCTTCCTAGATGTTTTAGCCTGTGTCCATGGGCATGCATTTCAGCAGCTTTGGGAGAATCAGGATGTAACCAGGAAATACAGGAAATAGATCAAATAGGTTAAAAGTGGAAATAGGCATCAGTGGAAACCAGGACCATGTTATTTCAGTCACAGGTCTGGATGAGTGAAAATGCCACTGAGGAGTTCTGAGTCACCAAGAGATGTTCCATATTCTTCCTTGCTTCCAAAGCTGTCCAAAATTCATCCCCATTGTTTAGTGTATTTTCTTGGTAGTCTTTTCCACTGCTTCCCAGCAGACATATTTCTGTCCATCAAAAATCTCAGCAGTTGTCCCTGTACCAGTCCCAGTCCAGGCACCCTCACCCAAAGCCCCTTTGGGGTTTGCAGGTCCAGCTTTTTCCTTAGGGGGCTGGTTGAAGGTAAAACCTCAGCCTGTGACATTAGTAAGACCTCTCTGTGTGTCATGACCAACTGTAAACATGGAGAAATTTTTATTAGGTTGTTTTAAAGCTCTTTCTATCTCTCTGTGAAATACAGTGAGCTTGTGTTTTCCTCATGTACAGTGAGCTTTTGCTGCTTCCCTCACAGGTTGTTTATTTTGGTGACAGCATGCACTCAGATATTTTCCCAGCACGTCACTATAGCAACTGGGAAACTGTCTTTATCTTAGAGGAGCTTCTAGGGGACAAAGTTTTGGTGCCTGCAGAGGCTGAAGCTGAGCCCTTGGAGAAGAAAGGAAAATATGAGGTAAGGAATCCTTGCAGATGTCTCCTGGAAAAAAGTAAGGTACAGAAAAGCCTCATGCCACCTGCACTGAGAATGAGCCTGATTATCTTACCAGCCTGCTGGCAGCATCAGCTTCCCTTGCAGTTATATCCTCCTTGCCATAGCAGGAGGGTGCAATCCTGTCCCAGCTGGGTGTTGCATGGGTGACACGGAGCCTCTACTTAGAGCTAAACCAAGGATCACAGAATCACAGAATGCTTTGGGTTGGAAGTGCCCCTTGAAGGTCATCTAGTCCAACCCCCCTGCAGTGAGCAAGGACATCTCCAACTGGATCAGCTTGCTCAGGGCCCCATCAAATTTGACCTTGAATGTCTCCAGGATGAGGCCTCACTCTTGGCAAAAGATCTGTGTGCACATTCCCTTGACAAAAATCCACAGTCTTATCCTTTTTAGTAACAGGAATCTGCCCTCCATCCTACAAGGAGAAATTTCATGGCTGCTTACCATAAGTCCCTCACCTGAACTCTGACAAGTTCATGTTTCCCTGCATGTTGTGGCCAACTGTAAACTCCAAGGGGGTTTTTATTAGGTTATTTTAACGTTCTCTTTCTCTCTCCATGCAATGCAGTTTGCTTCTGCTTTCCTTATATACAAAGAACGTTTAATTTGCTTCTTCCCTTGTAGGTCATTTATTTTGGTGACAGCTGTGTTCAGATAAGAGCGACTGTTCCAAAGCCTGGTCCCAGGCAGGCTGCTGATAGCTACCCCAGATAAATAATGTGATTTTCAAGTTTATTGCAGCTGGGAAGCAGAGCCCCAGCACCACTGCTGCTCTTGAATTCTCCCACAGAAGGTGGAACCTTACTGTGCTTCTCTCCACTGCCAAAGGGCAAAGCAGGCAGGGAATGGCACTCAAATGGCCAGCACAGCAGTGCTGCACTTCCAGTGGGTCTGTGTAAGAAATAACAGTGCAGCTTTTGGAGCATTTCTTCTTTCCTCATGATCCTAAACAAACAGGTCATTTTCTTCTAATTGCAGAGACAGAGATATACTCTGAGATACACTCTTTGCTTTGAAAAGCACTCAACCTTTCTTTTCTCTTTTTAAACAATGACTGTGATGAAAAAGTTAACTTACTGGTAGGAGGATTTTTGAGAGGTGCTTTTATACTAGAGAGGTTTTTAATCTGAACTAAGAGGCATTTTTAAGGCCCTTGGGGTTTTATGAAGAAAACAATCTCTTCAATGGAACTAAAACAACATAGATGTGATATCTATTTATCTGCTTCTTGCAACAGACTTACCTAATATTTTCTTCCACTGTCCTGATTTCTGAACTAAGGTCAGGCAAGGACATTTCAGTCACTGAAATAAGGAAATGTAATCGCTAATGTTTAGGCTTTTTTCCAGGGCTGTAGAAAACCAAGCAAGGCAAACAAATTCAAGTCTCCTACCAAGCAAAGTGTCTCTTATTGGGAAAGGGGATGGGGGAAAGGAAGAGTAAATAGTAGTAGTAGTTTATTTTACTAATGAATGCTTTAAAAATGACGTATCCTGCATCAATTTGTTTGTTCCCTGACTGAAGGCTCTGCTGCCATTTCTGTACACACCTTAAATCACTGTAAGGTTTGAGGGTTTTTATTCAAGTATGGCTCCTTAAACATGTTCAGTATAGACTTTATACAGTTTATACTTTATACAGTATATGCTTTTAGAGCACACATGTTTAAATAGACAGCCAGAACATGTTTGTTTTCCTGGAAATACAAAGGAAGCTACTGAGTGATGATGATTTGGTTTTCTCCTGGTGCATGCCTCTGGCCAGCTGCTCCCAAGATTTGTCTTCTCTATTGCTGCAGTTATCAGGCAGGAAATAGAGACTTTTAGACAGGTGCTTGACATTTCACTAACACTGTAGTGTTCCTGATAAGAGATTGCAGTATCTCAAGGAGACACCACCCCTGCCACACACACCCCCTGTTCAGTTTACATCCGCTCCCAGTGACAGCAAGCAAGCAAGGGAGAAATGAATTGGGTTGATTAAAGGAACCTGAACCAGGGGGGCCGTGGCAGGTCAGTGGTGTTATTTCATTACCATGCTGCTCACTGGAGTCTGAACAACAGGTCACATCCATATCTCTGCAGTTGACTGGACACCACTAACTTAACAGGACTAGTTCAAAGGGACTCCCTTTCCAAGCCTATGAAACTTTTATTTTTCATTCCCCTAATCAACTTCTCCCCTTGACCCTTTGTTTAAGAGGGAAGAAAAACTAACTCAAAGGATTGTACCAAGTTAGGTGCTTTGGGAAAATTAAGCACTAACAAATTAGATGTAGTTTTATTAATCAGCCTTCTCATTCATTGGCAATAAGCACAACTACACTACTCCTGCAGGACAGACTGAAGGAGTTGGGGCTGTTCAGTCTGGAGAAGAGAAAGCTCCAAGGAGACCTTATTGTGGCCTTCCAGTATCTGAAGGGGGCCTACAAGAAAGCTGGGGAGGGACTTTTTAGGGTGTCAGGGAGTGATAGGACTGGGGGCAATGGAAAAAATATAGAAATGGGTAGATTCAGATTGGATGTTAGGAAGAAGTTTTTCACCATGAGGGTGGTGAGAGACTGGAACAGGTTGCCTGGGGAAGTGGTAGAAGCCTCATCCCTGGAAAGGTTTTAAGCCCAGGGTGGATGTGGCTGTGAGCAACCTGCTCTAGTGTGAGGTGACCCTGCCCATGGCAGGGAGGTTGGAACTGGCTGATGCTTGAGGTCCCTTCCAACCCTAGCAATTCTATGATTTTTCCATGCCATGCTGTGTGTGCAGAGGGGGACTGAATACTTCATGCAAGTTGCACTCCTCCCTTCTACCAATCTTGCCAGTATATCATTAAAGAAACAAAGCATTGCATCTAATTTGCAGTTGCATCTTTCAGAAAGAAATTACCAAACAACTGTTTTCAGTTGTTTGAGTGGTATTCAATCACTAGCAGGGAGAGGGGAAGAAAACAACCTCCTGGCACAGAAACTGGGAGGCTAGTAATTTCCATTTTCATTAGCAGTTTTTGTCTTCTCCCTCCCATTAAATGCATGATACAAGCCAGATACACATAACTGTGAAATTATGGTAACATCTGCAGTTCTTTCAAGTACATGACTCATAACCAAATGAGCAAGAGAATAGCAAACTAAAAAACTATTCATGCAATTAGTCGGCTCCTAAGCGAATTGCAGCATGCAGGAGGGGGGAAAAATACCAGGCATTGTGCTGAAATGAGTGTCCCTCCAGATTTAGGGGTTTGTTTGCTTGGCTGGAGGCTTTGTTTTTGTCTTCTGTGCTTTAAATGTGTGATCAATTCCATCAATGAAAACTCAAGGGGAAAGCTGGAAATTGTCCCAGGATTTCGAGGGAAGTGGAGCTAGTCAGCATGGAGGAGCTGCTG
Source organism: Dryobates pubescens (assembly GCF_014839835.1). NCBI lineage: Eukaryota > Metazoa > Chordata > Aves > Piciformes > Picidae > Dryobates > Dryobates pubescens. Next base: position 8,332,976 of record NC_071639.1, on the reverse strand, counting down.
GGCTGCAGGAATGAATGGGGCAGGAATCAAAGAGGTTATTGGCAGTTAGAGATTATATTTTTGCAGTCAGAAGGAAAAATTAATTTATACAGTGTTGCCTAACTGTTGGTTGGTTGAGGGAGTCCAGGCCTTTAACCCCTGTATTTCCCTTACTCAGCAAGACCTTAGACAAGGGCTGATTTCTCTGTGCTTTGGGGCTCTGTTTGTCTCTTTAATTCTGCTTAGCACAAATCTACTATTCCTGCTTAACACAAATCTTAACAGTGCTTTCAGGAGCAACCTGTTATGAAGCCATATCCACAAAGCAATATTCTGAAGTAAAAGGCAGGTTTGTTGTAAAGGAAGTCTGCTTAAAGGGCTCCATGTTGAAGTTAAGCTAGAATGATCACAGGCCAAATGGTTTATAATTGTTCATGACTTGAGAGGGGCAAGTTCTATGCAAATTTAGTCCAATGGCAGGTTTGCACACCTAGCATGGCTGTTATTCAGGGTTGTTGTGACCAGCACAGCTATGCTAGCATAAACACCTCAAATCCTTGTCATCACGCTGGCAAAGCTGTATTTTGAGCATTGGTTTTTATTGTGGTGGTGTCACTGCCTTGGCACCGAGCATGCAGCCATCAGTACCATCCATATATTGGATACAGTACACAATAAAATAATCCTGGTGTCCCAGGCTTGGCAGAAAGGTAGAACAGAATCACAAAATCATAGAATCATTAAGGTTAGAAAAGACCTTTAAGATCATCAAGTCCAGCCACCAACCTAACACCACCGTGCCCACTAAACCATGATGGCTTAGATGGCAAATCCCCAACTCAGAATGCTAGAACCCTGCACATACAATGTTTATCAGCTTGACTTTTTGCTCCTGTCTCCTTTACATCCTGTCTTTCATCTCTTTACCAAATGTGGAAGCTCAGCTCCCTGCCTATTTCCATTTCAGATAGGTCAGTTGTAAGCTGACAAATCAGTGTCACCCAAGGGCCCTATTAACAGATTCTATCTGCTCTGTCAGCAGGCCCTATTTGTCTGTAGTTAATAAAGCAAAAGGTGATAGGAAGTATTCCAGGTGGAAATCCTTTGGGCTTGGGGAGCACTGGTACCATAGTTTTTTCCTCTGAAGTCTTGAAGGTTTGTAACTTCAACTGACAATCAGCATGTGACCTGCTACTGTCTGACCAATATGCCTGAGAGCAAACCCACACACCTGGGGGTTTTGCATGTGAAAGAGGGATGGCTCAGCACTTCTCAGGACTTGCTGTCCTGCTGTGAGAGAAACCCCCATGCCTGGGGACTACAGGAGTGGGTGGTGCACATTCCAGAGCTCCTCAGCTCCACTGCTGAACGTGTTTCTTCAGGCCTGTGAGGAGCAGCAATGCTACCAGGGGACTTTTGCTTCATTTCACAGATGTGTATGGATTTCATGGTATATGATGTCTCCTTAACTGCAGGAGAATGGCTTTGTCTGCTGCAAGTGAGAGAAGGACATCTTGTAGGCAGCAGTTAGAGGTGGCAGGGGAAGTGATGTCAGATGCTTCCAAAGGATGTGGGCACCCGTTGGCAGCTCCTTTCAGATTTGAGATCAAGATTTAGCATCACTACCAAACCAGCCTTGTCACATGCAGATAAGCCAGTTACAAAATGATGAGGGTTCTTTGCCAGGTGACTTGAAGACAAGTCTGATATTTGACTGAATTTGGTTTTATTAGACTCATAGAAAGGTCCAGGCCAGAAGGCACCTCCAAAGCTCATCCAGTCTGACCTCACTGCAGTCAACAGACACATCCCCAACTAGACCAGGCTGCCCAGGGCCCTGCTGAGTCTTACCTTACTAAGAGCTTGGGCTGTAAATCCAAAATGTGACTTCCTCCTCCTTAACAAGAAAGACAGAATCAGAATCAGACCATTGAAGGAATCAGTTCCTTTCCTCAGATAGGAATAGGGTTTTTTTCATCAGAAGACAGATGCCAGTTTCTATCTTTGCCCAAATCAATACTTCCTTCCCATCTTCAGCTATGCAGAACCATGAAAAGAATGACTGTGTGTTTACTGATGTGGTCTGCTTGGCTGGATCAACAGCCTTCCTGTGATCAAAAGCCATGGACTTCTGTCATAAACACAAAATTATCCCAGCAGATTCTCAAAGCTATTAAGAAAGGAGGGGTTAAATGGAAAATCAAGTACAAAAGTTCACGAATCTGGAGGCAGAGCTGGGATATCTGTTCTGTGCTTTGCTGGTCTGAAAAGATCCTTTGCAGACAAATGACTTTAACAGGTTTTCTATAGTGTAGTTCACAGTTTTGGTTTCCCTTTTTTCATCTTTCTGTAGAGGCCTCCCGAAGCTTTTCCTGACTGCTCATGGCAATATATAGCAGGTTTCAAGATGACTTGCTAAAATATCATTTTTCCCAGTGCTGCTTTAATGCTTTCTATAAAAAAAGAGAGAGTCTACAGCTGGTCTGAAATCTACATGAAAAAGATGAATTTTTTCTACAATTTGCTAGGCAACTGGATGGCTCTCCATGGTTCCTGCAGCTCTGTTCTCATTCCTCAGGTCAGACATAGATAAAGTGACACAGGTGGCCTGATGCATTAATTGCAGTTACTCCATGCAGTGCTGGGAGACTCTTCTCTCCCAGGAACAGATCCACGCTGGGTTACAGTCAGTGCTGCAGCAGAGAAAAGGCAGCAGAGTATTCATGCTGTCTAAAGCAGGGAAAAAGGGAAAGACTGGATTTTTTAAGGGAAAAGTATATAAAGCCAATATTTTATGTCCTAGGGAATCTATACATTTCATAAACAGGAGCTTGGAGACTTAACGTGAGGAATGCTAATCTAGTTGGAGGTGTCCCTGCTGACTGCAGGGGAGTTGGCCAAGATGACTTTTGAGGCTCCCTTCCAACCCAATGCAACCTGTGAATATTGTTCACATATTCCTTTATGGTACCTTAAAGTCACATTGCTCTAAAATACAGCATCTCCCCAGAAATTCAGAGAAACACAAGAGCTCCTCAACCTCATGCTTGTGGTTGGTAAAGATTTATTGGGTAGGTTGGTTGGTTGGTTGGTTGGTTGGTTGGTTGGTTGGTTGGTGTTTTTTTCCAGATTACATATTCATTATGTTTTTTCTTTCAGGAAGATCAGCCCAAAGCTCCTTACTTTGTATCTAAGCAGTGGGGATCTTTCTTTGTGGACAGATTGCCAGCTCTAGAAAGTGCAGAGGAAACCTTAGTTCACACGTGGTCCTGTCGGTGTATTAGCACCTACAGCACTATTGCAATCCCAAGTCTCGAAGCAATAGCAGGTAAGGAAGATAACTTCTCTTTTCTTTTTTAGCTCTAATAAACATACAGTCTTGGTAACTTTTTCATGCTGCAGATCTATTTTTGAGATTAGAGATATCTGAAATACACTCTGTGTCCAGTTCTGGGCCCATCAATTTAAGAAGGACATTGAGACTCTTGAACGTGTCCAGAGAAGGGCAATGAGGCTGGGAAGGGGTCTGGAGCACAGCCCTGTGAGGAGAGGCTGAAGGAGCTGGGGTTGTTTAGCCTGGAGAAGAGGAGGCTCAGGGGAGACCTTCTTGCTCTCTCCAACTCCCTGAAGGGAGGTTGGAGCCAGGAGGGGATTGGTCTCCTCTCCCAGGCAACCAGCACCAGAACAAGAGGGCACAGTCTCAAGCTGTGCCAGGGGAAGTTTAGGCTGGAGGTGAGGAGAACGTTCTTCCCAGAGAGTTGTTAGCCCTTGGAATGTGCTGCCCAGAGAGTTTGTGGAGTCTCCTTTACTGGAGACTTTCAAAACCCACCTGGATGTGTTGCTGTGTGACCTGCTCTAGCTGGTCCTGCTTGGGCAGGGGGGTTGTGCTTGATGATCTCTGAAGCTCCCCTTCCAGCCCCTAATACTCTGTGATTCTGTGATTTAACAGACTGTAGATCAGTTCCTGAATTTTTGTTCAGGTCTTCCCCACAGTATTTTGCTGTGTGTAATTTCAGCAGTGAGTTACCTCAGGAAACAAACACATGCCAAGTTACTTGGGGTTTTTTTTAAGACTTCCAGCTATGTTTCTCTCTGATCTGGCTTGTGATGCTTCCTCAGTCAGCTCCCTTATCCCTTTACAGTTGAAATGGAGATGAACAAACACAGGAATGTAATGAATACAAGAACACACAGGACTGTGCTTCTCTCTATCTGTTCTCTTTTCAGTGAATGTGTATTGCTTTTATACTGCATCATTACAGACAGAGCTAGAGCCCAAAATAGTCTCCTTATCTGGAGAGCAAGGCAATTGCAAGCAATGTCTTGTTCTCCAAAAACTCACCTAATTAAGAATGCAGCTCAGGCTTTCTGCATTCTTAGAGAGGCATCAAAGGTACAGTTCTGGCTGAGCTTCTGATTTTCACTAATGTGTATCCCTGGAGGGTTGATACACAGTTTGGGTTGTTTATAGGAAAAGTTACAGTGCAGTAACTTTGTGACTGCAGTGCTTTACCAATGCACTACCTACAAAGGAATAAACAAATTATTAAATGAATGAGAGGCTTACCTGTGTAAAGAGCACAAGGAGTATTTAGTTCTGGGCCCCTCAGTTTAGGAATGATGTTGAGTTGCTGGAACGTGTCCAGAGAAGGGCAAGTTTAGGCTGGAGGTGAGGAGAAAGTTCTTCACAGAGTTGTTAGCCATTGGAATGTGCTGCCCAGGGAGATGGTGGAGTCGCCATCCCTGGAGGTGTTCAAGAGGGGATTGGATGTGGCACTTGGTGCCATGGTTTAGTAGTCATGAGGTCTGTGGTGACAGGTTGGACTTGATGATCTTTGAGGTCTTTTCCAACCTTATTGATTCTATGATTCTATGAACAAAGCTGGTGAGGGGTTTGGAGCACAAGCCCTATGAAGAGAGGCTGAAGGAGCTGGGGTTGCATAGCCTGGAGAAGAGGAGGCTCAGAGGAGACCTTATTGCTCTCTACAACTACCTGAAGGGAGGTTGTAGCCAGGAGGGGGCTGGTCTCTTCTCCCAGGCAACCAGCACCAGAACAAGAGGACACAGTCTCAAGCTGCACCAGGGGAGGTTTAGGCTGGGTGTTAGGAAGAAGTTCTTCATAGAAAGAGAGGTTGGCCATTGGAATGTGCTGCCCAGGAAGGTGGTGGAGTCGCCACCACTGCAGGTGTTTAGGAAGAGACTGGATGGGGTGCTTGGTGCCATGGTTTAATGAATTAGATGGTGTTGGGTGATAGGTACTCAGTGATCTCAGAAGTCTTTTCCAACTTGGTTAATTCTATTCTATTCTATTCTGTTCTGTTCTATTCTATTCTATTTAGTTCACTATCCCCTGTGTTACAATATTTGTTGACTACTTCATGCTTAAGACCAAGGAATAAAAGTTTGTCCAGAGAGGGCATTTCAGATTTGTCCAGCAGTTATTTCTGCACTGGAGCATGGGAGAGACTTGTTCTTTGCAACTATATTCCATACCTGTGTATTCATTATAAGGATATCTCAAAGCAGAAAATTCATGTACAATTTATTTATACTCCTGAAGTTTGACATGTTGCAGTCTATATTTCAGCCTAGAGGGACAAAGCCTAAATATACTGAGGAGAACTGCCAGGAGAGAGCTATTTGCAGAGTCATTCTGTGGGTTGCTTTGGAAGTGTTGGCCATGGGGAAACCCAGTGGTCAGCCACACTCTTGTGAAACTGCCTCCAAGCCAGTTCCCCACAGCCACAGCTCACTCTGCAGAGCTAGCAAAACCTTCAGGCCACAAACATACCATCAAGTTCCCAGCTACAGATGAAGGCTGAGAACCAGAAAGTTAGTGTAAGTTAGTAAGCAGCACAGCTGCCTGTCACCAGTGTGCAGCCCTTGCAAAGTCTGCTCCTCCACGAGGTGGGACACTGTGTCGTCCCTCTCTGCATCAGACCAGTGCTGGGGCAGGGGCTGCTGTCTGCAAAACTTATAGCCAGGGATAAAGGACAGGGGAGGAATAACATTTTTGGGTTGTAGCTGTGTGCCTGGAAGTGGAGTTGAAACTGAAGGTATGAGAGCATCTCTGGTTTGTTACAGAGGGGTGGTTCCTGTTTGTGCAGAAGAGCAGGTGTTCAGTTTGGATGTTGAGGAATTCCTGACTCCTCTCAAATACCTTGTCTGGCTCCTGTCACAGCAAGCTGTGAGAGCTCCTGCTTTGCCAAGGCCTGAAGTTTTTGGCTGCAGTTGCAAGTCAGAGCTTAGCTGCTATTCCAGCTATCTTTGGAATATTAGAGAGAAGATGAGTTAAGTTCAAAATGTTCTTAACATTTCATGAGTCTTTTATGATCTAATTCTCCATACCTACTTTCAGTAAGCAGGGAAGTTTTGATCAAACACTGGAGATCTGATGAGCTCATGATGAGATTGACAGTACCTGGTTAGTGAAAGAGCAGAAGCTCTCCTTACCTACTTTCAGCAAGCAGGGAAGTTTTGATCAAACACTGGAGATCTGATGATCTCATGGTGAGATTGACAGTACTTGGTTAGTGAAAGAGCAGAAGCCAGTGCCCTTATTCCTGTTCCACATGTGTCACTCGCAAACCCATCTGTTTCTTCACTTTCCTGCTATTGAGTCTCTCCTCATTTACAGCTCCCCTTACATATTTTGACTGTTTTCAAGCAACATGATACCATAAGCCAGATTTTCCAAACCAGGATCCATTACAGTGGGAATGTTACAGATGGAAATTAAAAGGTGTAGGGGTCTGTCTGAAAAATGGTGCCCTTTGCATAAACCCCCAGTTCTAATACATCCTGGTCCACTTCAGAAGCTTTGGTGTGAGCCAGGTAGGGCTGGGTACTCTTACCTATCACACCTACCTAACCTGAACTTCACCCTCAAGGATCAAATCTTCAAGGAACAAATCTCCAGATCCCCATGTAAATGGTTATATGCCCTGCATCACATAGGTACTCCAATAGTAACTACAGCAGATCTCTCTGATTTACACAGAAGATCAAATATAAACAGTATTTTATTTACTAACCAGGGTTGGGTTTTTTGTAGGAAAAGCTCACTAAAAGAAGCAGCCAGTGCTACCTTTGCAGGGGGGGATTCGATTCCCAGTTCTTTGATCTCCAAAATGATACACAGGTTTCAAGCTAATATTCTTGCTTTAAGTCTCACCATGGCTGTTTTTCATATGGGAGTTTGATTAAAGTCCCACTTCAAAAAATCCCATGGTGAGTAACTGTGCAGCTTATGGGGGAATTTTGATATGGTTGGTTTGGTCTTCATTGCCAAGAGAAGCTTAACAAAGTGACCTCTAAATCCTGATAAGGAGAATTAAAAACAAAACAACAGCAAGCCACCAAACAAAAAACCACCACATTTGTTTCAATTCCATCATTGTTGACCTAATCTGCTGAATTTGGCTCATAATCCCTGGTGAGGTTTGTCATGCAGAGCAGGAGACTGAGCAACGTTGCAGCTCAGGAGAGTTAAATCTCACAGAGGAATTGCCGCAAGTGTGAGTACTTTATGGAGACAGAGTTCATGTCCCACTTTAGAGATGTGAGAGCCAAGCTTGTGCCATGCATGAGGATAATGCAGTTTGAAAAGTACTGTGTGCTACATGAACTCTTACCATGCTTTGTTATATGGGGGCCTAAAATTTGTTCTGTGCCTTATTTGTATTTCAGTTAGCTGGTACATGAGAAAAAGCTCCCAATTTACCAAAGCTGCCTGTTTAAAGATGCCTACAGATCTGTACCCTGCCACTTTATGTGGGACCCTGAGTCGTCAGCCTGCTTGCTGTATAAATATAGTGATAACATTGCCAGTGAACCATGGCAAAGGAGTTCATGTTTCTGCTTAGAGCTGCAAATTATCTGCACAATGGAAAGCCCAAGGCAGCTGTGGCTGGGGCACCAGAACTGGCAACACATGGGTCGCAGATACACCAGTCTGCCCATCACAGATCGGCTCCAAACAGCGAGCTTCACACTCTTTCCTCACATGTATTTTAAAGGTTATATTTGGATGGAGGATATATTTGGATGTCCTTGAAGAATCAACAGTTACCATGGAAGTCTTGGAATTTCTCTAAGCATGTATCCATGTACTCACTTGTCTGTCCTGAACAGTGTCAATCATAAGTGCTGAAGTGAAACAAAAATCCTTCCTTTTTTTTGAGAATACATTAGTTCTATGTTTTTTTCAGTGCCACTGCATCATGTAAAGTCAAATCCAACTCCTATTAAAACTAAATTAGTCTTTCCTGTAACTGCAGTGATAATTATGTGTTCTTACATACTCAAATAATACAATAATAACATATAATTTCCTTAAACACATAGAACTATCTATATTGCACTTTATGTGTTAATTAGCAGTAGCCTTTTGTATTTAATGCCTTACCTTACAACTATGGTTTTACTTACAGCTGCAGTGTAAGAATTTATCTGTATAACAGATCTAGAAGCTGAGTTTATCAAAGTGCTTTGAGGATTTAAACTGCTTTGGGGGGTTAGCTGCTATGAATAGATTCTACTAAAAGGCTGAAGAGGTCGTTTTTATAATGAAACATGTTAGGCAAGAAACACATTCTTATGTGTGGTGAAAGCTTGGTACAGGTACACAGCAGCAACATTTGCTCAGGTTTTCTGCTTCTGAAGTTTGGATGCAAGTGAAGAAAAAAAAGAGAGAGAGCTAAGATAACTGACTGGAGGGAAGATATTTGTTCTCGCTGTATTAACAGCATCTTGCTCTGTGTGTACATTGAAAAGCATCAGATAGTGAATATCTGATTCATTTGTTCCAGGAAACTAGTTGCAGTGGTCATTTAAAGAAAAAGATACTTAGTACAACAGATTTTTTTTTGCAGTTGTAAAATATAACTGAAACCAACAACACACTGCATTTCAACCATAAAAAGCTACTCAGTAAATCAGAACTAGGTGGTAAAAAGCCTTTGGGACCCTGTTATTTTCCAAAGGGTCTGAGACTCCAGCTTTCCCAAAGGATTTGGTAGTGATTTTCAATGAATAAAAGGACAGCTTTCAGTGTATTGCAATTTGTTCAGCCTTTCCTTCCTCCTCCAGAAAGGTGTATTGACTTGTGCCCCTGAAGGCCATGCCAAATCATGCAGAACCCAAAAGATTACTTCCCAGCCAATAACTGACAGAAATGTTCCTGCCATCGTTATTTTGCTCTGTGAGATGTCAAAGTACAGCCACCTCGCAAAGATTAAAGGGAGAACTCATGAGCAACTCATTAGGAAAGGGGGAACCACTCAGTCATTTCTGCTTTAAGGTTATCCTTCAACTCAGGCAGCATAATTTCATTTGCAGGCTGTAATTAAAGCTATAATTGGGCTTTGATTAGATGGCAGGCTGACGGGGTGGGCTTAGATTGCTTCTTTAGAACACTGGTGGTAATACAAAGTATTGAGAGTTTTTAAGTGTGAAAAACAGTAAAAACAGGTAACTCACCCAGGATTGGAAATACTTCTTTGACTGGGTTAGAATTTTACAGAACCTGCAGCCTCACATGTACAAGAAAAAGTTGCTGGAAGCATTTATGTACTCTGGCTTAGTGCCTAATGTTTTCCCTCTGGATTAAGATGGTAACACACACACACACGCAACAATGTAGACTTTGTCTTAACTGCTTGAAAAGCTTAATGTCTGTCTGTGTGTGGCTTTCTACCTTAAGGTAAGCAATGTTTATCATTCATCCAGGGGAAAAGCAGGGAAAGGGAAAGAAAACATTTGTTTTACAAGGGAGGGAAACATGACAACATTACCTCAAGCTTGGAGAGGAAGGTTGAGCTTGGAGAGTTTACCTCAAAATGAAAGTAAAGGGGCTGGGGGGGTGGGGTGTGGAGCACCATCACTTCATTTATGTTAATACTGCTCCTTCAGTCTCAAAATGCAACTCAGTTCTTCATCAAGCAGAAATGCCTCTGCTTGTTTTCAGGCTAACTTCATCTTACCTTAGAAGCCCTTCCCACCGCCCTTAGATCCAAGAGGAGTCATTCAGAGAGAAGTTAATTAACAGATCCCTAAGACTAACACCTACTAGCAGGATCTTGGCATTCTCTTAGGATTCTTTTTAGATTAAGTCTTCATCTAAATATTAAAAACATTAGAGTCCAGTATTTTCTTTGGATCAGTTCCAGATCAACCCAAACCAGCTGTGCTTACTCCATGGTTAAGAAATTATTATTAGAAATCGTTGCCATTAAGAAATTAATCTTTTCCTTTCTCTTCAACAGCAACTTTGAAATACAAGGGAAGATTTATGGCAAAGCTTCTAAGCCTTTTATTTCCTCCTCCCCCCCCCCATGTAGTCTGAGATTTGCCACAATTAAGCAGTTCAAAGATTTTTCAAGTTGAAACTTGGCTATCACTAATGAGGTTTTAGTTTTCCTCCCTGTGCCTTTTCTTTGGTGATAATCTGGAGGATATATTTGGATTCACTTAAGAACATAACCCTGCTGTTGTGTTCTGGGAAGTTTCTGCAGCATCTGGCTCCAGAGCTGCTGACTGGCTGGGAGCAGACCTCAGAGAGAGGAGGGGAACTCTGCTTTCTGTAGGGCTTCACACTCCTCGCAGGGATGCTGCCGTGGTGTCACGGTTAAAAAATGTTGGCTTTGCTTTCGTCGGTCAGCACTGCAAAATGATTCCTGACATTTGTGCCCTGTGTTTTGGGAGAAATCTGCTTCGGTCTTGGACTGTGCTTTTAATTGAAAAAGAAAATGTCTTCCTTCTAAAGAGCTTAGTTAAGATTATATTTGTTTAATGTATTGGTTTGTTGAAGGAGATCTCAGAAAAGGATTAGACGTTAAGTATTGAGTTTATCAAGCAGGCCTGTGTCTGGATTAGATTATAATTGTCTTCCATTCAGTTACTCAAATATTTTCCTGATCACTCATCCAGAAAATTACGTTTTCCCTTCTTGTGGTTTCCTTTCCCTTCCTTGTAGCTAGAACTCTTTAATTTTTCTTCTGATACAAGCTCGTGGCTTTGGTTTAGTTTGCTTGCACTAACCAAACAGCACACAGACACTGAAATATTGTCAGCTTAACAACTGTGAAACAAACCCACCTGTAACACCTAGACACACCTATGGAGATGGGTGTGCATAAGCTTCGGAGCACAATGTTGTAATTAACAGCCCTTAATTCCTGGATAACCAGAGCACAGCAGCTGGAACACAGTGACTGGCAGTGGTTACTGTTCAGACATCATCACTGCCATTTTATTTACACCAGGGCTGCTGGACAGGGCAGCACTCCTGCGTCTGGGCTCAGACCAAGTCATACAATTTCTGGGGGCTGCCCAAGCCATTGGGAAATGCTAGTAATGTTGAGTGGTCACTGCAGAGGAAACTGGTTTTCATCACTCACTGTCAGGCTCTGGTTTGGGAGCAAAGAATGGAGCAGGACAGGGTGATGCATCTAATAACTGACGTTGCTGTAGATCTAGGAAGGAACACAGAGCTTCAGACCCTTCTAGTCTGGTGTCTGCATTCTTTGGCTCTAAAAGTGAATATCCTATTTGTCTTGGGACTAAAATGAATCTTGATGGAACAACCTAAGTATGATAGGAAAATTCTGGGATTGTGGTCCTCAAGCAGTTTGGTAGAGCTAGCTGGTTCATTCTTCCAGCATCAAGCTGTTTAGTTTGTACTGGGTTGTGGGGGTTTTTAGGCTAGTGGCACAATTGGATGAGTGCAGAATTCATTATCAGCATAGCTTAGGACTGATTAAAGCCTCGCTGTCAAATTATATCTGAGAGAGAACTGAATATCTGCCTCCTGCCTGATGTATGACACTCCATCAGGGAGAGGCGAGAGGTGGGTGCCAAGATACAAAGGCCTGCCACAACAGCAGCAGTTGTGAGCATGCACAGTAGCAGAACTTGGAGAAATGTACTGGCAAAACCAGTAGGAAAACAATCAACTTGGCAATAAGCAACTATTTTTTTCCTGAAACTGGCGTTTTTAGTGACTATTGTATCTTATTTTCTTGCATCCTTTCTCACCAAGCTGTGGCCTGTGCAAGCATTTCAGTGTAGTGCAACGGAGCTGCTGGTTTCTTCTCCCTGTTGTCAGTGGTAATATGGAATAAGACCAGGTGTAAAGTGAACTCCTGCTGTGTGCAGGAGGCAGACTCCAGACTTGGTCATTGTCCTTTGTTGATGATCCAGTGTTGCTGGACCTGCTGGTTTTGCCATTTACATCAAAAAACAGTTGGACTGAGCTTGGGTGCAAAATCCACATGACACTTTTGCAGTCCAGGGCGACTGTGATTTATTTTAAGTTGTAAAGTTTTCAGAGACTTAGAGCAGTCTTCATCTGTGACATTGTCTGGATTTTCATTTCTTCATAAATGCTGCATTCTCCCAGTAAAACAACCTTTGTTTCTCCTTCCCTCCACACTCGCCCTTCTCCCTCACTGCGTGTATATTTATAGCCATTAAGATTCCAAGCAAGGCTTTCTGGATCAGTCCAGAGCTTTCTCATAAATATATCACATAAAATACAGCAATAATATAAAAATGTTGCATATTCCAGGCCAAGCAGATGTTGCAAATGCAATCCTTGATGATAAAAATGAAACCTGGAAATACTGGAAGACTTTTGCAGTTTATGATATACATAAAATCTACTTCACGAGCGAAGAATAGAATCTGCTTTATGCTTCAGGCAACTTCCAGTGATGCCCTGGGCAGCATTTTTAAACGTGGATACCTTCTGGACACCTGCCAAAGTCAGCTGGCACAGACAAAAGCAATACTGAAATGGCTAGATTGGGGTTTACCAGGAAATATCAACAAAATTACCATTTGGATCCAACTGGTTCTTTTCTCCAGCGTGAGCAGCTCTGCAGTAGTCTGCCCCATTTATGTTGTTCTTTGGTTACACCACTCCTCGGAGACTCCAGACTGCTGGACTAAAAAGCTAATGAAAGCTTTTATAAAAAAGTAACTATGGCATTTAGTTTTTATAAGCTTATAAAGATAGTCAGAAATATTTGTTTTCCTTTTTTTATTATTATTATTATTATTTGTTATTTTGAAAACCTTTGTTTTAAACAGAGCTGTCGTAAACAGACTCAGCAGCCAGTAAATCCACTGGGCTCTCCACAGACTAGAAAAACATCTGCCTGTGCTGCTGTGCTCTGAACAGGCTCCAGAGATTGCCCCAACTCAGACCAAGTGAGGAAATGTACTTCTTTGACAAGCTGCACTAACCCACTTCATAAGGCATGATTCACTTCCAATCAAGTCTTCTGCCATTCCTGCTTTATTCCAGCCTCTCTCTGACTTTTCAGCTGGCATCCTGGCCTGCATCAGCAATAGTGTGGCCAGCAGGAGCAGGGAAGTCATTCTGCCCCTGCCAGCACCAGTACCCCTACCAGTACCAGCACTGGTACTGTGCTTGAGTACTTGTGTACTTGAGTACTGTGTCCAGTTCTGGGCTCCTCAATTTAAGAAGGACACTGAGACACTTGAACATGTCCAGAGAAGGGCAGCGAGGCTGGGGAGAGATCTCAAGCACAAGCTCTATGAGGAGAGGCTGAGGGAGCTGGGGTTGCTTAGCCTGGAGAAGAGGAGGCTCAGGGGAGACCTTGTTGCTCTCTACAACTACCTGAAGGGAGGTTGTAGCCCGGTGGGGGTTGGTCTCTTCTCCCAGGCAATCAGCACCAAAACAAGAGGGCACAGTCTCAAGCTGTACCAGAGGAAGTTTAGGCTGGAGGTGAGGAGAAAGTTCTTCACAGAAAGAGTAATTGGCCACTGGAATGTGCTGCCCAGGGAGGTGGTGGAATCACCATCCCTGGAGGTGTTCAAAAAAGGATTGGATGTGGCACTTGAAGCCATGGTTTAGTTAGTCATGAGGTGTTAGGTATTAGGTAATAGGTTGGACTTGATCTCTGAGGTCTTTTTCAACCTTATTGATTCTATGATTTCTATGATTGCTTGCTTTACTTCTGTTTGCAGTGGTTCTGAAGCTGCAGGCATGGATGCTGTGCTGGTGCCTGCATGTGAATTGCTTGTGAGAAGGACCTGAACTTCCTGTTGTTTGTGTCAAAACTGCAAAGATTGTGGTTTTTTCTGTGTCACAAAAACCACTGAGCACACACGAAAAAAACCTTGCAACATACAGCAAGAGGATAGCATTGCCCCAAATTTACTCCAGACTTAGAACCATAGAATAGAAACATAGACTTAATAAGGTTGGAAAAGACCTCAGAGATCATCAAGTCCAACCTGTCACCCAGCACCTCATGACTAAACTGTGGCTTCAAGTGCCATGTCCAATCCCTTTTTGAACACCTCCAGGTGGTGACTCCACCACCTCCCTGGGCAGCACATTCCAGCAGCCAATTACTCTCTCCATGAAGAACTTTCTCCTCAGCTCAAGCCTAAACTTCCCCTGGTGCAGCTTGAGACTGTGTCCTCTTGTTCTGCTGCTGGTTGCCTGGGAGAAGAGACCAACCCCCTCCTGGCTACAACCTCCCTTCAGGTAGCTGTAGACAGCAATAAGGTCTCCCCTGAGCCTCCTCTTCTCCAGGCTAAGCAACCCCAGCTCCCTCAGCCTCTCCTCGTAGGGCTTGTGCTTGAGGCCTCTCACAGAGTTGTCATTAATAACTTACTGTTATGAGCTCAGTAATAGTTTTTATACTTTGGTTTGGTTCTAAACAGACAACTTGGGAATGAGCTAACCCTTCTTCTTCTTCTTCTTTCTCTGTTGGGATTATGATTGTGTCTAGAATAAGGTTTTATTTGTATGGGGTGTTTTTTTGTTGTTGGTTGGTTGGTTTTCATTTGGTTTCTTGAACTTTGAGTAAGAGGTGAGCACGGGAAGGATCAGTTTTCTGGCTGTGAGAGTGGGTGGGTCACTGCTGGCAGTAAAGACTTTTTTTTTAAGGCTACAGAAAAGAAAGCTTTGACTGTTCAGAACTATTTTAATGCATTCAGTGTTCTTCACAGAGTGGAAGTGATGAGTAGGCCAAGTTACAAGTGCAGATTTCGAAGAATGCCTGGAACAAAATGATGTTGTTAACACAGCACTGCAAGAAGGTCTTAAGAGCAGTGCCTTTGGGGAATCTTGCTAGAACAGCCAGTAAATAAAAATAGCAAGCAAATTGCTTCTTTATTTTAAACATAACCCTCTTACGAGTCGGGTACTGAGATAAAAGAGAAAGGTGAGAAACTGAAGAAGGAAATTCAAAGTGGGACAATGTCACCCAGTGAAGATTTTTGTTTTGGATTTGAAGCATCAGCTGAATGACTTTCTGTGATTAGCATTATTTCAGCAAACAAGAAGCTGAATGTCCTTTACTGAAGCGGGGTCGATGCTGCAAGTCAATCCCTTGGACAGCTGACAATAAATATGTAATAACGCAACCTGATTTGAGTTCTAACGCTGGTGAGCGAGCAGCTCAAGTTCTTAAGAAGCATAAGCATTCACCACAGTGTGGGTGGTGTGATAGGGGCTGTGTTGCTAACCAGATGTGGTGTGTTTCTGTCTTTCAGATTTACCACTGGATTATAGATTTACACGATTTTCCTCAAATAGCTCAGCAACTGCCGGGTACTACCCCAGCCCTCCAAGAGCACTTCTGCCAAATGAGGAGTCAGTGACTATGAAATAGGTTGTTGGCTTTTTCCCCTTAAATAACCCTCTGGTCCTTACTTAAACTGCTTTCAAATGCTAATTGGTGAAAATGCTGTGTGATGCTTCATAAAATAGAGTGATGGATTAAAGCAGACTCCTGTGCAGACTTGTGTTTCACTTGTTGCTCTAATCCAGCTGGAACAGGTGAGCAATGCATCCTTCTCTCTAAATCTGCTGACCACCACTGTGCTTTGCAAAGTGTTGAGTGGCTTCTTCCATGCACTGCACAAAGCCTTTAAGAGAAATGTAGTAGTAATAACACATCCCAAGTTATATTCCACATTTTCAAGGATGTTTTTGGTGCTATTCCTATGAAAGGTGATGCTGTTGCTACCATAAACCCTGGGAAAGCCATGAACCTGACCCTCAGTTATATTTCATTAAGAGTTCCCTTGGACAGCCCAGGTTATCAGCTTAGATCAGTGTTTTGCATGCTCTGAGGAATGTATTCTCTCCTGTAACTGTTCTGGTTGATACAGAAAGACTGAAGCCTAAAGAGAAAGATTCATCATACCCAAAAAGAGACTTGGATGGGATTTAGGCACCTAAATGCAGACTGATAGTCCTGAAAGCCTTTGTCATGTGCTTCATATTCCTGAAAGTGCCTAACCACTATTCAACAGTGAGCTTCCCCACATGCCTTCTCCTCATTTAGTCTTCAATACCTCAAGAGTCAGAGCAGCTCTGCAGAAGAAGGGAAACCTGAATTCTCCACCTCTCTGGGAAATTCTTCCATGAGTAGGAAGGATATAGCACCCAGCTATCCAGAGCCTGTCTTCACCAAGTACAGCCTCAGGCCAGAGGAGAAGGAAGACTGAAGAGAGAAACTGAATGTGTGCTTTCTTATCTGCTAGCTTAAACAAAGGGGCATCCTCTTACCTGTGGACTCGGTTCCAAAGACCCATTCTCCAACCCCTTCTCCAGGGAGCCTTTGGTTCAGATGCAAAAACATGTCAAAGATGCTTCTTTAGCCTGCAGTTTTGTCTCACTAGGGTGGCAGAATTTTGGATAAATTTCCCTCAAAGTTTAAAGAACAATAAACACCAACTGTATTTTCTTGTTTTCAAAAGGAGTTTACTTCCTTAGGCCTAGGCAGTTATCAGAATGCATTTAACTTGTGTTAACACATTTCCATCATAGCCTTGGAATCACTATGATTGGAAAAGTCCTTCAAGATCATTGAGTCAGCCATTCTCTAACTCTACCATGTCTGGTGCTAAATCATGTCCCCCAGCACCACAGCTCACCCCTTATTTTTGCAGCTTCACCATCTAAAGTATTTTGTGTCAGAATCAGACACAAGCACCATTCCACCTCACTTCAGGGCTAGTGACTTTTGTTTCCATACTTCTTTCCCTGCCTTTACATAGGGTGCTATTTTTACACTGTGGTCCAGTACACTTACAAGTTAATACTCAACACTTCCAATTTAACATGAGGGATTGTGGAGTTTTGAAAGGGAAACACAAAACACATGAGGGGGAAAAAACTATTGAGGATAGCTTTTCCTTAAACCAAAGTGGATGAGGAAGGAAGATGCAAGTTCCATTCTCCTCCTCATAAACTATAGGCTGAAAAATATTCAGCCTCAGAAGGTAACAATGTGACACTCAAGTTTATTTTGAGATTGTTTTTTAATTAGCATCAATGTCTTGAGCAGCAAATCTGGCTCATGATAAGGCTATGATGTGTCTTATGCAGAGAGATGCCCAGATTAAAATCTCAGATCCCTGATTACAGCATCATTTGAAACTGTAACCTGGGTCAAGTAATCCTCTGCAAATAATTTCTAACTAGGCCATGGTCCAGACCAAGATTGTGCACCCTCAGGCTTTGACTGGTCTGAATTTTTGTAGGTAACTGATTTTTGTAGGTAGAGGATTATTGGGTGGTTTTTTTCCCTTGTTTCTTACATAAAATGAATTACAATTGAATTGGTCTTGAAACTGAGAGTGAAAAGTCCTTGGTTCCTGGCATCTCAGCGGAGAAACAGTATTGTTATTCATGGCAAGGTGACAGATGCTAAAGAGCCCGGACACAAAGTTCAGCAGAAGAAATACACACACGGGCTTGCTCAGCTGGGAGGTGACAGTATCTGTTTCTGCACAGGCTGTCACCAGCCATTTGCACTTGCTGCCAGAAGGACCACACAGCAGCAGAGAAAGAAGTGGGTAACAGAAGGCTACTGTAAACATGAGTCCATGTGCCACCACAGTCTGTGGCTGCAGGAAGACTTAGGAAAATGAATTGAAACATTTGCAAAAAAAAACCCCTAAAACAGTTCCTGTGAAGTCAGGACCTAAGAGCCCTTACTAAAGGCTCTTCATTGTTCAAGAAGCTCTGAAAAACACACAGGCCTCATTACAAAGAGGAGGTGGCAGTCAAGGAACTTCAGGAGGGCAATCAGTGCTGTGGCAGTGGGAGAGCTGTTGGAAACGGAGGTGGCAGAGAATTGGTGGAGAGCCGGCCATATTCAGCATGACACTGTCATGACACCATCTTTGCTTCTTCCTTCTTTCTCTCTTTAGTTTGTTGGTGGGTTGTGGGGTTTTTTGGGGGGGTGGGTGGGTTAAACCCCTGGAAATCTCCAAAACTTCTTGGATTGTGTTGTGAGAGAATATTGATAGAAAGATTGCTGAAGTGCCTGCAAGGAGACAAAAAGTTGTAAAAACCCATTACAATCACTGTGTCTGGTTAGAGATCCCTGAAAGCCACAGTTTGGCTTAAAACCAGAGATGAATACTCAGTCTCTTTTGGCATCTGTTTTGGTATAAAGCACATGTGTCTGAATTTTAAAATAAAGAGAATTTATTTCTGAGAAAAAAAAAACACCAAAGCAAATACATGTTCTCTGGCTTTGCTTTCTAGCTCTGCATCAGTAAGGAATAAAAAGAGCCAAGATCATGGTGAAGCAGGGCAAGGAGAGATTGATGCTACAGCCTCAAACAAAAGCACAGCATGACCCACTCAGACTACAAGATGCATAAAACCACCAGAAACTTATATTAAATAATACCTTTAACAAACTCATACCTTTAAAACCTACAGGGAGGTCAGCTTTGAGGCAAAGTAGAGCTTACTGCAAATGATTCCTGAATAAGGGCTTGCTCCTGGAAACTAAAGGCTTCTTAATCCCCAGTGAGTAAAAGTTAAATAAGCAAATGTAGATTATCCAGGGCAGACACAGGGCACTGCTGGACACAGCCCTTTCTGAGGCTGGTGCTTCCCCAGACTGTTGGGGCTTCCCAGTTTGTCTCAGTCCCAGGTGCTAGGATAATGCAGAAGTGCTTGAGCAATTCCAAAGAGAGTTCCCAGGAAGTTTTGTCTGATGACAGGCACCAGGAACAAACACCCCCAAAACTCATTTAAATCTGCCTAAGTACAAGCAGCAGTTTTCCAGCCTGGAGTGCCAGCCTGCTGAGGGAAAATCTATCTATAAAGCAGGGATGCAGTGTCACACAAAGGGAGTTCTTACACAGATGTGATATGGGCAGATCCTTTGGGATGCAGAAGGGCTTCGAGGCTCCAGGCAGGGTGGCTGGACTGACCCTCCAGTGCCCTGGGGACTTGAAAGGGTGTCACCACCGATCAACCCCCATCCCCTGCAATGACCTGTAGTTCTCCAGATGCTGTCTGTGTTCAGAGACATTTTCTGGTCCATTTAAGCACACACACACACAGAGTAGTAGGAGTTGGTAGGGACCACTGGAGATCCTATTTTTAAACCAAAATGTGCCTGTTTCTGTACACATGCTTGGAGGCAGATAGGATTTCAGCATCAGATTTAGGAAGGAAAGCACACGGCCACAGGAAAATCCTCTCGGCAGAGCATGCCAGCTATAGTGGCATAATGGTTCTGATGGTGTGGCAACAGACATCTATTGTTAACAACTGCCCATGAACCAGCGCTTCAGCAGACACATAGCTGGTCCAAACCCCCTCCCAGGGGAAAGGCTCAAGCCCATTATAAATCCAGTTGCCTATAATTTTGTTTTCTGCAATTCTCAAGGAGTGGAACATCAAACCCCCTTGGTGAGTCACAGGAGAGGAAAGAAAATACACACTAAACAGAAATGGAGGTTTTCTTCTGAATGCTCTTGGTGCAAGCAACAAATCCTGCTTTTCCTAAGAATTATAAATAGAAATGCTTAACTTGAAAACAGAGCCTGGATTAGGGCCAAAATAAGATGGAATCCAGGAAGTTAAACAGACTCAGAGAGTTCCAGCACGGAAAGCTTGCCAGCATCTTTAGAGGGCAAACTGAGGATTCTTATCGGCTACCAATGAGCTAGTCCTGTGGCTAGCACAACTGGTTGTTTTCTTGACTGCAGAACAAAGGTTTAAGGGGAGCCTTTTTGAGGTGGGTGCCCACAGCTGCTCTCCAGCAAGCATGGCAAGACTGCAGAGGTTTTGCAGCTGACCAGATGTCACAGTTCACAGAAGGGTAAACATCTGAAGCACCGCGGCTAACTTCTGCCCCCGCTGCAGCTCAACTGACTTCATCAGAGCAGTGCTAAAGAATCCCTCCTGCTTCCCACTCACGCTGCCACAGTGCACACGTAGTTCTCTCCCACATGGTCATGACAGCTTCTCAATGCTTGCACTGGGGTGAGAAACCATTGCAGCTGCTTCAAAACAATTTTACAGTTTCCAGCCCTTTCTGCAAACGAGAAGGGGCAGGACCCAAAATGGCAGCAGAAGAAACGGAACAGAAGTGTGTCTGCATAGCACCCACAACTTCCATGGCCCAGGCAAGACAGATTCTGACAGGTATTTCTAGCTCCCATTGACTACTAAATGTTGAGTGAAACACCTAAACACTCAGTTTGGTTTCCTTCTTACAAGGTTAAAGTGCTCCTGAAATACTCAACAGCAGTGCCCAGAACAATACACAAAGTTGATGTAATAACCACATGAAGCCCCTAAAAGTAATAGCAGAGATGGACCTGTCTTTAGGGAATATGTATGACTGCTAGAGCAGTGAGTTGGTGAGCACCATGGCTTCACAATCAAGTGTGCAGAACTGCTTGCTATGGGAACCTCTTGTGTTGCACAGGTAAGTGTTCTCTTTAAGCAGAAATTCATGTCAGTTTGATCTTATATCCCACCTTTGAGTCTTTGCTGCAGCAAAGTCAGAGTGAGATGGTTGCCAAAAAACAGAAATGGAGAGTCAGCAGCAAATTCAATCAGTCTGTAAGATTCACCTTTTTCGTTTACACATCTCTAGCAGAAGGAGGAAGAGAGAAAGAGAAGTGGGAAACACGAGAATTGGAGAATTGGGTGGGGCTAAGTAAGAAACTTGTAAATATTTTCCTAAATCCCAGCAGTTGTTTAGTTGTCTGCTTGGCTTTCCACATCACAAGTGACTCCACAAAATAGGTGGATTCTAGACTTCAAAATGCCATTTACTGAAAACTCTGTGCTACAAATGGAAAACATTATTGCAACATACCTGGCACCCAGAGAGGCAGATTGTGGCAATCGGCTTTAAGGGAGCACAGACAGTGTCTTTAGAAGGTTCCTCTGGGTATGAGCATTAATGGTTTGCACTCCCTAGGGGATGCTGCTTGGTTTTAGAATACTGCAGAAATTTGGCAAGAAAGAAAGGTCACACAGTTGAGAACGTAAAGTAGCAACCAGTTTAGCTGAAGGGAAAGCCTCACTCCCAAAACCTTGCCACACAAACCCAGTGCAACCTGCTTTATGGCTGCCGTTCCCTGACGTGTCTATGGACCGTGGATCTGCCACCACTCACCTCTCCTCACTGAGGTTTTACTGTCGCTGCAGCTTCCCATTCACTAAGCAATCTGCAGGAATCTTTTCTCTTCTGACTTTCTGTCTGCTGGCCTCAGGCTAAACCGAGCTGAACACATGGTGAGAGCAAGAAAGAGGGAAAGAAAGGAAATGTAAAGCAGAGAAAGATGTGCCATTTACATACCAAGAAGAGCTGTTTAGGAAACTGTCTAGTGCTTTCTCCTTCCAGCTGCGGGACTGATACAACAAAGCAGAAGAGTAAACCACTCTGTCTTGGGGAAGAGAGAAGCCTTTCCAGTCTATACATACCCTTTCGGACCTGGCACCTGATGCAAACAACTGGCTAGATCTTCCTTTGGGGAAAATTGCTTTGCACCATACTAAATGTGGCCCAGTTAGAAAGGCATTCTAATTAGCTTAGATAATTAGATTAGCTTCTGACTTCCCAACTGGTTCTGATTCTCAGGGCTGATTTCTGGCCACTCCTATTCATTACCTAGTTTTGAAGCTGGGACTATCTCTGCCCACTGCCTGCATAGTAAGCCAGAGCCCACAATCCCCTAGTAAATGGTGTGAATCATGCAACTCTCCCATAAACTTGAAGGATTTCTTTGGAACAACAACAAAGACAGGACACTGTCTGCTCCACACTTTGGCTGGAAAAGAGGAGATAGCCAATGGTGTCCTATATGAGGCTGGAACCAGGCTAAGTTTTCAAAATCAGATCTGCCTTCGTGTGGCACTAATAAAGTCTTGGGGGAAGAGCTTGGGCAGAGCAGCCTGGATCAAGAAGGGCAGTGAGCATTATGTAGCTAGCCAGATTTGCAGTTCTACAGTTCAGCTACAAGAAAAACCTAGCCTAATGCTCTTCTCCTACAGATTTCTGTTTGCAGCACTAAGGTCAGAAATCATCACAGCTGAACAGAAAAGATAAAAGGAACACTAGGGTTACAGTCATAAGGAAATCGATTATTTTGGAGAAGGAGTGAAAGAATCCAGATAATGTTGTATTTTTCTCTCTTTTCATTTGATGAATTTCATCCCTTAATGGCAAAAGCAGAAGGGCCTCTTACATGGAAATTTAAAGTCCAAACAGATCACCCAGGGAATTGGACTTCAGTGATTGGGAGGTGCTAGTGAAAGAAACAAAAGGCACACACAGGACAACCAAAACCCAACAACCAAAACAAAACCACACAGAGCCAAAATAAAAGGGGGGGGGGGGGGGGGAAATACTGTTGCATAAGCTGGGGAGAAAGAAAGAAAAGAGTGGCCAAGGCTGTGTCTGTGGAACACGCTGACTGACAACCTCCCTCTTCAGGCACAAAGAAAGAAAAAGGTAAGATCTCCCCATTTTGAGCAACTCGGTGAGAACCAAAGATTGTAAAATGTATGAAGCATCAGCAGAAACTTGATGTCTCCCCCAGAAAGGATCAGCCCTACGCCATTCAGGGCTTCATGCAGCCCTGCTGCCCTAGTGCGGCAAGAGGTGCTCGCTCCTCTCTTTACATCCTCCTCAATATAGCAACAAAATAAAGTGCATCTCCCTTCCTTGCAAGCCACAGAGCCTTCTTGGAAGCTTTCACTTCTCAAGCATCATTTACTTTAAAAGGGTGAAAAAAAAGGATTGATGCTGTCAGGACCTCACACCCAAGAGCTGTCTGCTCACAGTGTTTTCAAGAGGTGCACCATATGCTTTGGTGTCCAAGACAGTGACTTTGATTGTGTATGGTCTAAAAACATGTTGGAAAGGGCAACATTTCCCACCTGCATGTGGCTCAGTCACACAGACATCAGACATTTCATGTTCCTGGTAACACTGCCTGCTATAAAGACCAAGGGAAAATAAAGAGCATGTGATGCAGGAGGATAACAGGGTCTGACCTGAATGATTTTCAGTTTCCATGGAACATGCTTTGCACAACTGGCCAGGTCAATGGTCTTGAGCTCCAAAAGGTAAATTTAACTCCCTTCCTAAATCCATTCTGGAGCAATGCCACCTGAAAGGTCACTTTGCTGTATGTTTCAGTGTTGCATGATGTAATTTAAGGAAATGAGAGCTACAAAAAATATTAATCTCAGTGGGAACAAATAAAACAGGGTTCTGGTACTTGGGAGCAGAAAGGCAGCGAGAGATTTCAGGGATGGAAGCACCAAGGGAGTGAAAACGATGGTATGTTACTGGTGCAGTCATTTAAACCAACTTTATGATTGGTAACAACAATAAGTAGCCTGGGGACATGATTCATCACATCCTAAAGAAGACATAAACCAGGTCAGCTGAATTATGCCCTGAAAATAATTCTTTTTCTCTGAGATTGTTGTGCAGAGTCTAACATGACTAGATCAGAGGTTGTTATCAGCCAAGTATAGCACAAAAGTGCGTGGCACTAGGTTAAGTGGATCCCACCCAGAATTTTGGCTCCACATAGACATTGTTTTATTGTTTAATTGTTTTGTTCTTGCTGTCATCAGCAACAAATTCACTGGCATGCAGAAAACCTCCAAGAGAAGCTCAGCCTTAGTACGGGAGATTATACCTACCCATTGCTAAAGAGGTGAAGGGCATAGGAAGATCAAAGGGGAGCCACAGTCTTGCCTGTGCAAGTTGCATTTTGAACACAATCATACAGAACAGGGCTGGAAAGGACCTTGACAGGTCATCTGATTCACCCCTTGCTCTAAGGCAAGATCCATCAGAATTTCTAGACCTAAACTGTTCTTGTCATATATATCTCCAACTTGTACTTGAAAAGCCTCCAGGGACAGAGGTGCCATTCACTCCTGCTTTATTTACCCTTACAGATACATTTCCCCCCCTATTTAGACTAAATTTCTTTTAGTACAGCTTACACACTACTCTCAGAGGATGTGGCTAAGAGATTATTATCTTCTTTTCAGCAGCTTCTAGGTAGCTGAAGGCTGTTATCGCATCTTCCTCCAGTCTTTCCATCTTTAGGCTAATTTTGTCGTTCTCCCTATATACATGATGCTTTCTAAACCCGGGATCATACTCCTTCCAACCCTAACAATTCTGTGATTCTATGTTCATCTAGTTTGCAAAACTCTTGACTGAACAGCAGGAAATCCCAGTGTAACCCAGAGAGAGCCCGTTGGAAATTATCCTCAGAAAACACAGCATTTTGCATTTTAAAGCCAGGGATCTGAGCGCTGAGAGCCCACTGATTGATTCAGCAACATCTGTAAGCACATTAAAATGAAGGATTTGTGAAGTGTCGTTGGACATCACCCTCGTCGGTCACATGTAAATAGTTTTCATTTCAGTAGAGTAGTTTGAAGATGATAAAACGCGCTCAGCTTTTGGAAGGCAACAAACATACAGAATTCTTTGCTTCATACTTGTGGCGACTGAGAAAGCAAAGAGAACTTCTCCAGGGCATCATTTCTTTGGCCCTCTTTTCTATGACTTTCCTAAATACCCTTCAAAAGGGTGGCTGCAAACCCATCGGGATGACTGGCTTGCACGGTCATGGTGTTTTCACGGTTTTGTGGGAAACATTTATGTAAGCAGCCACGCCACCGCTTCAAAGAGCAGATTGACTAATTAGCTTTTTGTTTCCCTGCTGGCTTGAGGGGACTTTCGGACGGGAGGTCCTATCGCTCCCATACGGTAAGGTGACAGCACGAGGGATGGACGTGCCTATGAACGGGCCACCCCGGATGCTTTAAGCTCCACAGCCCCGAACCGTGGTACCGCTGTCGTGCGCTCTAGGTGCAGAAGATCAACGCACCGACACTCCGGTGCTGGCGCCGAGTGGTCCCGGCGGAGAAGGGAGAATTTGGGTCTCTCCGAGCAGTACGAGGCGGGGAGGAGCGGGTAGGGAAGCGCAAGCCGTGAGCACGCCGGGAATCAATAAAAAAATGAACACGGCTGAACGGGGGCCGAGCGGCTGAGCGGCTCCGTGTGCGAGCCGCCGCGGCAGCAGGGACGGGAACGAGGTGACCGGGCTGGTGGAGCGGGGCCGCCATGGCGTGAGGGGCCGGCGGGGCCGAGAGGCGAGGAGGAGGACCGGGGAGAGGTAAGCAAGGAGGGCGGGGAGGCAGGAGGTGGAGCGGGAGCAGGGGGAGTCACTTTCTTCCCGAACTGGGAAACGAAAACGCCCCCGCCTCCCTCCCCGCTCCGTCCCCCGGGGCTGCAGAGGAGAAACTTTCTGGCTGCCGAGCGGGTCCGCGCCGAGCCGAGTCGAGCCAGGCAGGGACCGCCGGTGGTGAGTGCCCGTGCGGTGCGACGCAGCGCTTCGCTCCCCTCCCTTCCATCCATCACGGCCCTTACTCTCCGCTCTCTTCTCTCCATCCCGGCCCTTACGCTCCGCTCCGCCGGACGGTCGTGCCGGCCCTTCCTACCCGCGGTGGGCCCCGGGGATGGCTGGCGGTGGAGCGGGCCCCGGGAGCACCCTTCACCCCGTGCGAGGCTGGGAGAGCCGGTTGCCGTTGGATTTGGGAAGGGGAGGAGGTCGGACCCAGCGCTTCCCCCCGTCCAGCCCCGCCACATGCGTCCCCGTCCCCGAGACGCGTTGGTGGCTGTCTGCGGACACCGGGTGTCGGCGGAGCCGGGGCTCGGGGGCTGGCGTGGCTCCGGTGCGGGAGCGGTGGCGTGGGGTGTCCCACGGGGTTGATCCCCTTCAGGCCGGGGCTTCTCCGGACTGGCTATGGAGTGCTGCCGGGACACCGCCGCTCGGACGCCCGCACCCGTCGGGGGTGCTGGCAGCCCGCGGGATGGGCCTTGCGCGTCCCCGTTCGGTGCGTGGGGGCAGACGTGGCTGTTTCCGTTCGAAGCTCTACCTGCGGGCGCCGCCGGTAACAGCTTTCTGCTCTTCCATAGCACCGTTACCGCAAGAACCTCCGAGTCTTTTGCCAGAGAGTGAACCCTCCCAGCCATGCGTATGTGAGAGGTAAGTGGTAGCATCCTTCTCTTGCACCTAGGCAAGCTGCGAGACAGGAAAAGAACGATTTTCCCCATGCAACTTCCTGCCACTTTTCTTTTTGTCGGTAAAAGTCCTAAGCGACCCGGGAGCGCAGCTATGCACCCGGGAAGCTCAGTCTCCTCAGCCCCAGGAAGGCAAGCTGCAATTCCTGTAGCTGGCATTGTATGAAAGCAATGCATCATCATTTGGTGCACCTCATAGAACTCTGAAAAGGCAGTTTGGTAGGATGAACGTAGCCATTCTCTCTGCTTTTCTGCCATTGCCTCTTGAAACAATGTAAAGCTATGACATTTCCCTGCATCTTAGCTGGAGTGGGTTATTTTTCGGTTGTAAGCAAAGGCAATGCAAGAAATAGGTACAACTGTGAACGAGGTACGGGAAGTAATGCTGTAGGTGGAGACTAGAAGGTCAATTGCAATTTAAATAACACTAGACTTCTAGTGTAGTCTTAACAACAACAAAGAAAATGTTGGCTGAATGTTGCCCCATTACGTTTATCGGGCCAACAATTATTATAACTCACTGCAGTATTTCACAAAAGGAACAATTCAGCTGAAGGGCAGCAGTGGGAATCAATAATTTAGATGCTGTTTATTACTCTGAAAGACTCTTGCTGGGTAGCCTCGGGCGAGTCACTCCACCTCTCCATGGTTCTGCTTCCTTCCTCATAAAATAGATAAATGTACTTGCTTGCTTCACAGGGGTGTTGAGAAGTTCAATTAATTAATTTGTTTCATAACTACTTGGAGATCCTTGGGTGCATTTTTCTACAGAAGCGCTAAGTATTATTTAAGCTTTGAGTTCTTTTGCTGTGTGTCAGTGCTTATATGTGTTCTGTCAGTGACCTAAACTAGCAAAAGTTTTCAGTGGAAGTTAGCAGAGCGGTTCTGGATTGGGATTTTCTTGGCTATTGATAAACTTCACCAGCACACTAATATATGGTGCTTGAAGCAAATGTCATTTTTCTTCTCTTGTTATTCAAAACAAGCACTGTAATATTTTGCATGATTTTGAATTGCCATGGAAAAAAAGAAAAGCCCTGAGTGATTTAATGTGAGAGCAAGAAATAAGAATGGGTTTTAAATGCATCTGATTCCTCTGCTGTGGAGGTTGGCCTCCAAAGGCATTTGGAGCTGTTGTCCACCGCCTGTTCGTACACAATCTCTTGTAAAACCTGTTCTTTGGTCATAGAGAATATAGGTTGCAAAGGAAGAAATACATGAGCTGAGCAAATGGATGATCTGTGGTAAAAGTCCATGGATTCTGGTTGCCTAAGTAAGCTCAGTTTTTATTAACAGTGCATGTTAGTGACTCTAACTTGATATTTAGTAGATGCCTGCACTGCAAGAGGGGAAAATGTGTTTAATTTCCTGGCTAAATGTTAGATGTGATTTTCATAGATTGCCTGCAGTTCTAAGTGAAATGGAATAGCTGAAGGCTGGTTGTAGAGGAACATCTTGGTTTGGTACTTCAGTGGTAGAAAGTGGTGGTAGAAAGTCATTCCCGTTACCAGGCAGCTATTGGGTTGTGAATGAACGTAGTGAGGATGCATGCGAGTGGAGAAGTGGTCACATCCATCAGCATCCAGCAGTCTGAGCTGTGAGCAGTAGGGTTAAATGAGGCTGGAAATGAGTCTGTAAAACCGAGGTGTCCCTTCTCTCAGCAGTGTTTGCGTTCAGCTAAAACTGGAGTCACATTCTTATGGCTTGTGTGTGGAAACTTGCACATCTGGCACCCACAACATAACTCTAGCAATGAGCAGAACGAATTTCAGTTACTACTGCTATTGTTCCTGAACATTTTGCAAGAAGTAAAGCCCATTTTCCCTGCTTTATTTTCTTTCTGAAAGGATTTGGAAAAAAACTGAAGGGAGAAACAGCTTTCCATGACCATTGTTTCCTGGTTTAGACTTGGTAATCCCAGTGTCTGGTGAGTGAAGGAGAGTAGGACTTCTGCTTAGCAAGTTGTTCTTAAGTGCTAAATATTGTATCTCAGCAGCAAGTTTGTCTCAGATTGTTTGCACCTTCTTTGCTGTCTCCATTCAAGTTGAGGTAGATCAAAAAGCTTTGTTAGAGTAGTGTAGTCCCCTGAAGCTATTAAACCACTTGCCAGTTTGTGTTCAAGACTGTAGCCACTTACTTATTTTAAGTAGACTCAGTATTTGGTGTAAAGTCCTTCCTTTGAGCTCTGTACCCGTTGAGTGTTAGCCTGACCCAGCCTGGCTGGGATGTGGTATGTGTTATCACAGAATGATGGAAGCATAGGGTTGGAAGGGACCTTTTAAGGTCATTTAGTCTAACCCAAATGAAAGCTCCCCAACTAAAGGAGGCTGCTCAGAGCCCCATCCCACCTGGCCTGGAATAGAATGGAATGGAATGGAATAGAACGGAATGGAATTAACCAGGTTGGAAAAGATCTTTGAGATCATGGAGTCCAACCTATCATCCAACACCATTTAATCAACTAAACCATGGCACCAAGCACCCCATCCAGTCTCTTCCTAAAGACCGCAATGGCTCCAGGGATGGGGCTTCTACCGCCTCTTTGGGCAATTTGTTCCAGTGTTTTGTCACTCTCATTGAAAAAAAAATTTCTTCCTTATATCTAGTCTAGTTTAAAACCATTATCCTTTTCCTGTCAAAAAACCCAAAACTTTGTGCTCTTTGGCCAGACTCAGTTATCTGCTCAGGATGGGAAGAGAGCAGAGATGGACATTGAGGACTGCTAGGGAAAAGGAAATTTAGCTGGTGTCACCTGGGACCTTTCTCATGAATCCTTTGTCAGTAGAAGTTTAGCAGAAGCGAAGTGTTGGTAGTGGAGAGCTGACCAGAGGGGTCTGGTCATTTTGGGAATCACATGAATGACAGAGCTCTGGCTCTGTTGCTGTTTTGCTCACATCAGGTGCTGACATTACGCTATCAGCTTCTCTTGGGACATGGTCAGGTGTGAAAGCCTGGGAACAATGCTGCCATTATGTACATGGTCTGGAATTACCTTTGTTTGGCCTTTCTTTCTGTTTTTCCCCTTGCTTAGGCTGACAGAGTACACAGGCAGAACCTGCAGAAGTGTTGTTTAGAGCAGGCAATGGATTTTAGAGGCCCTGCTTACTTAACTCAGGCAGGTATTGTATCTCAGTAGCAGACAAACATCATTTCAACATGAGATCTTTCACTAGGGTTGGCCTGACTTAGGTTATTTTTCAGAGGGACTAGTTACTTTTATCAGAAGTACTTTAAAAGCTGAATATTTTATGTAAGCCTGGATTGCCCTCTCAAGTGTGCTAATCAAATGGCTGCCTAAAGTATTTTCACAAGTTGCTCGGCTGTGTTTCTGTGGCTGTTTTGTCATTTGAAAGCTTTTAAATCAGATCTGTGCAGCTGTGGTGCATCACACTTCTTGCCAGAACGATCTGTCAGGTTTCAGTTCTGCTCTGTGAGAGACCCTTGCTTGTACAACTCGAGGTCAGAAATAGAATGATACCATTCTAAGTCTCAAAGTGAAGCTGTAATTTGATGGCTGTGTTTGCCCCGACTCACACAAACTGTTCATGCCAACTGTGAGCAGCTGAATTTTGCAGTAGCTGAAGTTTGCCTTTGAACTCCTATCTACTGCTGAGGCTTCTGTCCAGGAAAATGTGATTGTCACTTTTTCTCAAGGCTACTGTGATTTTTTTTCAAGGGTATTCTAGGCAGCAATGAGGACAGTAATCAGTGAATCACAGAATGGCTTAGATTGGAAGAAACCTTGGAGAACATCTACTCCAACCTTCCCACCATGGGCAGGGAAGCCTCTCAACTAGACTTGGCTGCTCAAGGCCACATCCCATCAGGCCTTGAACAGCCCCAGGGAGGAGGCATCCACAACCTCCCTGGGCAACCTATTCCAGAGTCTCACCACCCTCCAAAGTAATAATCCTGAAGGAACTACAGGACAACATATTTTATTGTCTCTCCAAGTCTGCACCTTGAAAAAAACAGCTGCACTTGGGGGCATACCTATTAAATCTATGGGGGGAGAGTGGAACTAGATGTTATATTGTAGATACACACAGAAACTGGATAATGAGGTAGCAAATGAAAGCAGCAGAAGTGACAACAGAATTGTATCAATAATAATGAACAGCATACTGAAAGTTAAAGTCAGAAATGGACACACTAGTCACAGTTATCAGAAGTTTCTGGTGCTGTTATCAGCGGTGTGAAGGGGCTGGATCAGGCACAAGGAGGAATTCTGTTTTGACAGCAGTAAAAGTGGCTTTCCCTTTTTTGCATGTAGGATTTTCCTTTTTTCAGTTCTTTGTGCCTCCTGGGCATTGCAATCACCCTCTGAAAGTTTTCCAGCTCTTCCTGTGCACTTGGTCCATGCAGAGACCATGCTCGTGGTTATCACCAATCATTTTTCCCTTTGCTCGTTTCCTCTTGTGAGTGCAGTTGTGCTGCTGGGTTGTAGGATGCTGTCAAAAGAAACCCTGAAGGTGGCTTCTGATACCCCACACCAAAGGATTCACAGCCTTGCAGACCCCCTGTACAGGGGAAGATGCTTTGTGTCTCCAACTGTGCCAGGGGAAGGTTAGGCTCAAGGTGAGGAGAAAGTTCTTCACAGAGAGAGTTGTTAGCAGTATCACAGTATCACTAACATTGGAAGAGACCTCAAAGATCATCGAGTCCAGCCTGTCACCACAGACCTCATGACTAGACCATGGCACCACGTGCCACATCCAATCTCCTCTTGAACACCTCCAGGGATGGTGACCCCACCACCTCCCTGGGCAGCCCATTCCAATGAGGAATGACTCTCTCAGTGAAGAACGTTCTCCTCACCTCGAGTCTAAACCTCCCCTGGTGCAGCTTGAGACCGTGTCCCCTTGCTCTGGTGCTGGTTGCCTGGGAGAAGAGACCAACCCCTTCCTGGCTACAACCACCTTTCAATTCTCAAACTGTCTTCTGTTAGTGTTAGCATCTGTGAAAAACATCCCTGCAAAAAATAGAAGCAGCTTCAGTTTTAGTTATCAAAACGGCCTTTGAAAAGTACTTCAGGATAAAATGCCAGGGCTCCAAAGGAAGTATTTTTGTGGTAGCTTCTATTTTCATGCCTTTGATGGTAAAAGTGACTGAGCTTCCTTCATGGAGTGTGGATGCCTTACCGGGCATGTCTGTACTGGTTGGGAATGATCGCCTTCGGATATCAAAATGTCTTTCCTGTTTCTCCTATGCAGTGAAGCATGGAATAAAAGCTCTCAGTAAGGATTAGGAATAGTGATGTTAGTACAACCAAAAAAAAAAGAAGAAATGTTGAGAAAGCATTTCTCCAGTAGGATAAATTTTGAAGTAGAAGAAAATTCCAAACTCCCAGGTGATGGTTTGGGCATGCAGATAATTTAAATCTCGTTTTCGCTCGAGGCGAAGAGGAGGCTGTGCATTAGGCGCGCGCTGTGCGTGCCCCGTGAACTTAGACATGCACAGAGCTAAAACAGGCAAATAAGCTTTTAAATTAAAGGAATAAACAGATGAAGCTTCCATCACAGATACCATACACATCCTACAGTAAATGTGGGAAAAACCCCACTTTGCAGTTGCTGTCCCATCTGTAGCACGATGGAGAAGGAATGCGGCCCTCCATTGATCCTGGAGTGCTGGTCTCGCCCGGCTCTGTGCTGCTCTCAATAGATCCATTGAATGTTGTGTGTGGATCAAAGGACAGACACAAGTTTAAATCTTGACTGCTGACCTGACGCCAGATACTGATAATTACTATAGGAACTGTGGTGGCTTTTTTTTAACTCTGGCTGCTTTTATGATTTTCATAGCACAGCTGTTACCCAGACATCCTGTAAATTGAGACAAATCTTCTTTCAGGGTATTTTGGATCGCTGCAGAGCAAGTGCACTGCCAACACCTGGGCAACTGAGTTGTGCTTTATCATAGATCTGGTTCTGACTTACATTTAGGAGGTCAGTTTGTAAGATTTGAAATACCTTTGACATTATATAATTGTGATGTAGCAGATTTCTCGTGGTGAAAAGAGGAAGAAATGAAGTAATGTCCTCTGGTGGTTAAGGTGGTAATAGGTATTTTTCATGTTCTAAGTAGTGGTTTTTACACCTTTCCAGCATTCTTATGGGAGAGACAGATGGTCACTCGTTTTATCTCACTGACCAAAAAAGCAAGGTGGAGGAAGGACTCCAGACTGATCTTATCTTGGGACATGGGACTTTCTTGCACTGGTGTCCAGCCTTGCAGCTTTAAGAGGGTCTCAGCAGTGCTACTTGTCCGTGTGGGAACTATCGGGCTGGAGGCTTTGGTCAGTAGATTTATTGTGACTGATACAGTATAAAGATAAGTTCATAGTGTTCTTGGTCCCACTCTGTCTGCTGCCTAATTTTGCTGTATCAGATGTGTTTCTGTGAGACAGTAGGAGCCAAGTCACAATGCTGATGTGAATTAGTCTTTACTGACCCTTTCACCTCTCGGTTTTTTTTTGGCTTATCCTGCATTTTTTAGTACTTAAAGATACTTGGAGTCATTTAGAGGACTTAATTGCTTTGATGCCTGTAGTTCATGGAAGTTTTAGTCACCAGAAATCCCACCTTTGGTGTTGCTGGCTGTAAATGTTGATGAGATACCCATGTCAGAGGTGTGTCATGACCTAGTGCTGGAGATGCTAGCAAAGACACCTGTGATTTCTGCTTTTTAAGCAAGCAGTGTTATCCCAGCAAAAAGCATCCACAAAGCATAATGGTCTTCAGAACTTTACATATGTGTGTGTTTTGTGATAATCCACAAGGAGGTTGGATTGTTTCATGGCCAGCTGATGGTCCTAACAGTGCTGGCTGGTCTTTCCTCATCCCTCTCCCCTGCTGGAGTGGCCCTTCTGTGCACATGTGGCAGCAGTGAGCAGCGTTGCTCTTTAAGTGGTGTATCCATCCAAGTTTGTTTGGTAAACTTAGTTGTATAAACCAATGTCCAGATTAGAAGGCACTGAAATAGTTCAGATTCAATTATTTATCTTTTTTTCTAGAATAATTTTTTTTTTTCCCTGCTGGCAATAGAGTGGAAATCATAGCAAAAGCTCTTTCATTCCAGTACTAAGAGACAACCTTTTCAAAGCACATTGTGTTATTAGCATTTTCTTCCATAGACAATCACCCTTCACTCTCCTCTTCATTTTTATTACTTTATCAGGTCAGGGTTTCCAAACTGGATAAAACACCCTCTTTTTCAGAAAAGGTTGAGTTGCTTGATGAAGTTTTTTGTGGAGGATGTGCTAGTAGTGATGTAATGTAATCTGAGAGTAAAAAAACTCTTTTAACTTTAAAACACCTGCTGTTGTGAGTGTGATTTAAGCAATCACAAGGCCCAAGCTCCTGTTCTTTTGAGCCCTGTGCATCAAATTTGTAGCAGGTTCAACTCACAGCTGGTAAGTTCAAGCTTATGCAGTCAGTCATCTGTACATGTCTGGCTTCACCAAGCTATGCAGATAGTCAGAGTTCATGTGTGTGTCTTTGAGGAGTGCTATGTGGTTTTTAAGCCTTCAGGTTGCAAGTAAGTTAACTAAGGAAGCCTCAAAGTGTAGAGTTCAACTCAGCTGAATTCAGCTTCCCTGGTTTGGGGTTGGTGGCTCCTGCCCTCCTCCCCCTCCTGCCCCCAGCACATACATACCATAGTAATGAATTCTAAGTAGTCTCTAAACATTACTTATTTTGATCACCACCTTCTTCTGAAGCTCCTTTGGTGCTTTTGCAAGCTCCTGGTGATTTCTGGAGTGGTTTTACAGGTAACAGGAATGAGCGTAGTTTCTAAGCAGCTAGATTATCATCCTGCTGCCCATCAAGCCCTACAGAGTGACCTGGATGACTCTGAATGTAGTGCAGATCAGGCTTCCAGTTACAATGTGGTTAGTCTAAACTGCGTGGTTGCTTCTCATATACAAGGTAAAGAAAGGGTTTGCCTTCACTGATAAAAACACACATACGAGAGGGGAGAAAATGAGTGGGCTCATTGAATCCTTCAGATGAGGGCTATGAATTTTAGACATCCCTGGAGGTGTTTGATGATGGTGAAAGGCTGGGAAATGTGTGTCCAGATTTACAAAGAAGACATTTTGGGAAACCAAATTGCCTAACCTGTGCTTAGAAAGGCCCTCATTTAGGGAATCCTGAAAACCATCCCTGCATTTAATGGATGTGCTTAATTCTCATAGACGTGCGGAAGTACTTAGAGAAATCAAACCAAGGAAAAGAGAGAAGAATGCTGGGGTTCTTGCTGCTAGCTGGGATTTTTCTGTGATTGTGTAAGCTAGGAAACTTCTCTCTTATGTTTGCTCATCACAGAAAAAGGCCTTCTTCTTTTTTTATTGCTTCTTTTAAAGATATTTTTTTTTCCCCCATCTGCTCCCAGTTCTGAATCACAGAATCACCAAGGTTGGAAGAGACCTCAAAGATCATCAAGTCCAAAGGATCACAGAAGCTTTAAAAACCAAACAAACTATGATGTTGGGGTTTTTTTAATTATGAAGAAGCAGTTACTTCCAACAGTTACAAAGGTGACATCATATTTCAAACATCTTGTACTGGTTTGGCTGTTTACTTACTTTCAAATTGGGATTGGACGTGGCACTTAGTGCCATGGTTCAGTAGTCAGGAGGTCTTGGGTGACAGGTTGGACTTGATGATCTTTGAGGTCTTTTCCAACCTTATTGATTCTGTGATTCTATTCTGTGATTTCCCTATTTATAGAGCAGATTTGAATATGTTTGGATAAAGTGTGCTGCTTGTTTCATTGTATGTGTGTATGTGGTGAGATGCTATGTAGCTATAGTAGAAGTATTGCCAACTACACCACCCTGTGATCTGCCTCATGTGGCCTGTAATGATTGGTTTACATCCAAAAAAGGGCAAAACTTACTTCAGACATGCATTAGAACACTATGAAAATGTCATCTTCCACTACTCTCTGTTAAAGCACTTGTGTAATATAGAAATGGTAGAGGGGGCAATATTATTTTTACCCCAGACAGGAATGCACAAGAAAAGATGTACTTGGCCCAAAGAGCCTTCCTCCCAGATGAATTAGGAGCTGAACACAAGCACACAGAGGGGCTGTGTACTCAGTAGTCATGGAGGGACCCAGCCTATCAAGGCTGTTTCATTTTCTATGCACTGATCAGGGACATTTTTGACACAGGATATGGGTGTCTAAATAAGGGTTTAGCAGCCTGTGTTTCTGTTAGAAAATTTTGGCATGTATAGGTAGGGAGCTGTGGGGAAAAATAAAAGGTTGCTTTGTACTTCAGCTCCTTCGGAGTTTTATGACGGAATCCTATGAAGCAGGTTTTCCATGGAAAAAACCCCCACTTCATATTTGGTTTTTGGTTTTCTTTCCTTCTATCTATTTCTCCTTTTAATAATTGAAAACTACTGTTCATTATTTACATAAAACTGTCTCCCTTGGGTCTGCTTTCTGTAACCTTTCCCCTTGGAAGAATTCTAGGAATTTGCTGGCTTTCCTCAGGGGGATCCTGGCTGTGTTTTATCTGAGAGTTCAGGCTAGATAGTTGCTAATTTTATATGAAGTAACTTACTATGTTTAAATACTTGCATTTAACCTCTGCATAGATATGTCATTTGAGCACAGTTGGAGAAGCCATTTATGTAGGGAATTACTCATTTTAATTCAACATTCAGCCTTAATTCAGCCTTCTTAGTAGCTGGCAGGAGTTGTCTACATGCAAGATGGAGACATTATAGTAACAACAACAATAATAATAGTCATGAAAAAAAACTAAATGCCCTGAAGGCAGGGTATTTCAGATGTTTTTTCCTAGGCTCTGCTACTTTCTCTTCCTCTTTTTTATCTTTCTGATCTGCTTCTTTTCTTGAAAGTGAGGACGTGTCAGAAGCAGAGGCCTCAAGCGCAGTATAAAATGACCCCAGCACAAACCTCCAGCATTCCTCATCCTTCCCTCTCCGGCTGCTAGCATCAGCCAAGGCAGCACACAGGCTTGGCTGCTGCCAGCACAAGCTCCCTGGCTCTCCCAGATCCTCCTCCCATCCCACCCTCCTCCTCTTGCCAGTACAGCCAGCACTGCTGCGTGTTAGGCACGCTGCACTTATTGGAAGTCTGAAGTACAGGAGCTGTCAGTGTGATGCTTCACTTTGGATCAGCTACTAGAGAGAAAGATGTGGGAGGGGGAGAGGCTTTCTTTTAAGTGCACTGGGTATTTTTAGGGTGAATTGCTCAACAGTTATTTTATCTGAAGTATTCACACAGAAATTGTTTGAAAGCTACCTGAATAATGCTTGAGGTGCTTTATGCCCAGATGGAACTTCCTAGAGAGCAACCTGAACTACACTGTCTCACAAATTCGTCTTTCTAACTTCCTCTTTCATGTCCATCTGCCACAGCATATTTCAAAGATGGTTTGGCTGCCACTGAGACTTGGAGATCTGATGCCACAATGAGGACTCACACACGGGGAGCCCCAAGTGTGTTTTTCATACAGGCAGTTTGCTTCGCCTTTGCCTGCGGCGCCAGGGAGGACCCGGACGCGATGGTTCCTTTTGTCAACGCCAACTATGACAGCTACCCCATGCTCTACTTCTCCAGAGGAGACGTGGAGACTCTGCGTCTCCAGGCTGCCACCACACACCAGCACATTGCAGCTCGTCTGCTGGAGGCAGTGCAAACCATGGTGTCCAATCCCCTGGAGTACCTTCCGCCCTGGGACCCAAAGGAGTTCAGCGCTCGGTGGAATGAAATCTACGGCAACAACCTCGGGGCGCTGGCGATGTTCTGTGTCCTCTACCCTGAAAACCTCGAGGCCCTCAGCATGGCCAAGGATTACATGGAGAGGATGGCAGCTCAGCCTAGTTGGTAGATTTTTGTCTTTTTTGGTTTTTTTTAAACAGTTGTTGTTGCTTGCAGCTGGGGGGAGTGGGAGGATGAGTCAATTGCTTGCATTATTTAATTGGTCTAACGTTCACTTCAGCAGCGATTAATTTGCTGAGCGTGTTTGCCCTCATCTGAACCAAAGCTGTTTACCTTCACTGGACTTGCCCTGCTGCAAATCAATGCTGACAAAAAGGAGCATGGCCCTTTGTGTACCATCCTAGTACAGTTAACCAAAAAAACAATCCAAACCCACTTCCAGTCAGAAGGCAAAGTCTCATGCCTGATTTGTGGCAAGGAATGCTAAAAGTGTTGATTTTTAATCTCTTTCTTAATTCCAGACTCACACAGATCTTGTGTGTAATTCTTCCTTAGGAGGCATTCAGGAAAGACCTGAATGAAAAAGATACAGATGGAGGTAAAATGGTACAGTTAACCAAAAAAAGAATCCAAACCCACTTCCAGTCAGAAGGCAAAGTCTCATGCCTGATTTGTGGCAAGAAAGTGCCAAAAGTGTTAATTTTTAATCTCCTTCTTAATTCCAGACTCACACATACCTTTTGTGTAATTCTTCCTTAGGAGGCATTCAGGAAAGACCTGAATGAAAAAGATACAGATGGAGGTAAAATGAATTAAAACAAAGGTGTAGATAAAAATGACCTATGAGAAAGGTATAGGTAATTAGGTGTAGATAAAAGGGCCCTATGAAAAAGGGATGTTTCAATGTTGGGGTTCCCCTACACCAAGTATTTAAACGGCAAATGCCACAGAAACAGAGGAACTAAAACAAAAGAAGTAGGGGATGCACTGAGCTGAAGTTGCTGGCATATCACAAAAGAGAGGACACACAGGAGTTGGGAAGGAAAGTATTGGCACAACAGGATGGTGGTAATTTCCAGAATCTTCCATTGAAGCACAACAGTACAAAGCTTCAGTCTTGCTTACCTCCATAGGCAGTCTGTGTTTCTCCTGGCACACTGGCAGAGGGATAGAGCTGTACATAAGTGAATTCAAGGATGTCTAACCATCTCCAATGGGATCTACAGACTTCTCCAAAGTCAACACATTTCTCCCCAGTGTTGTTGTTCACACTTTCTTAACATGCTTTGGGTAGTATAAACACATAGTTACATGGACATCTGTTTTAAGGAAATAAGAAAGAGGAGCAGTGATACTTTGAGTAGTGAGACGTAGTTGTGTCTGTCTCATTTTCTACATCTCTGTCTCAATAACCTCACTTCAGTTCCATGTCTCCTGTGATTCCTGCCTTGGATTGATTGTGGTTCCCCTTTCCCTTGCCATAAAGCTGTCCTTTGTCCCAGCTGACCAAATACCAATCAGAACTCTGTAGGTATCCTATTTCTTCTTGGCTCTGATAATATTTACCTCCTTTAAACTACTGTTTTTCTTAAGCAAGTATCTTGTGTTACTGCAGCGAAAGAATTGCTGTGCTTTTCCCATCTTTCCAGGCTGGCCTGCACATGTCATTCAGCAAACAATCAAGGTTTAGTCAAGGTTCTCCACTTTGCTAAAAGTGGGTGCAGTGTGCTTAGTAGAGGAAGGAAATCAGAAGTAGTAGAGTAGTAGAGGAGGAAATCAGAAACATAGAATATAGGTCTGGGCTAAGCTGCCCTTGTACAACCTCCAGCTGCCAGCTTTTCCAATGCTGTGACAGAAACATAGATGTGGTTTCCATTTTTGTTTTTCCACTGAGAACCTATGGGTGCGTGTTCTCAACGTGGAGTTCACACTGTAGCTCCATCAGTGATGGCAGTAGCAGAGATCTCTCTCCCTTGTCCAGCAGTGATTTTGAGGAAACTGCAGGAATGTCATGTCTTTGAGGCATGTACTGCTCTGTCTGGCTTGGCACAAATAGGTCAGAAGCTGAAGGAGTGGACAGACAGATTATGTAAATCTGGTTTTCCTAAGAAACTCAACTACAAAGTGTCAAACAAAGTAAAAAGACACTTCTCTGTTCAGGGTAAGACAGACTAGGAGGACAAACACATCAAATAGTGGGGCCTACAGAAAAGATGGGGAAGGACTATCAGGGTGTGTAGTGATAGGACACAGGGAACAGTTTCAAACTGCAAGGGGACAGATTTTGATTACAAAGTAAGGAAGAAATCTGTGAGGGTGGTGAGAACGTTTGCCCAGAGAGGCTGTGGATGCCACATTCCTGGAAGTGTTGAAGAACAGGTTGGATATGACTTTGAACAACCTGATCTAGTGGAAGGCATCCCTGACCATGGTAGTAAGGTTGGAACTAGATGGTTTGAAAGTTATTTCCAACCCAAACCATTCTGTGATTCTATTGAGAGCTGGGGCCTGCACTCTGCTAGCAGGAGTTCAGATGTTATGGTGTCTAAAGCACTGCATAAAACTGTACATGAACTGTTCTGGCAATGATTTAAAAAGTAAACAAATGCAAAATTATCCACTCTGTTTAGGCTTGTTTAGTTTCCCTTGGACTTTGGGGAAAATAACATTCTGGGTGATATATTATGAATGCTATCCTTATTAAATAGTCTGAGGACACAATGTGTTCTGATCAGGAGGGTGAAAGGAGCTAAAGTTTGGAGTCTTGAATGTTAGGAGTCTCATCTGCCAAATCTCCTTATGTCATTAGAGCTTGTCCAGAGAGGTTTCAATAAGATAAGTAAATCAGAGGAACTTCCCTGTCCCTAGACTTCCTTTATAGCATAAGCACCTAGACTGCCACGTAAATTGCTCCAGAAATGGCTTTTTATCACTGACAGATTGATCAGCATGTGTTGGGAAGTTAAATCTGGCAGTCTCAGAGATTCTTCATTGGCAGCTTGATTCTTTCAGCAGTATAATCTGGATTTCTTCTGACTTCTGCTGACAGGGCATTGACTCTAAAATAGTCTTAGAATTAAAAGCAAACAAACAAACAACCAGCACTTGGATGAGAATTTTTGTAACAACATTAAAGAATGGTTTTAAACTGAGCAAGAGTAGGTTTAGACTGGATCTTAGGAAGAAGTTTTTCAGTACAGGGGTGGTGGGACTCCCTTGGTGGCCCAGGGAGGTTGTGGATGCCTCCTCCCTGGGGATTTTCAAAGCCAGGTTGGATGAGGCTGAGTCTAGTTGAGAGGTGTCCCTGCCTGTGGCAGGGAGGTTGGAGTAGATGATCTCAAAGGTTCCCTCCAAGCTAAGCCATTCTGTGAATAAGGAAGATTTAAGCCTTAACAGAAAACAGAAGTGTATTTTGGTAGTGTGTGCAGTAGTTTGGTAAAATAAATACAGTTTAAATGTCACTGGTTATTTGTTCCAGAATGCCAGGAGATTAGGGAGGCTGACACTTCAAATTTCATCTTTGCATTTTTGAGAACGTGCAATAATCCAACTAGGATCCACTCTTTCAGGACACAGTTATGAGAAAGTCTGCTGGTAATTGACCCATGCATGGAAGGGGCACTTAATGAAGCACTTTTATCTTGTCTCATCTATTACAGCAGTCATTTTATATCACATAATAAAGTACACCCTTAACTGAGTTCCCATTCATGTGGGCTAACGGAGCCTGAGCCTTTTGTCATAACATCCCATGCTGATAGGCGTGCTGCTCATAACAGAGCATCTGTAATTGCTACATCCTGGAGTGGGTTTACATTTTAAAATAAACAGAGGGCCAATGGCTAATAGCTAACTGTAACAACCACCCAAAATTACATGGGAACAGATAATGTTTTGGAGACTGGCAAGAGCAGGGAAACGTAGTGCACTAATATTTCACTAAAACTTAGATGAACCTCGATGGTCTTGCCTGTGAAACTTAAAAGCCTGTGAAACTTACAAGTAAATGACTTGTTTGCTGTTCCTGGGGTTTGATATGGCTAGGTGCTGGCTACAATCTCAGGGGAAGTTTGTCCTTGTATTTAAGCTGGATTATCTTACTTTCCAGAGAACAGAGGATATAGATGTGTTTTCTGGCATTTTATCTCTGCCTGGCCTCTAGAGCACTCCCACCAGAAGTGTGTTTTTGGCTGAGGGGCTCTGTACTCGTGATTCTTTCCATATGCTGCCTCAGCCTGTTCCTGCCCTGAGTGCAGTGATGTAATTGGAGTCACACACTGTGCAGAAATAAGAGTCCAGCCAGATACTACGTTTTGGACAAAGCAGTGAAAAACTCACGTCTCTGCTAAGTCCACCTTTCAAACAAACGCCTCAGAAGTTCACAAATTCTGCACCCTTCTCCCAGCAGGAGAGACCTCCCCATCTGCAGCTGCCAGACAAGGGATTTCTGTGCCTCTATATTTTTTTTTACACATACCTAACACCCTGTTTTTTAAAGACAAGTATGCTACCAATGTGCAGTAAGGTGTGGGATTTGACAGCAAGCCTGGCTCTGGGTTTCAGAGGGGAGATAATTGCTTTCAAGTTGATTCAAACATTCCAAGGAAACAGCAGTGAGTAAGGAGAAGCTAACAGGAGGCTTCAGCATGAGAAATCTGTGACCTGATTGACCAGCAATCCTATAGCCTTCTGTTAGTCCCTGTTCATTAAAAGTATTGGGGCATGCAATAGGACTGTTGCTGTTCATATCCAGATAGTTCTGAGTGTTGAACAATATGGATTACAAAGTAAAAACACATAAACACAATAATTGAATGTGCAGACAAATGTAGAACTCAAATCAATTCACATGTGCCTGGCTGAAATCAAGCGAATCTCTGTGCTGACACCACAAATTTAGAACATCTGTTTGACTCCCCATAAGCAGCCAGCAGTCCCATGCAAAGAAAACTTAGGAGGGTTTTATAAGGCTGTGGCATAGAAGTTAGTAGAAAAGAATTTGGGGGGATGCTGAGATACAGGCTCCTGCAGGGAGGACAAAAAAGAAGAGTAGGAGGATGAATTTGGTATCTGGAATGTATATTATGTTAGTGAGTGAAATATCAAAGCCTCCTGCTGTTTGTATCTTTTTCATACCTGGCATTTGAAAACAAATTGTGCCTGACTATGAAATTCAGTGGCTAGCTAGCTGGATTTTGAAGAGTTTCTCTGTGCCTTCTCTTTCAGCTGATAGGATCTCTAGGAGACAAATTGGCACTGAAGTTCTGTGGTAGCTACAGGGAGCTCACTTTGTGGCATGCCTGGTATAGAACTTTGCTAGAAAAGAACCAGTGGAGGCAATGTGTTGAAATAATAACAGAACTAAATTGCTCTGTCTGCTTAATATGCCACTGAGAGCTACTAAAACAGACTCAGTTCTTGTTTATTAATGTGTCAACACAGAGGGATCATGATTGATACTAAGAGCGAGCCCAGTGTGAAAAGGACTCTGGTGATCAAAGCCAAAACCGGGAAGAGGATCTGCAAGAAGCTTCAGAGGAAGCAGAATGATGATCGTAGACCTGTGGGGAAACAGAAAAAGAATCGAAAGTAGATGATGGTTTCCAAGAGAGTAAAGTTTTAGTTGCCTCCTCAACAGTACAAACCTCCTTTTATAGTAAGCTCTTGAAACTTCTGAAAAATATTGTCAGTATGTTGCCTTTTGTGCAGCCCTTTGCCTGTCAGCACTCCTTTGCCTGTCTTCCCATGAACTGAGCTGCAGTGAGGACAGGCGCATCGGCGTGGCTGCCGTTGAAACATGAGTGGTGAAGAGATAGGGGCAAGTTTGGTTTACATTTGGACACAGGAAACATAAATCCTCGGTTTTTCAAGGCCATTTTTTATTCTTAACGTTTTTGTTGTTGCAAATGAGTGAACACTTAAGTTGTGCAGATAATAAGGGTTTAGTTCTGGCAGCCAACCAGAGAAATGCAGCAAGGGTGAAAGCTGGGAGGTTGTTGTGGATGAAACAGATCTTTTCACGTATTTTGGTTGGGTTTTTTCCTTTCCAAGACACAAATTGGAAGATGTTGTTCCATTAGTGAAGAGACTATTTCATTTGAGCACAAGAACATACTTTCATTTGGAGGTTTTTTGAGGAAAATACTGAAAATTGAATGTAGTTTATAAAAGACGTGGTGGTGGTCTCATTCCCTTGGAAGATATATTCCTTCTTGGTATGTCTAATCTTTCTGGCCACAGATGGCTATTTCTGTCCTTTGCCTGACAGGAGGTTTAAAGCTTTGTCTCCTTCCCCCAGAAAGGGGCCAGAATATCAGCAAGTGTCCACGGAGTGCTAGGGCATTGCCACTAGGAAGGCTGTACAACTACAGAGTTGACTCCAGGACCCCTTCCATGCCACACATGCATTTCACACTTGGCATTCACTGTGCATTAAACTCAACCATGCTGTTAGCTAGCTGCCATGTCTAAGACAGATTGCATGCAAATGCACTGAAGGCCAGTCCTTGAACTAATTTTCACCTGTAAGCCTTTAGAAAAGAGCCCTGACTCATTTCCTTTGCATCCACCCAGTGAGAGAGAGATGTTCAGCACTGGGGAGTCAGTACTGGCCTGTTTCCTTCAGTCATTAGCTTCATTTGCCCTCAGCCTCCAAGAGTCACTCAGCAGTAAGTAATTTGTCATGGGAAAGTTTGGAGCATTAAACTCCAGGATGTGGATTACTTGTGTAATATACGTGTCAGGATGTGCTTAATGCTTCATTTTGTGTGCAGTGATGCTGTGTTAACACAGAGGAGAGAAATCAGATCTCACACTGCCTGGAAGGGTGCTCTGTTTGTCAGGTTAGAGCCTGTTATTTTCCTTCAATTTGTTGTAAAGAACTGTACACAAAGTGAAGGGAAGGTGATGAGCAGGGAACTCACTTAAGCAGGAGAGTTTGATTTAAATCCTGCCTTGAGCTGGGCACACAGTGGGTTTATCCCTCTTGGCTGATATTTCTTCGAGAAATGCCAATACTTCTGGTTTCATTAAGGAAGTAGTTATTAGTAGAGAGCAGTAA
Source organism: Dryobates pubescens (assembly GCF_014839835.1). Lineage (NCBI taxonomy): Eukaryota > Metazoa > Chordata > Aves > Piciformes > Picidae > Dryobates > Dryobates pubescens. The sequence continues at coordinate 8,288,855 of NC_071639.1, read as the reverse complement.
GAGAAAAACACAGCAAGCCCTTTCTACTGAGGAAAGAGACATGAGCAGCTTTAGGAGAGTTGTCAAGAAATGGAGAGGTTGTGGTAATTGTGCCATATTTTTTCTTGGCTGTGCTGGTATTATTGATTTTTACTTCCCATCCAAAATGTTACACAAGTGATACAGAATCATAAAATCATTAAGGTTGGAAGAGACCACTAAAGTCATCAAGTCCAACCATCAACCCACCACCACCACGTCCTGAAGTGCCACACACGACTTTAGATATGCAACTGCATTTAGTGAAGGTGGTCTAAGCCTCAGAGAGTGCAATGCATGTGTGATGGTTCTTGGCATCATAGACTGACAACTGAAGAACTGTCTTAACCTCCCCCAACTTCAGATCCAATGTACAAGGTGGCCAATCTAAAGCAGATAATCACATTGCACCATGCTAAAATTCTCAGCACACTTCTTAGCCAGGAACACCACCATGATCCATGATCCCTTTATTTCTCCAGTTTATTAGTGGAGGATTTATACTAAGCTCTTAAATGTTTAATATAAAGTAGCAAAAATATTTTACATGACACACATGAATAGAACTTAAAAGAACACCCCAGACTTTGGATTTTTATGGAGCTTCATCACTGGGAGCAAACAAGTTCAGTACTTTTTGGAATGGAATGGAATGGAATGGAATGGAATGGAATGGAATGGAATGGAATGGAATGGAATGGAATGGAATGGAATGGAATGGACCAGACCAGACCAGGTTGGAAGAGACCTTTAAGATCATCATGTCCAACCCCTCATCCAACACCATCTAATCAACTAAACCATGGCACCCCATCAAGTCTCTTCCTAAACACCTGCAGTGGTGGCGACTCCACCACCTCCCTGGGCAGCACATTCCAATGGCCAATCACTCTCTCTATGAAGAATTTCTTCCTAACATCCAGCCTAAACCTCCCCCTGGCACAGCTTGAGACTTTGCCCTCTTGTTCTGGTGCTGGTTGCCTGGGAGAAGAGACCAACCCCCTCCTGGCTACAACCTCCCTTCAGGTAGCTGTAGAGAGCAATAAGGTTTCCCCTGAGCCTCCTCTTCTCCAGGCTAAGCAACCCCAGCTCCCTCAGCCTCTCCTCACAGAGCTGTGCTCCAGGCCTCTCCCCAGCCTTGTTGCCCTTCTCTGGACACATTCAAGAGTCTCAATGTAAATATATAGCATATTTCTTTACTATTTCAGAGCACTGTAGTTAATAGATAGCCCTGAAAACTCCTTTTTTTTAACCCAGTATGTTCAGTGCAGGCCTATGGTATACCAGACTTTCCCACGGTTTATCAGCCAGGCTGTTTACCAGATGTGACACTGGAGATCCATGTGAAAAATGAGGGTGTAATTCAGATACAAAAAGCATTTAGTGCTTGCTACTTGACCATTATTCTTGTGAATCTTGTTCCACATTGTTTGGTGTACATTGCTGAGTTCCAAAATAAAGTTAATGGAGGTCCACTGATTTATATCACCTTAACAGTTAGTGCTTCAAGAGAGCCTCATTTGATGAACAGATGTTGACCTTGGGTTTGTATGTGTAGAAATTAGGATCTTTAAATCATGGTCTTTAATTTTCTCTTCTCTGCCTTAAATTCTATACAAGCCTTACTGTACAGAATTACAGTTTCAAGGAAGTTGTGACAAAATCACTTTGCCTGACCCAAGGTGGGTAACTATGCCAGTGTGTAGGCTTAGGATGACTAACATAGGTTCTTTTCACACTGAAAGGTTGGGATGGTGTTTTTGAAGGAGTCAACCACCTAAATGCAGTGAGGGAGCTTGGTCTCATTAGCTTGGAGGAGACTGAGAGGTGCCCTCATTAATGTTTATAAAGATATGAAGGGCAGTGTTGGGAGGACAGAGCTAGGCTCTGCTCAGTGATGTACAATGACAGGACATGGGGCAATGGGTTCAATATGGAGCAGAAGAGGTTCCATGTGAACATGCAGAAAACCTTTTTCATTGTGAGGGTGACAGAGCCCTGGAGCAGGCTGCCCAGAGAGGTTGTGAGGTCTCCCTCTCTGCAGACATTCAGAACCCACCTGGATGTGTTCCTGTGTGTCCTAGGTGATCCTGCTCTGGCAGGGGGGTTGTACACAATGATCTTTTGAGGTCCCTCCCTCCCTGTGGTTTAGCACTTCCTTTGCTAGAAGAGTGCTTTCTATTTCATCTAAAGTGCCACAGAGACTAACATGCATTCCCATACTATAGAATTTAATGCAGTATTGCATTTGAAACTTCATCTCTACTTGTATCCTTGAATGCATTTGGGAGACAAAGAAACAGCATAGTGAATTATTTTACTATACTTGCTTTAAAGTCTCATAGCCACCTTTAAGGAATTTATCAACATTAGGTTCCTTTGAGAACGAAAAAGATTTTTGGAGGAGCATAAACCATGGGATATTACTTCCTCACCAAAATGGTGTGAACCTTGCCTCAGATAAATAAATCCTGTTTCTGTTCTATCAATATTCTGCATGTCTCTTTCTCCAAGCAAAACCCTGAATGTTGCAACACTTAACAGCTTAATCTTTCTAACAAAATGAATGAGCTTTGAAGGTTAATGTTGTCCATACCTAGGGCAAGAGAAACAGTGGTCTCAGAGATGTGGTAAGTAGCTTAGTACTGTGTTAAAATTCAACATGAACTGCCTGGCTTCACGGGTGGAGACATTAAGTCATACACAGCTCACGGTATGGCAACAGAGAAAAATCAGTAGGTGGAACTCAATTAATAGACATTTTTCTTTGTTGACAGGCTAGTGAAGGATGCCCCATGGGATGAGGTCCCTCTTGCTCACTCCTTAATTGGTTTTGCCACTGCGTATGACTTCTTGTACAGCTATCTTAGCAAGACTCAACAGGAGAGATTTCTTGAGGTCATTGCCAACGCCTCGGGATATATGTACGAAACATCATACAGACGTGGATGGGGCTTCCAATACCTCCACAACCACCAGCCTACCAACTGTGTGGCCCTGCTGGCTGGAAGCCTGGTTCTGATGAATCAAGGTATGTTCTAAACCATAGGAATGTTTTTCTGAAGTTTATCAACTCAATCTGCCATTTATGCAGCAGAGTTCAGGAAGCTATAGAAATGCTTATGAGAGTACAGCAGGATTAGGTTTGCTCTTTGGCTGCTTTTTATTTCCTGAACAGAGAAAAGCCTGTGGGCAGGTGTACAAGGCACATGCCTATACACCTGTGTATATAAATTTTCTTATCTAAATCATAGAATCATAGGATGGCTTAGGTTGGAAGGGATCTCAGGGATCATCTACTCCAACCTCACTGCTATGGGCAGGGACATCTCTCAACTAGACTTGGCTACTCAAGGTCTCATCCCACCTGGGCTTGAACACCCCCAGAGAGGAGGCACCCACAATCTCCCTGGGCAGCCTATTCCAGAGTCTCACCATCCTTGTACTGAAGAACTTCCTAAGATCTAGTCTAAACTGACTCTCCCTCAGCTTAAAAGCATTCCCCCTTGTCCTGTCTCTAAACACCCTTATGAAAAGTCCCTCTCCGGCCTTCCTGTAGGATCCCTTCAGGTATTGGAAGGCAGCTCTAACGTGCGCCCAAAGTCTTCTCTTCTCTAGGCTGAACAAGCACAGTTCCCTCAGCCTATCCTCATAGCAGAGGTGTTCCAGCCCTTGGATTATCTTAATGATCATCTTAAATGAATCTGAAATTCTGACCTCACCCTTTGTAAGAATGAAAAGTCCTCATGTGTACCCTGTCCAGTCCAGATTTCCAGACAAGGTCTTTCAGAGCAGAGAATCAGTAAAGAGCAACGCACATGGTCTCCTCACACATTGTTGTACAATAGACATGAAAGTGGCAGTAGAATGAAGCATGTGTCAAAACAGAGTATGTGTTGGTAGAATACCAGTTAACTGCAGCTCACAAGTCAACTTCTTTGTATTTTTAAACTCCTTACCCCGCTGGTGATCATGCCAGTGCAAAATGACCGAGTGGAATATCTGCAGTGGGGGAGCCCTCTAGTGGGAACCAAACTATGTTTTCATAAAGCTTTAACTGGAAATGCAATAAATAGTCTTGGCCTGGCTCTTCCTCTTGTGCATGTCCTGAATGCATTAAGGACTTTTCCCTCTTAAGATAGAAAGCGTAATCCCAATGTTACTAGCAAAAGAATCACAGTATCATAGAACGGTTTGGGTGGGAAGGGACCTCCAAAGGTCATCTAGTCCAACCCTCCTGCAGTGAGCAGGGACATCCTCCATTAGATCAGGTTGCCTAGAGCCCTGCCAAGCCTGACCTTTTCCTTGCTCATGTGACCTTGCTTTGCTGTGCTTGAACACCTGGTTTATTTTTCACCCTAGAACTGCAGGGAGGCTGCAGTGCTAGGTTGTGTGTTAGAGCCCTGGATTTCAGATTCCTTGCTGTAGAGGATCCCACTATGGGAGTACAGATAACATAATCTATTGTGTCATTGTAATTAGGTTTGCCAACGTCTTTTTCTTCCAGGCTACCTTCAGGAAGCTTACTTGTGGACAAAGCAAGTGTTAGCCATCATGGAGAAGTCAGTGGTCCTGCTGCAGGAGGTGACAGATGGTTCCCTCTATGAAGGGGTGGCTTATGGCAGTTACACAACCAGATCACTCTTCCAGTACATGTTTCTTGTCCAAAGGCACTTTGATATCAATCACTTCAGCCACCCCTGGCTCAAGCAGCACTTTGCATTTATGTACAGGACTGTCCTGCCAGGTAAGTCATTTGGGTGAACGAAGATGAATCTGAACAGAATCATAGCATTGTTTTGATTGGAAAAGACCTCTGAGATCAAGTCCAACCACTGACCTAACACCACCATGGCAACAGATTTCATACTTGAAGAAGATAATTTTTCCCCCTAAATAATCTTTTCCTTGGATTTTTACTTTAATCCTCCATTGAAAAATAATCCTTGTTTATCACTGCTTAATAGAAATCATTGTTTATTAAACTGAGTCCAGTTCTGGGCCCCTCAGTTTAAGAAGGACATTGAGACACTTGAATTCATGTCCAGAGAAGGGCAACGAGGCTGGGGAGAGGCCTTGAGCACAAGCCCTACGAGAAGAGGCTAAGGGAGCTGGGATTGTTTAGCCTGGAGAAGAGGAGGCTCAGGGGAGACCTTATGGGCTGCCCAGGGAGGTGGTGGAGTCCCCATCCCTGGAGGTGTTCAAGAGGGTATTAGACATGGCACTTGGTGCCATGGTTTAGTCATGAAGTCTGTGGTGACAGGTTGGACTTGATAATCTTTGAGGTCTCTTCCAACCTTGGTGATTCTGTGATTCTGTGACTTTTAAAATCAGTCAAAAGATAGGAACAACATTTTGGAGGAAAAGCAATGTTTTAGAATCTCTAGTCCCTCAGACTGTATTTTAGCATCTCTGAAGTCCTTGTTGTGACTGAAAGATGGAGGTGTACAAACATGAAATGACTTCCAAGTTAATAAATACTGCTGATCCCTTCTAGCTTTCAAAATAGATCTAGTTTCAGGCAGCCTTACAAGTTTTCAGTGATGGTTTTCTGTGATTTATTTGCAGGACAATTCATGAGGAACTTAGAGTGTTCAAATTCCTGATTGAAAAGACAGTAGAGACTTTGTTGGCTTTAAGAACCTCAGCTCTAGCTGTGTATGTAAGGGGCTGAAAGCAGCTTTGACTCCATGTGAGTCCTTGGCATCTACTGGGAAGAGGTTCCTAAGGGCTAAGTGAACTCATGCTTCAGTGTGAAGCTTGAAGGTTATTATTATTATTGCTGTTGTTGTTAAAAATTAAATAGTGGTTTGGTTTGGTTTTTTTCCTTTGGGAAAACTCTGGTTTCTTGCTTTAAAGAGTTCAGACTGACATGGGAAAAAGTGAAAGCCATAAAGAGAAAGTTACCTTTGCCACATCTGAGTGATGAAAGGAAGTAGATGGGACATTGCTTCCTAATTTTTTGTAGTATTTTGACTGTGTGTAGCCTACAGCTGAAGAAGAAAGGTGAGTATTCATGTCAGCTACAGCAGAAGGAAGCAGCTCCTGTGTAACCTGGTTATGGCTCATTTACAAGTGGTTCTGTAATCATCTGCCAAGGCTGTTTGTGTTTGTATCTGCTGGCTGCTTGGCTTTGCTGTCGTGCTCTACAAATGCATCATTGTACGTTTCTTTGTCCTTTCTTACATTTCTTTTCACCTTCTCCCAAGGGTTTCAGAGAACTGTAGCCATTGCAGATTCCAACTACAACTGGTTCTACGGGCCAGAGAGCCAGCTGGTGTTTCTGGACAAATTTGTCATGCGCAACGGCAGCGGGAACTGGCTTGCAGAGCAGATCAGAAGGAACCGAGTGGTGGAGGGCCCAGGGACACCATCCAAAGGGCAGAGGTGGTGCACTCTCCACACTGAATTCCTCTGGTATGAAAGGGAATGAGTGGGCTCAAAAGGAACCTGACAGCTGTTTGCTATTAGTGACAACTCGTTATCTTTAGACTTGCCCTGTAGAAGCAGAGATCAGGCTAGCCATGTGCAACCCAGAGAGTCAGCTGGCTCCCAGGGACTTCATTGCTTGGTGGAGATGCACAATATATGTTCATAGAATCATAGAATGGTAGGGCTTAGAGGGGACCTCTGCAGGTGATCTAGTCCAACCCCTCTGCTAATGCAGGTATGCCTGCATCAGGTTGCACAGGATTGCATGGTGGGTTTTGAAAGCTTCCAGAGTAGGAGAGCTCACAGTCTCTGGGCAGCCTTGTCCAGCGTTACAGGGACCACCTTGGTGTGGTCCTACATCTGCTTTTGTGTTTTCCTTTCGTGGTCTATTGCTTTCATAAAAGTACAAGCAGTTCCAAAAGGACTGAAAATTTGCCTGCATGTATCCTTCAGTTTATTTGGTCTGTTTGCACAGATTTTAATCCCCTTGTGTCCTTTAATAATTAATTAGGTGAATATTTAAAGCATAATTTTCTTCTAAAAGCTGTAAGTAATAATAAAGTAATGTAGGTAGGAAGGCTGCTCTTAGTTGGTGTTGCACAGTAATTTGCAAGTTATGCTTAGGAAAAAAATCATCCTGAGAGATCTATATTTTCTATGCAGTTTCCAGCTCTGCAGATAATCAGCTCCTCTTGGCCAAGCGATCAGTATGAGGTGCAAATGTTGACTTCTAGTGCAAAATTAGGTTTACAGCCTGGTCCTGATGTGCCTCTCTTCAGGATTTATATTGCAGCTTTATGATGCAAACCAAAATGTGTCTAGTTTGAAATTAGTGGTACTGTTCTTCTTGGACTGTAGAAGGATTGCTTGCTTTAGAAGTGGAGCAGATGCTTTCAGCTGTTACTCTCTAAAAAGCAGGCGGCAAATGTGTACAGGGTTTAGTATGTGAATTAGAATTAGAGTTAGAATTAGAATTACAATTATAATTACAATTACAATTACAATTAACCAGGTTGGAAGAGACCTTTGAGATCATCAAGTCCAACCTATCATCCAACACTTATCAACTAAACCATGGCGCCAAGCACCCCACCCAGTCTCTTCCTAAACACCTCCAGTGATGATATCATTACGACTAGTTCACTCAGGAAGCAAACATATTGTTAGCTTGCTCCTTGGTGTAAATAGTGAATGGCTTTTTGAGTTTTTGAGATGCTGATCATGGAATCACTGAAGTGATTTTTAAGCCCATTTTCCTTGTCTTTACTGGCAGGTATGATGCAAGTTTGCGCTCCGTACCTCCACCAGACTATGGGGTTCCTAAGCTGCATTATTTTGAGGACTGGGGAGTGGTGACCTATGGAAGTGCTTTGCCAGCAGAAATCAACAGGCCTTTCCTTTCCTTCAAGTCAGGAAAGCTGGGAGGACGTGCAATATATGATATTGTTCATAAGAACAAGTACAAAGAGTGGATCAAGGGCTGGAGGAACTTTAATGCTGGCCATGAACACCCGGACCAGAACTCCTTCACTTTTGCTCCCAACGGTGTACCTTTCATAACAGAAGCTCTGTATGGGCCAAAATATACCTTTTTTAATAACGTGCTGATGTTTTCCCCTGCCGTGTCCAAGAGCTGCTTCTCCCCATGGGAAGGGCAGATTACGGAAGACTGTTCCTCAAAGTGGCTTAAATACAAGCACGACTTGGCTGGCGACTGTCAGGGACGAGTGGTTGCTGCCGTGGAGAGAAGCGGAGTGGTTTTTATCAGGGGAGAAGGAGTGGGTGCATACAACCCTAAATTGAAGCTGAGGAAACTGCAAAGAAACCTCATCCTTCTCCACCCCCAGCTTCTCCTGCTGGTGGACCAAATCCACCTGGAAGACGACAGCCCTCTAGAGGCAGCGACCAGTTTCTTCCACAATGTGGATGTGCCTTTTGAGGAGACGGTGGTGGACGACGTCCATGGGGCCTTCATTCGGCACCGGGACGGGATATACAAGATGTACTGGATGGATGACACCGGCCGCAGCGAGAAGGCCACCATCGCCTCCAGGATGTACCCCAGGGGCTACCCCTACAACGGAACAAACTACGTGAACGTGACGACCTTCCTGCGGCGCCCTGTCACCAGGGCCATTTACCTGTTCATTGGGCCCTCTGTCGACGTGCAGAGCTTCACTGCCCGTGGAGATTCTCCCCAGCTGGATGTTTTTGTCACCACCGGGGAGCACGCCTACGCCGTCTACCTGGGGCCCGTCGAGGACGGCTCCCGCTCTGCCTTTGCACAGGTTATCGCAGACCGCCAGAAGATTGTCTTCGACCGAGCCTCTGCCATTAGGAGCTCCACGGTGCCAGAAGTGAAGGACTACTTAGGGATCGTGGAGAGGAACCTGCAGCATTTTAAGCCTGTTTTCCAGCAGCTTGAGAAGCAGATCCTGTCTCGTGTGCGCAACACAGCTAGCTTTAGGAAGACTGCCGAGCGCCTGCTGAGGTTCTCAGATAAGAGACAAACAGAGGAGGCCATCGATAGGATATTTGCAATCTCGCAGAGGCAGCAGCAGCAGCACAGCAGAGCAAAGAAAAACAGGAAAGTAGCCAAAGGCTACAAATTTGTCGATGCCGTGCCTGACATATTTGCACAAATTGAGGTAAACGAACGAAGAGTGCGGCAGAAGGCACAGACTCAAGCACAGAAAGAGTTACCTGTAGATGAAGATGAAGAAATGAAAGATCTTCTGGATTTTGCAGATATCACTTACGTGAAGCACAAAACTGGGCTGTCCATCAAGGGCCGGTCAGGGCTGGCGCAGATGGTGACGACTGCTCGGAGCAGCGCCCCATCGATATCGGCGTCCTACACTCGCCTCTTTCTGGTTCTCAACATTGCCATCTTTTTTGTCATGTTAGCAATGCAGCTCACTTACTTCCAGAAGGCCAAGAGACTGCACGGCCAGCGATGTCTGTATGCAATCCTCTTAGTAGACAGCTGTATATTATTGTGGCTGTATTCCTCCTGTTCTCAGTCACAATGTTAGCAGAAGACCTCGACTAGTCGACCAGTTTATGGTCATATATGTCTATGCAAAAGTCATTAACCCTAATAGGGCCAAAGTTTTATCTTTTTTTTTTTTTTTTTCCCTTTCTTTTTTTAATTTTTCTTTTAATTTTTCTGAAACATTCCAAAAACAGCTTGGGGAAGATTGGTTTCAGACCAAGAAGGAATGGAAGCATCGAGCGGGCGATGAATAGCTCAGAAAACTTAAGTACTTAATAAGTACTCCTCCCTTGTGATTTGAGTTGGGCCTCACATCTGCTGAGGGAATGTTATGCTTTGGTCAACAGAGTTGAGTAACATAAAGTTGTGATTCTGTTATTTTCTTTGGTGAGAAGAGGCCCCTGGGTAGATCTGTTTCTAAGGGCTTGCTTTTTTGTACAGAAGTGGGTTTGCATTTAGTGAGTTTTTCTTTCAGGCTGCTAGGGATGTCTCTGGACGTTCTCTTAAGAAAAGGACATTCAATCACAAGTATGCAAGGCAGATCTTAGCAATAGGCTGAATTTCCTCTCTGCCAAACCAAAGAACGCTTCGGTGTGGGACACTCCTGTGTAATTATTGCAAACCCTTACATCATCATGTCATCTCTTCCATGCTTTACAACACAGCCCGACAGAAAATGGTGATGGTGTCAGTACTTGCCAAGTGAGAGGCACACTCCTCAGCAGGCAGTATCAGAAGGCAAAAATGAGGCTAACTCAAAAGTATAAAGAACATAATTCTCAGGAATAAAACCCACCCACATCTTTATCTTTCAGTCAAGTGTAGACTGGAGAAGGATGAATGCTGTAGGGTCTGTTCTCAGTTTTAGAAGGCAGGGGTTCACAAAGTTTTCTGTCATTTGAAGCACAGCTTAGTAGGGAAATTATGTCCTAGATCAGTGTCCTTCCATATGCAATTGTAAAACACAAACAGAAAAACCAAAGCCAATCCTGTGGTAACCTCAGCAATTGCCAGTAGTGGAAAAAAGAGGTATTAAGAAAGTATTTAATGTCTTTTTCTTGTTCACATGGCTAGAAACAGAGGACAGTTAAAATTGTGTGAACAGCCTGTTCTCTATAAAGCACCAGCAAGGGTTCTGCAAGCTCTTGGTGGCCCTGGGCCAATTATTTGGAGATTAGTGGTGAATAGAGTCATGTGGTTTATAGCAAAAGTTAATTTGATGTTTCTATATATATCCCCTTCTGTTCATCAAACTGATTGCAAAACACTGTAACTGTTTGAGAGAGGGGAAGCTCGATGGAATTGGGTATATCTGTATGTCTTACAGAAAAACAGTTCTCCCAGTACATTTGCTAAATAAAAGAATGGTCTCTGTGCAAAAGCTCTTTTCTTTGATTAACAGATTTTCCCCAAACATTACAGTAATGATGTTCATCAGGACTTTGTTCAGACCACACACTTTTGTCTAGTGCTGGGTGGAAGGTTGGACTAGATGATGTTGAAGGTCTCTTCCAACCAAATATATCCTGTGATCCTTACAGCCATTTAGGTATCTGTTACCTGTTTTGCTGCTGTTAAGCCTTCTGCAAATGTGTGTGTTGAAATGTGATGAGCTTTCCACATCTGATCACCTTCAGTGAACAGAGTATTTTCACCAGGTTCCTGCTACTGAGCCACTTCTGAGCACTTTCGTAGAATCATAGAATCAATAAGGTTGGAAAATACCTCAAAGATCATCAAGTCCAACCTGTCACCCAACACCTCATGACTACTAGACCATGGCACCAAGTACCACGTCCAATCCCCTCTTGAAGACCTCCAGGGACAGTGACTCCACGACCTCCCTGGGCAGCACATTCCAATGCTTGGGGTTTAATGTGCTTATATTTGTACAGGAATTGTATGGCATTTACCATACAGTAAATGGAAAATACTGAGCTTTGTTTTCTTACAACTTAGTTGACTACCCAGGGTGATTGATCTGATTATGCTGATTATCACAGTACATTAGAGGTTGGAAGGGACCTCGAGAGATTATGAATGAGTTAACTCTGTGACCTACCTCACTAAAGCTTCATAATTTCATCACACAACCTGAGAACTCCAACCTTTCTAATCCTATGAAGATACCATGTGTTTTCTCAGAAACCCACTACTTTTCATCCACAGCCAACACTTAGTCATGCAGACTTATCTATGCACATACAGACTGTGGATTAGTGCAGGCTGACCTGTAAAGCCTTCATGTTGCTGGTTGCTGTAGGACACTTGCACTGGATTACAGAACCCTCCATGTCCAGGAATGAGAGCTGTAGTGGACCTGTAGTGTTACAGGAGCATCAGTAAATATGAGCAAGAGAAGAGGAGTGCAAGGGCTTGTGTGGCTGTACCACTGCTCTCCCATCTTCCTTCAGAGCTGTGCTTTAGTTTTGCAGACCTGATTCCTTCCTAAACACTAGAATCTATTTTCAGCCCCAAACTGCTAATAAATGTAATGCCTTAAAATAGCAATGTAATGTACACAAATGCCTGTCAGCTGTGCATTCCCAGTCACACTGCTACTTCTCAGGCTGCTGCTCTGCTAAGAATTAGTGCTGTTAACGATTTATATGGTGCCACTGAGCTGTGTGACAGTTCACAAACGTCTCAGAAGACTGCTTCAACCCTGAAGGCAGAATAACTTCCTCTATTTCACAAGCTGGGGCAGTGGGCCTCCAGGGCAGGTCAGTCCACGTGGAGGGAGGGTGCAGATCTGTTTGTGCACAAGCATTAATTGCACCGTGGAAGGAGACAAAAGGTGTTACAAGAAGTTTCCTAGAATAGAAGGACTTCCCTATTAGTCATTCTGAACTGGGCACTGAGAAATGCAGCTTACTGCACTTTATTGAAAGGGGACCAGTGCTGGGGGTCTCTTTTTCATTGCACTTGGGGACGTACAAGGTTTTTAAATTAATAATGTGAAAAGAAAGTTGAGCTTGATAAGAATAATGACAGGCAATCTGGGACAGGATGGACTTTGGTCAAAACAGCTGGAATGACTTTTGTTCTATTCTGAACAAATAGCAAATGTCCCGGGGGGGGAATTAATACCCTATTGTAAGGACTTACTAACATGACTGAAGCAAGATCTGCTCAATATGTACTGGCACACCCCTCCAGCATAGACACCAGCATGCACACACACACAAACTGCATTTATTACCAGCATTATGCATTTGCTACAGCCACAGAACTACTTAGACTACAGCTTTTCCCACCCAGAAGTCAGTCCGTTGCAAATGACAGCAGAGAAATTAAAACCTCAAGGAGAAACTTAAGAGAATCTCAAACAAGTCAATTTGGTTTTAGCTGATGCTTTCATTTTAATGAAGTGGGCTTCAAAATGAAAATATGTTTCAAATAACATCTTGGGGTTTTTCCTTTTCTAAAAATGCCCTTTTGGGGTGGTTTTTTTTTTTGGTTTCTCTTTTCATGCAGGCATTGTTTTCATTCCCCTTGGAAGGCATGAAATGTAACGGAAATGAATGCAAAAAAACAACCATTACGTTGGCATTCTGGGTTCTTTAGCAGAAAACTATTTCTCTGAACGCTTTCCAGTTAATGCTTCACAGCTGCTGTGGCGAGACAAGTGTTAATTTAGAGGACAAGTAACAACTGCCCTGGGAGAGAACAATGCTCTGAGGTGAACAGGAGACCAAAAGCAGCCAGCCCCACACCCCTGCGCATCCAGGTCTCCTGCCTGGAACCCTCTGCAACCAACCCCTCAGCCCCCATGTCTACCCATGGACAGGCCTCATCCAGCCCATCATCCCCCTCTTCCCAACCAGGGTGGTCTCTCCTCCCTCTCCCACCTCTTTCTGGGACTGTTTACAGGAAATCTGTTTGCTTGGAGGGGAGGGCTGATCCTTTTCACACAGAGCTTGCCTTCCTTTTCCCAGAAAGCGTGTTCCTGAAATATTTTATTACAGATAAATAAAGCATTGCTAAAATGAGGCTCAGAAGGTGTGGTAGCAGGGGTTCTTGTCTGTGCCCCCTCCCCTGTGTGTGGTCATTGTCTGCTCCAGAGGGCTGATGCTGGTTGAGGCTCCCTTGTTAAAGCAATGCTCAGAGGCAGCCCTTGTCTCCATCTCTGCCATGGGCTGCCTTTGCAGCTTCTCATATTTCTGCCATCCCCACATCTCCTAAGACTTCTTCAGGTGCAGTGAACTGTGGTTTCAAGGTAAGCTCACTATCATATTCATATTGTCTCTAGCTGCCTCTGTTTGGCAATAACACAGAGTAATGCTGGGTAGTTAGAGTAACCATCTGCTTTAATGAACTTTGCTAAGGCTGGATGAGTTCCTGTGTGATCTGGTATAGGTGATCCTGCTCTGGCAGGGGGGGTTGGACTAGATGATCTCTCGAGGGCCCTTCTAACCCCTAGCATTCTGTGATGCTGTGAAGGCTGCCTGACCAGAAAGCACTGCTTCATGCAAGAGATAAGGGATATTGCCTCACAAATTCTGGTTAAGGGATTGTGGCAAAGAAGATGACAATGGCCACCAGCTCCATGGCTGGCTGCTTATCTTGGTGTCACCAAACACTGACCAGAGCAAACTGTCACCTCAGACAGCTTCAGCTACATGGCTGCAAGCAAGCACCAAAGCTTCAATTTCCTTAATTCTGAGTGCCAGATCACCTCATCAAGATTTAGATGTGACAATTAGCTAAGAGCCTGGTTGAGCTCCTTCAGGGCCTGAGTGAAACCTACAAGCTCTGGGAGCAAATGTTTTCATAGGCAACTCAGTTTACTAAAGCCAGAAATCTCTCCCAGAGATGAGGAGGGGGTCCAAAGTTTGTTTCCTAGCAAATGGTGCTCTGATGGCTGGAGCTTCAGCAGAAACCACTTGCCTGAGTCATTGCTACGTGTACACTGGCTAATTTTCTCTAAGTACTTGAAAAAGATTAATTGATTAGGTGGAAAAATTAAGATGGTTACAGCTGAATTTTCTCCCATAAGAGAACAAGCCACATTGTATTGCTAGTAATAAGGCAGGATGAAAAACTCTGCACAGCTCTGGGTGGATTTCTCACATTTCTTTTTTCACACTGATCTCTTGTCTCACTGAAAAGCTCCACTGGAAGATCATAGAATCATAGAATCGATAAGGTTGGAAAAGACCTCAAAGATCATCAAGTCCAACCTATCATCCAAGACCTCATGACTATTAAACCATGGCACCAAGTGCCACATCCCATCCCGTCTTGAAGATGTTGGGGTTCAAGCCATTGCTAGTCATACTGCATGTAGACAAATGCTGGCTTTATAGGACCAAAGATCTTGGTTGTTTTGGGGTGGGTTTCCACTGTAGCCTCCACTTTGCCACTGTGCAGTGAGCCTCTGGTCTTCCATTTCCCGTAAGCAGAGCTGCTTCAACCCTGCAATGTAACAAATGCTAACAGAAAGTGAAAGCTCTGCAAGCTTATTTAAACTGCGGGAGCGCTGGAACGGTTTCATGTTCCTTTATCTCACCGGGACTTCACTCTCCTGACAGTGAGTGGGGGTCCAAAATGGAGCAGCTAAAGCATATCCACGATTTCTGCACCCGCCACCAGACGGTTCTGGGTTACAGTGTGGTGTCTCTGCTGACGGCTCTCACCGAGTACATCTTCTCCTCCGTGGTGTTCAAGTGTCCCTGCAACTCTGACAACGCGGTGTACGGCACCGTCTTCCTCTTAGTGCCTGCCTTCATCTTGTTTCTGCTCGGCTGTATCTCGAACGTCAGAGTGTGGCGGCTGGTGACAGGCTGCCAGAAAGAGGAATGCTGCAGCCGCTGCTGCTCCGTGATGACACCTCCCATCGCCAGAGCCTTGGTGGCTCCTGTCACCTGGATCGCGGTGGCCCTGCTGGGAGGCAGCTTCTACGAGTGCGCGGCCAGCGGCCTCAGCCTGATAAAGAATCTCTTGTGCACCGATAAAGGAAAGGTGTGCCTCAGCAAGGCGGCCACGATACCCTGCAACAGCACCCTAGCAAAGGAGGTAACCAAACAATCTCTCAGCCTTCAGGCACAGTCTCAGGTAAAGTCTCTCCACTCTTCACCTTGTGGGCTTCAAACCACTCTAGCGGTGCCTGCCGGTGTCTGTAAACAGTCCTTCTCTCTCGCAGCTATGAAATTCCCAAAAGTACATGATTAGCAGCAATCCATTAGCAAACCCACACTAACAGAAGGTGGCCAGCATGTATTTGTGCTGTTTTCTGGGTTTGCCTGGCAACTGCTTGGCAGGGCTGGTCACAAAACCCTCCTTCAAAGCTGGGCATGGAATTAGCCTAGAGAGCAGAACTTTCCACTGCATGTTTTCTTCTCTTTTAACTCGGGCATGGTGCAAGTTCTCCCCCGCTCCCATTTCTACCCCTCTAAATACCTCATTTTTTTTCTAAGCATTCATTATCTGAAGGGAAGTCGAACTCATGAACAGAGAGGAAGCTGAAGGGGGTTTTGCAGCTGAGAACTGGCAGGAAAGGAGAGGTTGTTTGGCTGTGAATCTATTAATAGTGTCACACCTCTATTCTAAAAGAAGAGTTAAACTGTGTATCTGCCTTGTTAAAGTGTTCTTGTGCTGAAGGCAAACTGCACAATCAAAGAAAAGAAAAGAAAAGAAAAACCAAACCCAAAAAAACAGCCATGGGTGGATTTTTTTTTTTTGTTTGTTTCAAGTGAAAGGAAACACCCCAAATTTTGACACCACTCCACTTTTGTTTCTAAAGTTGTTTCGTTGCCATCTTAACCCCAGTAGAAAAATCAGGTTTTCTCAGGAGAACATTGAAGCTGGTTAAGGGAGTTAAAATTATTAAGATGTTATAATTGCTTGGATTTTCATAACTTGGGGCCTCTGAGACTTGCCATGGGATGTGAAAAATGTGTATAAACCAAGAGCAAATTCCCATAGCCAATAGTCATCTCTGTGTTCTGCCTACAAACATACAGGACACCACTTTTCCTGTGTGCTGTGTTCTGTGAGGCTGGCTGAATTGTGTGCATGGGTTCCCCTGTTTCTCCAGGGAGCAGACTGTTAGAGGCAGTCCAGGATGTCTTTGTTCACAGTTTTCATGTCTGCTTCAATGCTATGTTCTATGCTCCTGCAAGTGGCCATGCAAATCCCCCATTAACCCATCTGTCTCTTTTCCAAGCTGATAGGATGGTTCCTGATACTGTCCATCGTGATTGTGGGAGTGATTTCAACATGTATCAGCCACTGTTGTTCCCCAATTAGCTATATGCAGCTCAAGTTCTGGAAAATCTACATGAAAAATGAAAAGAAGCTCTTTGATGCCAAGGCTGAGGAGCATTCAGCCAAGCTGGCAGAAATTAATGTTAACCATTTTTTTCACCCTTCTGACCCGAGACCTGGTGACCAAACAGGATTTCAGACTCCCAGCAACGATGACTGGAAGAAGATTTCACTCCTGTACAACTTCAATCCTGAAAAGCAGCATTACAGCTTGCTACATGAGTTTGTTAAAACAAACAGAGGCACAACTGATGGATTTAGGGAAGGAAATCAGAATCCCTCTATTTTAGGATTTGTGGATGATGTAGAACTAAGTGAACTGGGGCCTTAATGAAACAGATCCTGGGCAATGCTGGCAATCTTTTTAACTCTACTGATACAGGAAGAGTTTCATTCTATGCATTTAACCAAATCTGTGTGAACTGCATGTATAAGCTGATACCTGTAACCCTCAGCAGATTCAGTTTGGAAAATATTTAACTGCTTTTGCTTAAGTACTTTCAAATAAAGGCATTTGTCACAATGGGAGTCTTCATATGTTGTTGTTCACTAAGAAGAGTCACATTGGTAAAATAATCAGCACCCACAGTGATGTCAGCACGTACTGTGTCAAATTATTACCAAGCACCTTCCAGGCTTTTGGGCATTAGGAAGAAAATCTTTACTGTGAGGGTGGTGGAACACGGGAACAGGTTGCCTGGGGAGGTGGTGGAGGTCCCATCACTGGGGACATTGCAGGTCAGGCTTGATAGGGCTGATCTAGCTTGAGATGTCCCTGCTTACTGTAGGGGAGTTGGACTAGGTGACCTGTAAAAGGCCCTTCCAACCCAATGCATTCTATGGTTCTATGATTTGGCAGCTGGAGTGACAACACCAGACCTTCATACATGGCAGTATCAAAGAGACAAAAAGAAATGGAAGCTTTGATCAAAAATTCAGCTTAGATTATTAGCTTTCAGTTGACAATATACCTTTCAGTGGAGCTTAGAGCAAGCTCTAGACTGAAATATTTACTTTCAGTCAATTAGTTTCTCAGAGCAAAGACCGTTTCTGGGAAGCAATGAGCATTTTGGAGCTATCCGTGGATAACAAAGGAATGACTTTGGCTGCTTGTCAGTTTGAATAGATGAACAAAAAGGTTCCAGCCATTTTACCCCATCTCTACTCAGCACCTCTGGGTAATGGTGAAATGAAAAACTTCCATGGTGGTGAATTCTCTTCACCACTGCCTGATCCTTATCACCTTTTGCAGCAGGCCTTCTTAATTAGCCCTGTTGCTCATTGTCTGTAACTGGGGGGACTAACAGGATTTCGAATGCTGCAAGGAAAGCACACCAACAGTAATCTTCCTGTTTCTATTCAAGTCATGTATTTTCTATATTTTTTTCCTCTGAAAAATACATCATTATTGTGGGATTTTAAAATACATTCTAGTGCATATAGGGATTTTGCCCTAGTTACACCTGGATGTCCCTGTCAAATACATTATTTAGTCTGATCCAGCATGGAGTTTGTGTGCAAATTAGCATGTCTTGAGGGGGTAGGTTTATGCATAACATAAGGGTATAGGTGAAACTTACATTAACAAATACTTCTAGTATAGCTAAATACTTAAGGACACTATAAATCTGCAATCCATATTAGCAAGTAGTAGTGTTCTTATCAAAGAACATCTGATTCTAAGAAACAAAGACACCAGTTTTGTGTGAAGGATGATAAAGTTCAGCTTTTCTCTGAAAAGCTTTTCTTTTCAGAGGGCATTTTAGAGAGGTGAGTTTGGTCCAAGCTGTCCTTTTCCTCTTCCCAGAAATCCTTTCTACACAGTGAACTCTGTCTTGGAAACTATCCAAGCAGGCAGGAAATCCCATGAAATTGTTTGTTACAGTCATTTTCCAAGGCAGAAGGAAGGTAGGAATCTGTTTTGACTAGCTGGACATAACTAGCTTGGAAACTTCATTCAGCCCTGGATAAAATTAAAAGTAGGGAAATTTGCTACTGGTTGTAACACATCATTACATGTTGTAACTTGTCATTTGTGGCAGGTAAACTGCATGTTGGGCTGAGCCCAAGGCTGGTTAATGAATAGCTTTGGGTTTGTTCTGGACAAAATTGATGTCTTAAAGCTGCACTGTACTATGCCATCACTGTACAGCACTGCTAAGACAAGCAAAGGGAGGCAGATTATCAAGAAGATTGTAAAGTTCTGGTGGGACTGGACTCTGCTGTCCCCAAGGTAAGTGCCCCTCACTTAGCAGGGCTAAGAATTAACAGACTAAAGGAAAAATAGGAGATGATGGTGCAGATTGCTAACAGGTAACACTGGGCTTCACCAAGCTGAGCTGGAGGTTTGTATTTCAGTTTAGAACAAGTACTGTGGTGTGAGGAAGGTGAGCTGGCTTCTGGGTAGGGTACTGAGCTAGGGCTTGGGGTTCAACCCTTACTGAGATATCTTGCATTACAGCAAGCAACGTTAAACCTTTCCCAGAACTGAGGTCTCTGTGAGGCTGATACGCCTCCACTTCCCAGTCAAGTTGTGGGGCCACTGATGAAGGTCAGGCAAGAACAGACACAATGACCAGCAAACCAGTTGTGTGGCAACCTCTGCATTTTTATTGGTATTTCCTCAGGTGAATGCAGATCTACAGTGAGTTCACATTAAGTGCACCATGCTTTATTCACTTTGGTCATAAGGGCAGTGATGTTGAAGAGAAGACTGATGCGAAAAGCTCCGCAGCTTGAAGCAACACAAGCATTGCTCAGTTATCACAGCGCTGCAGCCTGATGCATGCACAGGGCTGAACAGGCATGCCAGCAACACTGCATGTGGGGCCTGACAGAGCCTTAAGGAACTGAACTGGTTCCTGCCATCAGTGAAGCCTTCCTGGTTTCAAAGCCAGGAGCAAGACTATGAATAGCAAACCATTACACATTAAAACAGGCACCCATCAGGGAGACACGGCATACAGTAGATAAATTCATTATTCCTAACCACAAATAGCAAAATTAAGCACCCCTTAGCAGCTGTGCTTTCAAAGATAACCAAAAAACCCCACCAAAACCAAAACCAAAACCAAACCCCACAGGAACAGGTATTCATTTTTATCTGCAAAAAAAAAAAAGTTGGGATCTGAATGAATATTTTGCATTGAGCATGCACCAAATACGGAGATGAAACATTCACTGAGCTCAAGAGCATGGTTATATGAGAAGGAAGGGCAGGTCATTTGGATCTTTTCTACCGATATCTGTGCCATGACAATTAACATTGACCTCCCCCTTGCTCTGCTCCTCCTGTTTGCTGTCTGGGTCTCTTCACCTTTCAGTTGTATGGCTGGTGTAACTGGCTCAGCCAAGTCATTTGTTTTACCCTGCATGTCTTCTTCAGAAACAAAAGGCACAAAATATCTCTCAGCCAGGGTTTGTCCCGATGTGTCTTTCATTTATTTCTTTTGTGCTTTCTGTCTTCAGCCTTCCTTAAAAATGTAATTCCTATTTCTGTCACGGCATCCCCCTTCAGCCTGTCCTGGAGGAAGGTAACTTCTGCTGCTAAGCGAACCTACAAAGAGTCAGGTCTGATCAGTTGAGCAACATGAGGAGTTTTTTTCTCTCACCACAAGGGGATCCCCTTTCTCAGCTTTTGTAAGAAGCAGCCTTCTAGATTGGTTCAGGACAGCTTTCCCAGCTAAGTTAATACAAACCAGGTTCTATGCACTGGGATTTGGATATTCCTTTACCCTTCATCCCAGTGCTTTGGTTTCTTCCAGCAACCTAGATGATGTACTTGAGGATTTTGTGATCACAGAATTTCCTGGTCATGTACTAACACTTATGACTTATCACTCTTGCTAATCAGTCTTAGATCAGATGTAATGCCATCTGATATACTCCTGATGCTCTGGGTTTACCATCGTACTCACCCACACTTTGTTTGCCCTCTCAGCAGGCACTGCAGCAACCTAGGAGCATTATTTACCTTCATCAATTCGGAAAGAATCAGGGATGGCTATTACTGATTATACCTATGCAGGAAAATGAGATGGGCTCAAGGAGCAGTCACAAGGAGACCAGTTTGCCCCTCTGGATCTCACATTATGTATTAGGTGGCTTCCCATCCCACCCGTTTTTTGCACCAATGTCAGCTACTGAGTAGCCAAGCAGGGATGGTGTGGAGGTGAGCCAACCTGTGTGCTTCTCCACCTCAGAATCCAGGATCACTCTGGCCCTCTTTTATTTAGACAGAGACATATAATCTGAGAGAGATGAAATACTACTAAATTTCCTCAGTTTACTCAGCAAATGGTTTTGCTTTCCTGTGCCTCTGCATATTGACAAAGAATGGAGAAAACAGGTGTGCACTTCCTTACCATTTCCAAAGCGCCTCGAATCACCCCACAGAGGAGGTTACAGTAGCAGAGTGAAGCTCGTTCTGCTGGCAGCTCCTCCACAAAGTCCACTAGTGGGTTTTTGTCCAGGATTAAGGAGAATTCATTTCCTGCAGGACTACTGCAGGTCACACTAGGGGTGACCCCAAGGTACATCTTGAAAGCAACCTGCAAAGAGATAAAACTGATGCTTAGACCTGTTGTGTGCAAACCAGAGGTGAACCTTCTGGATGTAGCATCAGCTACATCCAGAAGTAGACCAGCTTTACCCCAGGAAAACAGGGGGAAGGGCCAGACAGGCTGGAAATCAAACAAGATCTGTCACTTCTATGATCAGCTGGAGGCAGAGACGACAATCTGGAGCTACGTGATCCTCCAGGGAAATACAGCAGAAGGCTGCTTATTTTGTCTTTGATGTTCCCACATTTACAACCCCATGCAAAGAGGTTTAACTGCTATTACACGTCTGCTTTCAGCCACGTAACACGCCCCTGGGACCATTAGCATCCATATTAGGTCGTTCACTACGCTGCTAACTACAACTTCGATAAACCCAGCTCACCAACTCCTACAGCTGGCCGGTGTGTGCAGCTGCCTCTGATCCCCATCTGCAGTCGCAAAAAAAAAACCCAACCCAAACAACGCACCCAGAAGAAGACTGCCGAGGCTGCAAACTTTTTTGATTACATCGCTCAGGGCTTGCTTTCCTTCAGCCACGGATGAATGCGAGCTGTAAACGTGCAGCATCTGCTCTGCTAGCTAGGAGAGGGCTGCTGTGAGTGCCCTGCTGCAGCCGGTGACATCACGGCGACATCCACACTGTGTGTGCGCAGCCAGGCTAGCGGCAAGCAGCTCTTCCTCTGGAGATTTCTTCCCCTGCCGCTACCAGCGAAGAGAAAAGTCTTGATTTTTGTACCTCTTTAGTGAGTATCAAACATGGATGGTTTCCAAGCAATCCTAAAATTCTTTATGAACCAGAAAACTGCGATAGGTTACAGTTTCATGGCGCTGCTGACAATGGGAGGTGAACGTGTGTTTTCTCTTGTTGCTTTCAGATGCCCCTGCAGCAACGAAAACTTCAGGTACGGTTTGGTATTTCTCTTCTCCCCAGCTTTTGTTCTGCTAGTTATTGGATATTTCATGAACAGCAAGACCTGGAAACTCTTTACAGGCTGCTGGGTGAATCCCAGGAAAATATTCCCCAGGGGGAACGTCTGCCACTTCTTTTATGTCTTTGGACAAATCACTTTAAACGCTCTGGTAGCCCCAGTGATGTGGCTGTCCGTGGCTTTGCTCAACGGGACTTTTTATGAATGTGCCATGAGTGGCTTGAAAAATCCTGCCTACCTACATGCAGTCTGCAACAGCAAATCTGCACAGTGCTTGGAAGAACTGCACAAGGTAGCCTGTGGCAAAAGCTCCATGCCGGCTGCGGAGAGCGACGAACTGAAACGAACTCTTCAAGCACAGTCCCAGGTAAGAAGAATAAATACAGAGCATTAAGCAGTTTGTACTACCACTGTGAGCTACCTGATGTCAGATGCTGAGATAAACCCGTTGGTTTCACATAGACAAACTCGTTGGCATGCTGCAGCTTTGCAAACTATGATCAATCAATCGATCTTTTATTTCAGTCTGAGCTGTGCCATACTTCCTGGGGTGGGGGCAAGGATCAGTAGGACCTTTGTTTTTCCTGCACAGAGAGAAAAAACTCCAAAAACTGGATTGTTTAGGAGGCTGAATTAACAGATGTCACCCAGAGGTCTGACCTATTAACAATCTGTACCACACTCTCCTGATTTTACCATCACAAAGTTCTGTAATGCATCTTGGTCACTAACAGTAGGAAAATGCTGGAAAAATAATATTTGTGACAGACTTATGGCTGCTTACATCCACAGGTTTCTGTTCACCTTCCTCATGTTCACGATGCCAGGTCAGAGTATGTTTTTGTGGGTATGTTTTGTCTCTTCATTCCCCCAAGCAAGGGGGGAGGAAGAGACATGTAAATTAAAAGGAGAAAAAAAGCAGAACATGTGAAACTGAGATCATATTTTACTGCATTTCTGTGGTACAGTTCTGCTCACTGCCTTGGAATGTAAATAAATTCAGAGACAAAAAAATCAAAGCAAAGAGGGAAGGGGGAGGAGAGGCTACAGAAAATGATAGAAAGATGATTGTCAGCAGGAAGGAAAAACAGTCTGTGGAGACTGCAAGCTTTTGTCAGACAATTGCATCCATCTGGAGCCATTTCCTCCCCAAAAGCAAGTTTCATCTTCAAGGCCTCATGCAAATAGGACTGGAATGCAGACACAGCCTGTACGCAAACAAAGCAGTTTATTGGAGAGTTTTAGAAAGGAATAACAAATAGTGCTTAAGACTTGAAGTTGTGTGTATAGGAAACAGTGAAAGAGCAACAACTCGGCCTAAAGCATGAGAATGCATAGGTCTATTCCCCCAGCTGCATGAAAGTAAAAAGCTGCTAAAAAAGAACAGTTTCTCAAATACTCATAGAAATCACCAAGCAGTACAAAGTGACTGAAAAAAGAAGCAGAGCTATTCTTTCATGCCAGTCCCTAAGAATAATTGTTTGTGAAGCATCTCTGTTTCACATGTTTCCCTGAGGAAACGTTCTATATTCCCCAGCTAAATGCAGATTCATACAGGTGGTTATTTTTTTGTGGCATCAGTGCAAGAGTTCACAAGAGAAAGGTTGCTGGTCTCCATACCATCAAAGCATGGGAGATCAGGTCCAGTTCATATGGGGCTTTGAAACCCAGCTTTGTTCCACACTGGAATGTGTTCCACTGTTTGAAAACAAGTGTTTTTCATGCAAAAGTTACACATTGCACTAGGGGAGTGAAACTATTGGCTAGGCCAGTGGCACTAGGCATGAAAAAGCTGTGTTCACACCTTTGCTCTCCTTAGAGAAGAACACCCCACAACAACAAGTTCCAGCACATTTTTTTCTGCCCTCGGCCCTTGCTTTAATCCTAGAAGTAGCTCTTTCTTTTAAGATGTTTTCAACAGAATTTTGCCCAACTCTGAAGTTGCTAATAATGATAATTAAAAAAAGTTCAGTGATGCTGGAGAAGCACATTTCAGCAAAAGAAAATCCTCTAAAACTACAGCAGCGATCTCTAATCAGAGTGTAGATGAACTGGGCTCTAGTCCAGTGCCAACACTGACCTGCCAATGCACACACTACTACTTCTTTCTCATGCCCTCTCCTCTGACAGGGTTGGGCAAAGAGCCAATTTTGAACCAGTTTTGGCTTAAAAGTCATTTTCCACTGCAAAGGGATGAGTCTGCAAACCCATAAAAGTGCACAAGAATAGCAGAGAGTTCATTGAATCTCCTGGTAAAAGAGTTGGGCCATGCTTCTTAAATTTAAACCCATCTTATACATTCCTGTTAGCTAATGAATGCAGGTGTTTGGCTTAGGGGTTGTTTTTTTAAACTAAAAGCAATCTGCAAACACATTAACAATATCTGAGTTTGTAAGGTAGATTGGTCTGGGATAAAAGTTACTTATTTCGGTTTTGCACTTGCTCACGATTCAGAATTGTGTCTCCACCCTAATTCTTGCTGGGTAATTTCATTGAATGCTCTCAGGAGACAGAAAAAAAATACCATTTCCCATCTAGTAGTTGTGATATTTTCTTCTCCACATGCACTTTTCCCTTTGTGTGACAGAATTCAGTGAGCAGTTCCAATACACAGCATGCCAGATGGTTGCAATAAGCCCTCATCCATATTCAATAATCAACAATATTTGATTGATTATTTAGACATCTCTTAGATTTTGTTTTCTTCATGCACAGTCTTGTAATTGTGTGGTTGAGGTCTGGATTGATATCATCTGTCCCTGAGCCTTTCACTGCTGCTGCGCTGGACATATCTCTTCAGCTGTTGGCAACAAGTTCCCTTTGTTATACAATGGATGAGGAGGCAGCCAGGCTCATGTGCAAGCCAAGTTGTCTGGAGTGTTTCACTATCCACTGCAAAAATCAACCAGCCATCCTGAGAAAGGGGCATCAAAATGAGGGCTATAGAGGAGCCTCAACCCTGACATCTTCTGCCTGCCTTTGGTCCCCATATGGCCTCTCCATTAGCACTAATGCCAGGCACTGGGTGCAAAGTGGGATGAGATGCCCACAGCAGCATGCCAGCAGGAGTGGCATGGCCTCCATGCATGTGGTTGCTCTGTTGGACACTCTTGATTTAAGCAGCATCATCACTTGGGCCCTTTTAACCAGAAACTCATTTCTTTTGTTTTCTCAGATTTTAGGCTGGTGTGTGATAGTTACCACAGCTCTTCTCTCCCTGCTAACCACTTGTTGTGCCAGCTGCCAGTCGAAAGTCAGCCATCTCCAGCTGATGTTTTGGAGGGTGTATGCACAGAAGGAGAAGGAACAACTGGAGCAGATTTTCCAGCTGTATGCCACCAAGCTGAGCGAGCGAAACCTGAAGTGCTTTTTTGAGAACAAGGAGCCAGAAGCAATTCCCCTGCCAGATTTTCAGGCATGGGAAGATGCTTCCCAGCTCCATTCCTTCAGCAGCAGCAAACAGCATTATAGCACAATTCACAGGCTAGTTGAAGAAGGCCATAAAGAAATCAGTGAGGAAAGAGAGACAATGCTGGACTTTGCAGACAGAAGGGACATACCCTAGACTAAATATATTTTCAGGGGTTTTATATCTTGCTAATGCAGAATAATTCTATCTGGGTCCATCTCCATATCTTTTCACAATGGCCTCTTTCTTCTTTACCATGTTCCTTCCCTGTTACAAACCTGTCCCAAAGGGATATAATGAAACTATTTTCCTACATCAGTGAAAAGGCTGCAGTCCTCCACAGCACCTAAGGTTCAAGCTGACTCCAAATCAAGCACTGACTGCAAGAAGACATCAATAATGACTTCTACAAGAGGGTTTTAACAATAACTTATGTAAAAATGTGCTTGCCTTATGTAAATGAAGAGAATTTCATAAAGTAACACCACTTAAAAGTGTGTGAATGTAATAGTAAAAGATGTGTGTGGCTTTCTGACAGCCCACAGAAAGTGAAGGGTTTGCTTCCAGATAATTTGCAGGTACAGTGCTGTTTTGAGGCACCAGTGGTCATGGAAGGCATTTCAGTGTCTTTGGAATCCTGTTGCACCTAGAATGTTACAGAAGGTCATGGTGATCAGCCCTGGTGTTCTAGTCCCTGAAATACCTTGCCTGGGATATGGGGCAGTGACCTTCATCGACAGTGAAGTGGCAGGTAATTTTGTTTTAGACAAATCTTAGAGTAAAGCTGTAGGGCACCAAGAACTTGAAATTATCAAATGGTTCTAGATGTTTTTTTTGTTAAAAACCCACAAAACTGTTTACAATAATGAAAATGCATCACTGATATTTTGCCTCCAGTGTATCTGGCATTATCTTCTCCCACTGAGAATGTCTCTTTGTATGGGTGTGAAGCTTCTGCTTTCAGTGGGTCTCAGCTACTGGGTTCAACCTGTAGAGTACATAATATGGTTTGTACTGGGCCTGTGACCAGTCTACAACAGAGGTCTGGAAGGAAATTCCACACTTTAAAATAAGAAAATATGTTTGCAGCAGGCTGACTTTTCTTTTTCTGAGCATCTTAGGAAACAGTGTCTGGAGCAAGAGGAACTAGCAGGCACAAGCAGTGCTTCTGACAAATGCATCTCACCCCAGAGCCCTGTGCTTTACCTCACCTACTTGGAATCCACCACATGGCTCCCAGAATCTGGTTGTCCAGAATCTTTGCAAACACTGTGTAAAAGGACAACAAAGTTTCTGCCAAGTTTCTTTCCCTGGAGTGAATGTGTAGGCATTTATGCAGCAGTTTACTGCCAGGCTCTCTGAGCCTGCAAAGAACAGTATTTTTGCTCTGCTTGAATCAGGCTCTTATCAACAAACCAGCTGTTTGCATACTCATTGCACTTCTTCAGCAGCAAACCCCACACCTATCTGCATTTACAGGCCAGTACTCTATGTGAAAATAAAACCCAAGAGCTAATTCCACTGTCTGCTTAGAATTTTCTCTGTGTGTTTTGAAGAACTTGTTGCCTTTGAGCAAATGTTCTAAGGTTATGTTTTTATTCCAGCTGACCCACTTTGCAGCAGACTTAGAACACCTGATATGCCTCAACATACCTGCTGCAGCTGAAAGCACCGAGGCAAGGCTGCCAAAATGAAAGTCACAACAGCAGGCAGCTCTGACACCATGTCTGGTGCATAGGCATTTTTCTCTCCAGGCTCCCCTCCTGATACAGCAACTATCTAGTCTCAGGGTTACTGTCCCTTCCTATTTGTCTGCTTTTCTCTTTCATTGTGCCTCAACATCTACTTCTCAGCTCCATCTCACCTCCTCCCTACATGCAAGGGGAAAGGGTGTCCTCGCCATCTGGGGCAAACTTCCCAAAGCTGTCTTTCCACCTCCTGCCTTACTAGTACCAAGAAAATCAAACCAAGTAGAGATCCGGAGTGGACAATGAGTAGGTTGATGAGCTGATCAGGGAGGAGGGGAGGGAAGTGGGCTGATGTGAGGATGAGGTCTCCAATGTGATGCAAGAGCTGAGAAACAAAGGAAAAAAGTAGTTGGCAGAGGGGATCATGGGAAGAGAGAGGGATCCCACTTTGCACTTTTGTCCCATCTTTTTCCTCAGGAGAAAGCTCAAAGCTGTGCACTTGAGTAGCCAGGACCATCTGAAACAGGGGCATTTCCCAGCCCAGCCTTCTCCTTTATCACAGCAGGGGCAAAACCAAGGAGCATTCTTCCCTCCTCATCCTTACCCTGCTTCATGTTCACAGGTAACTCATGCTGAGAGTGTCTCCACCTCCAAGAGCAGCTGCTGAACGCTCAGTGCTGCAACATGTGCCTGGCAGGAGCCCAGGTCTCTCACTAACCCTCATTCCTAGGGCTGTGTAGCTGCATTACCTTACCAAAATGCAGTTGCCATGTGGCTGCTGGGATAGAGATGAAAACAGACAAAAATGAAAGCCAGTTTGACTCTGTGTTTTCAACTGGAATCTGGTTTGGGCCCTCTCCTTCAAGCAGCTATCACAAAAGCTGTTTTGTATCAGCACTGCCCCTGAATTAAAGTTCAGCAGCTACTGTGGCAGCTCAGAAGGAGGTGAAGACTTCAACACTATCCAAAACAAACTGAAAAAAACAAAAACCCCAGCAGAATCAACATTTTCCTCTGGGAAAATTTAGATTTTGCATAACTCTGGTGGCAATCAAAGGTAGGAGTGCACAAATAACCAGGAAAGTTCTGCTCAGCTCTCTGTGCTTTGTCCCTCAGCTTATTATTCGTTCCAAACTCTCTTAACTCTTCTTCCACCACACATCTGCTGCTCCCCCAAACCCCAAGCCTTTGTTACAAGTCAACTGTGCTAAGTCCTCATGTGCTTTCAATTTCCTTTCAGCTGTACTTTGCATTACAGCACTACAAATCTCTCCAAATTCTATTGTTAACGTTTCCTGTGTAAAAGAAGAACTTGTCTGGAAATTATGCAAACCCAGTGGCTGGTTTGCAGTGAAGCACCAGATTAAGGGGGAACTGCAATTGTGGGGGGAAAAAAAAGAAATAAAGACATAGAAAAGTCTTAACAGAAGAAAAACTTAAGTATATAGAGAAGTAATTCAATGATTCTATGATCACCTCTCTCTCGAGCAACAAGAGTAATATTCATTAACAGTTTGATGGTGCTCAAATACAGTTGAGAATTACTGAAGTATTTAGGAGGCCACTAACTTATGTGTCTTTTTATATCCTGCTGGGAACTTTTCACTACAAAACATGGTATGAGTAAGTCCTGTTGCCAAAAAAAAGTGATAATGCAGACCTTTAAAAGTTGAAACTGCAATTTCAGATGGCCTAACGACCTGATTAATGAAGGACCAGAATTAATCTCCTTAGAAGGGGAAAGGCAGCCAGAATAACATTTTTGCTAGCATCCTTCTCAGTCACAGTACTTTTCCACAGTCAGTGTTTGGGAAATTCAAGATGCTTTAAAGGTCTTGCCATCTGTTGCTGATTCCACATACTCAAATGTTACTCTCTGCAGTGCACTCACATCCACATTCTGAATCAAGTCTTGGGCATTACATCTTCAGCTGGGCTTTGTTCTTAATTTCATTCCTGAATTGATTTCCATTTATTATTCCAACTTGCCAGTAAGCAGAAAGCCTACGTTTACATGGCCTGGCTCATTTTTCTTTCAGTATTCAGTCCCAACTGTAACCATGCAAAGTCACAGCCCCAACACGAGGAGTCAGTGAGCTCCATGAGAACTCGGTGCAGAAGGACTCACTTTGGCTCATCACCAAAACGTTTTGGCCCCTCTCCAGTCCAGTATAAGCTAGCAGTAAACCCCAAGCTTTGCAGTCTGAACCAATGCTTGAAGATTTAAATCCTTGGTCACTGTTTCGATACTGCACCTTTCCTCTGGTGTTTAAGTCTTACTACAGCAAGCTGGCTTTGTACTTCTCATTTTACGTTCTTCCCTTTGCTTCATCTCTTTGCATTCCCACAGGCAACACCCACAGCCTGAACTTCCAGACCTCTCCTTTGCTTTCCAAAGGACTGCAGGAGGACAGCTATGTTTACAGGACGCTTGGCTATAGCTCATTGAACTGCTTAACTGCCTTAATTACGTTAACTGGTTTTACTCCACACACTCAAACGGATTTCTGCCTCAGAAGAGTTAGTGCAGTGAAGTGTTTAAGCACTTTCTCCTGGCTGAGAGTAGTAAGCAGCTGTGTAATTCCTAACTGGCAACTTTAACAGCTGTTTGCAGCTACTTGCTGGGTCATTTTACATTTGTTTTGCTGTTACGTGCCTCTGACAAATGTGCTTGAAACTAGTTTAAAAACGTTTTGCCAAGGAAAAGTGAAAATGCCTCAGAAAGGTTATACTCCTACTACAGAACTCCTCTTTTGGTTTGCTAAAAACAGCCTTTTCCAGAGGCTCTGCTTTAAAGTTTGTCCCAATCTTCTCATGTAATTTTATTTCTCTCAGCAAGTCACTTTTGAAGTACAACCTGCAGAGAGTGCTAAACTTACCACTGCGGGTTTACCAGAATCAGAGAATCATAGAATCAATCAGGTTGGAAAAGACCTCAAAGATTCAAGTCCAACCTGTCA
The DNA here is from genome assembly GCF_014839835.1 of Dryobates pubescens. Lineage (NCBI taxonomy): Eukaryota > Metazoa > Chordata > Aves > Piciformes > Picidae > Dryobates > Dryobates pubescens. The sequence continues at coordinate 8,258,593 of NC_071639.1, read as the reverse complement.
GCCAACACCTCATGTCACCAAGACTACTAAACCATGGCACCAAGTGCCACGTCCAATCCCCTCTTGAACACCTCCAGGGACAGCGACTCCACCACCTCCCTGGGAAGCACATTCCAATGCCTAACAGCTCTCTCTGTGAAGAACTTTCTCTCACCTTGAGTCTAAACTTCCCCTGGTGCAACTTGAGACTGTGTCCTCTTGTTCTGGTGCCAGTTGCTTGGGAGAAGTGACCAACCCCCACCTGGCTACAACCTCCCTTCAGGTAGTTCAGGTAGTACCAGGACCATCTGCAAAACATTTTTCTTACTAAACATCCCATTTTTTGTGTTCTATTGAATGCTGCTATTTAATTTTTCCCCCCAGCTTGATGTTGCACTGTGCTAGAAGTAGAAACTGATGTCTCTTCTCAAGGTCAGCCTCTGTGAGCTACTAGTTGATAGGAAGTTGTAGATAAGGAAAAGGCTGCACTTCACCTAATGGAAGCATGAATGTGATTATGGAGATGAGTAGCAGAAATTGTGGGTAAGTGTTCTGGAGCAAAGTGATAGAGGAGGAGGGAAAAGCTAAGACCACTGAAGCTGATGAAACTCTAGAGAATGCAAATCTTGTTTACCTGTGCAATCATCTCTGCAGTTTCAGCATAACTGCGGCACTTTTTCACAGCTGAACGAGCTAAAAAGTCATCAATCAGCCTTACACCAATGCCATATCCCCTAAGGAGAAAAGAAAGACAGTTAACATGCAAAATGGGCAACATCTTTCCACCTAGCATCTCCCTGGCCTACCTCCTGTGCTTTCACAGCAAAACAGTTGCATGCTCCTAAATGAATGGCTTTGAGGACAACAGATTGGGCTGGTTTAGATTCTTCTTTCCATGGCATTTTGCAGCACAGTGGGCTGCACACTGGCAAGGATGGTGTGGATGTTGTTTGTATACACATTGTCTACACATGCATTGATATTTATGAATAAATATTAGGTGTTGGATATATGACTATAATATTTAAATAATACACCTGATAAATACTGCTTTCTCACTGAAAATAGGATAGGGTAACATAGCACAGGTTTTTATCCATTCCTTCCTAAGCCCTCACACAGTCTCTGTCAAGGAAAACAATGCAACTACCCCTTTGGGCAACAAAGCTGGGGAGGGGTTTGGAGCACAGCTCTGTGAAGAGAGGCTGAGGGAGCTGGGGTTGCTTAGCCTGGAGAAGAAGAGACTCAGGGGAGACCTTATTGCTCTCTACAGCTACCTGAAGGGAGGCTGTAGCCAGGTGGGGTTTGGTCTCTTCTCTCAGGCAACCAGCACCAGAGCAAGAGGACACAGTCTCAAGATGTGCAAGGGGAGGATTAGGCTGGGTGTTCGGAAGAAATTCTTCATAGAAAGAGAGATTGGCCATTGGGATGTGCTGCCCAGGGAGGTGGTGGAGTCACCATCACTGGAGGTGTTTAGGAAGAGACTGGATGGGTTGCTTGGTGCCATGGTTTAGTTGATTAGATAGTGTTGGATGATAGGTTGGACATGATAATCTCAAAGCTCTCTTCCAACCTGGTTAATTCTATTCTATTCTGTTCTATTCTATTCTATTCTATTCTATTCTAGGCATTCACCTCTGGGCTGGTATGGAGCTCATGTCACAGCATTCACCTCTGGGCTGATATGGAGTTCAGCAAATCTTTAACAGCCTCATTGCAGCATTCAGGTGCCCCGAAAAGCCATAGGAAATGGACTCACACCTGATCTCTTTCACTTAAGTCTCTTATCTCCACTCAGTTTTTGCTCTTCCTCCACAATTTTCTCTTTGTCTTTTTTCTGGCATGCTCTCTCCTTTCATCTACCTCTTGCAGAGAGAACTAAAACATTGGTAGTTCATATACAATTCAGTACATCACTGCCATAATCTTGTATTTGAAACACAAATACATCCAGTCTCTTCCTAAACACTTCCAGTGATGGTGACTGCACAACCTCCCTGGGCAGCACATTCCAATGGCCAATCTCTCTTTCTGTGAAGAACTTCTTCCTAACATCCAGTCTAAACCTCCCCTGGTGCAGCTTGAGACTGTGTCCTCTTGTTCTGGTGCTGGTTGCCTACTTGTTCTCTAAAGCCTATGTCTCCAAGTTTTTCTGGGGGGAGAGATTAGCACAAATATTATGAGAAGATGTGGACTCAGCTCAGAAATATCTGTAAGGAATTTTTCATTTCCATTTATGTGGCTGTTGGCAGCCTCTGCCAGCTTGTCAGAGGTCCTGCACCCTCAGTGAAGCAGCCTGAACTTGAAAGAGTTTCTTACTGATTTGGTACCACGTCTTTGACAAGAAGCCAAAAAGCGATCTGATGTCTAATGCGATGACAAGACCAAAAAGTGATTTTGGCAGCATGAACTTGAAAAGTGCAGCATCTCAGGCAACAGAAATGAAATATTTATTTATTGCCTAAGTATCAGTATCAATATTGTTGGTAAATATGTCATCAGCAGTTAGCAAGGCTGGTGATGTCCATAACTACTTAGATCCTTTTCGACTCTGATGCCTCAGATTTGCAAAGTCAAATGAGTGATAAGCTGGTGAGCAGCTATCTGGCAGCTGTACAGTGAAACACATCCTTCTCAGCACAGATTACATATGTACACAGAGACAGAAAGAGACCTAAGAATATTGTTCTCAGCTGTCACAGGTCTGCTGATCTACAAGGTTTCTTCCTCAAGCTGAGCTGTTTTCATCTTCCCAGAGTGAAAATGGCCACATTGCTTCAACTGAACCATAATTCTTTATTATTTAGTTCATTGCTTTAGTTATTTTATCAAGTCTTTACATCAAGTGAAAAAATTAAGATTTTTATCAAGCCAGCTGTAATAATAAAAACATAATGAGAAAAGTATGTCTCCATCTCTTCCAAACCCCTCTTCTAGTAATTTCTCCCTCAACATCAGAGAGAAGCCTGCATATTTTTTTAAATGCATGATTTTCCTTAGAGCTGAATGAGAGATTAATGCCAAATAAACATCTAAGGGATGCTGTGGATAAATTGTTTATTTCTTTCTTCCAGCCAGTGATAGATCTCTTCCACTGGCAGCTAATGGAGTATAGCTTGCTTGCAAGCTTTCAGAGTAATAGTGGTGAGGTGCTCTGTCTGCTGTGATTGCTGTGGATTCATCTTGCATGTCCATTTTGCTTGCTCAGAACAAACCTGATGCTTCTCTTCTGAGAATTCAGGAGCTAATTGTTGATCTTAATTCACAAGTGAGCATTATTGAGGTTGACAGAATATTGAACCTTATCCCAAATGATCTCTGTAATCCCAGACAGAGCCCTGGAACTTGTAAGGTAACAGACATAAAGCTGAAAGGCAACATATAGGTGGATAAATAGTATTATTGACCAAGCTGAACATTGAAAGCAGTACTTACATTCTATCTAAACAGGTGTTGACATCTTCATCTTTTTCATAGTCCTTGCACAGCTGGGCTACCAAAGCCCCATATGTGAGTACAAGAAGTTCTCTGCTCTGCCAGAAAAGGTGGAAATCAAAAATCAAGCGAACTAGAAAACTTTTGGGGTTTGTTTCTTCCACACTTTTGAGCTGCTTGTCACCTGCTGCTTCAGACACAGAACAACACTCACCTCTCTACAATCTCTTTTCAGGCATTTGAAGGGTATTAAAACCAAGAGAAAAAAAACCCCAACACCATATACATTAATCACAAAACCTTTGTCCACTGGAATCCACAATTCACATCTGACAGTCTGACTTGATCAACATTTGAGTCTCTTTGCAAGGATTTTGCTTAACAGGAATACCATTTTCTGGGGGAGGTGGGGGGTCTGGGGGAGGAAGGGGCATACAGCTATTTTCATACAGCTATTTTCATCATGTACATCCTCCAGCAGCCTGTCCTATAGACAGGCTTTTTTTATGTTACTGCTCAAGAGCTGGCAGCTTGTTGGCAGCTTACGAGGGGGTCTTGCTGCAGCCATAAATGCTGCCAGCACCTCTGTTCTTCCACTGGCAGACTCATCCCGATCCCTTCAGTATTTTCAGGCTGTTTGGCTGTATAAACCACATCAGTACAATAACAGGCTATTCTTACTCCATGCACAAGTTTTATCACACATTACAAAAAGGTCTTACAATTTTGTGGTTCTCCTGCTTTCTTCCTGGTGGCCGAGACATGTTGCTCGTGTAATGCCTGACGTGCTTGCTTGTGAGTTTATGTCTTTTCTTCTTCATGCAGCATAGTTTTCTCTCAAGCACTGGATCTCCTCTCCCCCTTCTCTAAAGTTTTCTCCTTTCTGCTCTTCTGCCTTTTGCATGAGATGTGTTTGCAGCAATCAGTAATGCTGCTGATGCTCCTCCTAATCTCTACGTGCACCGAGCCCTTTGGGAGGAATTTGGCTGGCAACGGATCCACTCCTGTACACAACACAAATAACTGCTCCAGCCATGAGAATCATTTGTAATCAAATGCACAGCCATGGGAAGTCAAACTGGGCAGCCACAAGGGATTCACAGGTCTTTTATCTTTAGGGACAGCAAATTCATTCTGTTGTTTGTGTCAGGTTTTGGTGTTTGGAGGGTTAACAGAAGTTCCCTCTCTGATGAACAGAAGCACAACTGAAACATACTGCTGCACAAGATAATTAAAAATTGATAATTTTCAACTTAAAGGAGCTATAAAGATGTCCTCTGTCAGCTCTGACTGCTTTAGTGTGGTGAGTTCATGTCTACCTAGGCAGGAGCAGATGGGTTGCATGGCACTACCGGCCCCATGATTCTGTAAAGCTCCAGGGCAGCTCCAGAGTGCTCAGACTCCCAGGGGAATATATCACGCAGCTGCCAGCCTGTGCAAATGTCACTTTCTAGGGGGATCTTTACTCCTATTAGTAAACATCCCTGCTATAAACATCCAGAAGGGTTCGGCTTACTTTTTCTGTTCTCCCCTGAAGTACACTTGGCCTATTCTATTAGTTTAGCTTTGCAATAAAAGGTAGACTCTGGTCACTAGTGAGCTCAGCAACGAATCAGGCAGCTCTCTTTCCTTTGAGGACTTATCTCCTCATACATTCTCTTCAAGTCTTCCTAGGAAAGGAAGTAAAAATGCATGGCCATGCTGTTATCAAATTCCAGCTACTTAATAGGCTTGGTGCTACAGTAAAATGTCAGGTATTTACCACTCCAGAGATACAGAAAGCACAGCAAGAGTGATTGGCCATTGGAATGTGCTGCCCAGGGAGGTGGTGGAGTCCCCATCACTGGAGGTGTTTAGGAAGGGACTGGACGGGGTGCTTGGTGCAATGGTTTAGTTGATTCGATGGTGTTGGATGATAGGTTGGACTTGAGGATCTCAAAGGTCTTTTGCAACCTGGTCAATTCTTTTTCTTTTCTTTTCTTTTCTTTTCTTTTCTTTTCTTTTCTTTTCTTTTCTTTTCTTTTCTTTTCTTTTCTTTTCTTTTCTTTTCTTTTCTTTTCTTTTCTTTTCTTTTCTTTTCTTTTCTTTGCTTTTCTTTGCTTTCTTTTCTTTTTCTTCTTCTTTTCTTCTCTTTTATTTTCTTCCTTTACTTTCCCTTTCCTTTCCTTTCCTTTCCTTTCCTTTCCTTTCCTTTCCTTTCCTTTCCTTTCCTTTCCTTTCCTTTCCTTTCCTTTCCTTTCCTTTCCTTTCCTTTCCTTTCCTTTCCTTTCCTTTCCTTTCCTTTCCTTTCCTTTCCTTTCCTTTCCTTTCCTTTCCTTTCCTTTCCTTTCCTTTCCTTTCCTTTCCTTCTCTCTATTCTATTCCATAGTAACAGATGTGATTCATTTGGGATAAGAAGGATTAATTTACCTTTAAACACGGTAGTTTAGAGTTATGACACCATTCAACAACAAAATATAGGGCAAATAAAAGGATTTTCAGGTTGTTGGGTTTTTTTCCTGTGGAAAATAGTCAACAGCTTTCATTTTACACAGAACAAGCTGGTGCTGACAGTTTTACAATACATTGAGCCTCCTGCATTTTTTTTTTTTTCTGGGCACTTTTCTGGCCCTGTAAAATCTGACTCATTTTTGTAAGTGAAACTATTGCAGCCACTTCCCATACAGAAATTTAAATGAACTACAAAAGCCAGGCATTACAATCCTCTAGATAGTTACTTGCATTTCTAAATTGAGTCGGAGATGGGTTTGTTTCTCAGATTGTCTCCAACTGGCAACAAAGACCAAATCTGTTTCTCCTTGCAAGAGACATCTCATATTCCATAAAAGAGTGTACTGCATTGCATTTTAAAAAGCAGCTCTAAAAGATTATCACTGCCATCAATTCACTGCAGCAAAACCATCACAAAGTTCTCAGGGCTACCTATATATTAGCACCATTTCATTTACACAGCTCTGAATATAAGGATTAATTATTTCAGCCTGTGTCATTAACACTACAACCATAATACTACACTTCACAGTCTCAGGCTGTGCCAAGGGAGGTTTAGGTTGGATGTTAGGAAGAAGTTCTATACAGAGAGAGTGATTGCACATTGGAATGGGCTGCCTGGGGAGGTGGTGGAGTCGCCATCATTGAAGGTGTTCAGGAGGAGACTTGATGGGGTGCTTGGTGCCATGGGTTAGTTGTTTAGGTGGTGTTGGATTGGTTGATGGGTTGGACACGATGATCTTGAAGGTCTCTTCCAACCTGGTTTATTCTATGTATTCTGCTACAAAGACAAGCTGAGGGAGCTGGGGATGTTCAGCCTGGAGAAGAGAAGGCTCTGGGGAACGCTAATAGCAGCCTTCTGGTACCTGAAAAAGGACCTACAAGAAGGATGGAGAGGGACTGATTACAAAGGCCTGGAGTGTAGTATGAGGGGCAATGGTTTGAAATTAAAGAAGAGTAGATTTAGATTGGATGTTAGGAACAAGTTCTGCACCATGATGGTGCTGGAATGCTGGAACACTTTGCCCAGGGAGGTAGTTGAGGCTCCATCCCTGGGGATATTCAAGGCCAGGCTCAACAAGGCTCTAAGCAATCTGATGTAGTGAAGAATGTCTCTGCTGACTGCAGGGGGGGTGGACTAGATGACCTTTGGAGGTCCCTTCCAACTCAAACCCCTCTATGATTCTGTGAGGGAACACTATAGACCGGACAGTGCAATGCATATTAAGAACACATCAGCATTGTTTGGGAAAGACATACATGCACACATGTACACCGGGGAATTCACAGATGAAAATCCCCTCTGCAGGGAAATTAAGTACAGCTGGTAAAACCATACCAGGAAAGCTGGGGAATGCAGCTTCTTCCCATCACAGTCTCACCACATCACTAATAATAACTGAGCTCTTGGAAGAAGGAGATGAGTGAGTGACTTTTGACTGGATCAGATGGAGAAGGGAATTGAAATCAACCTCTCCCTTTGTGCCATGGCTGCTTAATTTCAATACAAAGCAAACAAGTGAATAAAAACTGTTTGCTTTTGTATGGGAGGACAGGAAGCTGAGATGCCTTCCAATAACCATGTTTTAAAGCTGACATGAGCTAACCAAGCTGACAGAGCCCTGAAAGATGACCAGAAAAACCATGGCTAAGGTTTGCCCACCTATCCTATTTGCCTCACATGTCAGATAGAAGCATCTCTCAGCCTCAGAGGCAAGCTGGCTGTCACCTCAGATAGTGGGGTTTTGGATTGCATTCAGTCCTAGCTCTTCCTGGACATCAGACAAAGAGCCTAAATGTCTACTTCAGAACGTTGGGTTCTTCTGCAAAGGCAAGTACTTAGTTTGATGTGCCGCCCAAGCTCTTAATTGGATCCAACCCTGTAATTTACTCCATAATAGGATGACCCAGCAGGATTATTTACAGCACAGCATAAAAGCAAATGCCAAAGAAGAGACGATGCAGCACTATGAAGTTGTTGTATTGATTGTATAAATTGCCTCATTCAACAGCCTTAGGCTGACTATGAATATTTCAGTGCTGTACCTCTCTTCAGTTTCACAGCTAATGTGTTTCTTGAGTAAACAAGTGATGCTTGAGAAAGCCTTCTTCCCTTATAAACAACTTAAGAGGTGTGTTCTCAATAAAAAATAAATAAATCAAATCTCAGCAGCAACCAGCAGGAGATTTTCAAATGAACTGAGGCAGAATGGGAGACTCTTATTAAACAGATCTCCAAAATAATTCTGGCATAGCCTGGTGGGTTTGTTCCACTGAATTTAAAGGAGGTTTTTGGTGTTGGTGTTTTGTTTTGCTTTCAATACACAGAGAGAATCTTACACCTTGGGATCAGAGGCCGTGCCATATAAATGCCAGCTGTTAGCTGGTCTGAATCTGGCTGGATGCTGTGTGAACAGGTTACACATCAAACACTTTACAAAGGAAGAATTCCACACTGTCAGGAAATGAGACATCCAAACTTAGAATCATACAATCAATAAGACTGGAAAAGACCTCAAAGATCATCAAGTCCAACCTGTCACCCAACACCTCATGACTACTAAACCATGGCACCAAGTGCCATGTCCAATCCCCAACTTCTTGCCACCTACAGATGAAACATTAAACTCCTCATGGTTCTGCAGCTAACTACATCTCAGATGCCATTGTTTGGAAAGCAAATTGCCTCAGAACCAGAACTGACATTAAATAGGAAGAGAATTGAGATTCCAAACTTTGTGCAACTTATGGAACTTGTCTGGATTTATTTCAATGTTGAAGCATTTTAAATGCTTCATTTTTCATAATTAGTCCAGTGAAAAGGCTTTGTTTGGTTGAGTTTTATGAAGCATAGCTGAAAGCTCTCCTTTGGGTTGTTTTTTTTCCTAGTCTCACACCATGCTTCTGTTAATTACTATTGATTAGGAAACAGCTTGCCAATTAACCCTGACAGGATAATCATCAGCTTGATAGCATTGTATGGCATCCAAAAGGTAGGGAGGATTGCTAGTTTCAGACAATTAGCAAGGGGCTGGCAGAGCTCACAATTACCTAGAAGCTAAATGTTCCCCAACTGCTGAGATAAATTATTGAAGCAATTAAAACACATGATTGGATGTTTACAAGTATTTAAAGCTAGCAAACAAGCTCCTGGCTGGTATGGAGTAGAGTCAAAAAATCAGTGGAAGGAGAAAGAGCAGCAGGAGTTTCGGGGGCTGTGTCTGGGGCTTTAGTTTGTTTGTAGGCTTGTCTGGTTTGAGCTTTTCTTGAAACTGATGGAGTTTATTCTGTTCTAGTCTGCCATTAATGTTAATTAGATATAACTAAAAGCTAGTATTGACTTAAAGGTGAAGAGTAAGATCTGCAATGACTTTCCTTCCAAAGTGGTTAACTTTTCTCAAAGGCAAAGAAGCCATTCTTTCTAATGCCATCATTGCAATGTTGACAATTGGTGGGCAGCAGCTTTTCTCTTTCTTTACATTCAACTGTCCGTGTCACGATGGGCAGAACCTTATCTATGGGCTGGCTTTCCTAGGGGTTCCTGCATTGATCCTTCTTATTGTTGGTTATGCCCTGAATAACCAGACTTGGAGGCTGGTTACAGGCAAAAGTTCTCCTCTTCAGGCAGCAGCTAAACCGAGCAGGTTACTGCAGTGCAAACTGATCTGCTTTGTCTTGTGCAGCATCACTGGGAGAGCGCTGGTTGCTCCAGTAACATGGCTAGCAGTCACCCTGATAAATGGCTCATACTATGTCTGTGCCATGAGTGAGTTCATCTCTGTACATTATTATGAAGCTAACGTTACTGGTCGCGAACGCAGGGAAATACTGGCTGCATTTCCATGCAGTCAGTTAGTTCCTCCAGAGCTGACCCGGGCAAGAGATGAAGTGATTCTCCTTCTTCGTTACCAGTCACAAGTGAGTAACTCATGTTGCTTCTATTGCTTGCAGGTTTAGTGATGAGAAAGAGGGTTAAGTCATCAGGCAAAATGTTAGGATAAAACAGGAACAGTATCTTCTGCCTTGAGTGCCAAATCTCTGTGTTTTGAAGCCTCCTTTGTTTCTGTAAGTAGAACTGAACTGCAGCTATATATAATTTATGTCTTCTTGTTCAGCCTGTTACCTCCTACTGGAGGATATATTCTTCCCTGGGTAGTATCTTGAAAAGTACCATCAAGTAAGACAAATGCAAGTTTAAAAGCCAGGGAGGGTATGAGAGTTCCTTTATTCAAGGTGCCCAGGCTGCAAGAGCTCCAAGTGAAACAAACAAAAATCTTAGGGTTTAGGTCAGACTCAACTTTCAAAGCTTACTTTCTGGGTAAATAATGGGGGGGACATTAAGTAGTCACTTCAGGCAAAATTTATTTTAAACAGGCTATAAACTAATACAGGCTGGGAATTAGAAGCTTCCCTTCTCACAATACATGTGGAGGCAAACCCCTTAAATTATACAACAGAATGACACAAACTGGACAGAAAAAAAAAAGACTTATGTGGTTGCCTCCAGTTGGCAGCAACTAGGTTTGATGGCAGCAAAGCCTCACGAGGCTTATACCTCGTTAGCCTTACTCAGGAAAAGCAAAGACCATCTTATAGTCTTTCTCATGCTCAGAAGTTACCACTGTGAGTATTTTCAGGTGTAACAGGTTTTTTGTTTTTCTTTTTTAAGGTGGCTGGCTGGTTTCTGATTGCTGTGGTAGTCATCACTGTCTTCCTGTCTTACTGTGTGGCAAGCTGCCTCTCCCCACTCAGCTTTCTGCATTTCAGATACTGGATTAACTATGTTCATAATGAGCAGGAGCTTTTTGATGAAGCAATAGACCAGCACTCCAGGCTCTATGCCATGCAGAATGTAAAGAAGTTCTTTGGCTTTGCCCCAGGAAGTGAAAATGTGAAGGAAATCCGTATCCCATCTCTCAGAGAGTGGCAAGCCATTTCTGGGCTGGCCTTTCTGAAAAGAGTGGATGAGGAGCACTATGACTACAGCCTCCTCCATGACTGGGCACTCAAACAGCCTGCAAGTGGAAAATACCTGAAGACTGCTGAAGACCCTGTGACCAGAACACAGGTCTGAGTGTCCAAGTTGCCACCAATGCCTTGTGGAAAAGCAGGAACCTGCCTAGCTCCATGTCAGACCAGAGCTGCTCTGGAACTTCCCAGTGCCTTATGTTGATATGTAAACTACTTAAGCAAGTGTATGTTGTTAATGTAGTCCTTTAGCATGTACTTAAGATGCTTACAGATGCGTTTCTGATGGTGTCTGACTCTTGTGGGATGTGATGGTCTATGTCTAGTTCAGGGTGGTCTGTTTTAAACCGCAGCTGTCAGCTTTCTAATACCTGTGCTAAAAGAATGAGTACATAATGGAAGAGAAAGTTATTCCCAAATGCTTTTTCTTTCCTCCCATTACAAAAATCTTTAAAAATTAATAGCTACACTTTGTTTGAATCCTGTAAGTCTGATCCATTCTGAACAGAGCAAAAGCAGATATCCAGCCTTGTCTCTGTGAATCCTAACAGAAACACCTTCTCTTCCATGTCTTTTTTTGTCTTAAGTGAATAAAATATACTGAGCCAAGTCTGTGTAGGGGATAACTTCAGCAGCAAAGACTGAGACTAGAGAGCTTTCAATTCTGCTAAGGAGATTAAAATATCCACTGATACATGTAGAAATTTGAAATGAAATGTATTCTTGCTGAAAGGAAGGGCAAACTCAGCCTCCTGTTCCTTTTAGATACACCTCAAAATTTCCCAGGAGCTTGTGTGCTTGCCTCTCGTACAAACAGCCAACCAGGATGGGAAACAGCTCTCACTCTATGCAGTGAAGTTTGCTTTGCTTCTGAAAAACTTAGAGTTTAGTCATGCCACTATGGCCATCAATATTACTGTGATGTAAACTACCACATGTAGTCAAAGGGGGCTTAATGATGCTTTTGGTTTTGCTGTGATGATGTGGCTGCATCTTCTCTGGACTCCCCGTGCAGATATTTCTAATTCTTACAGTGTGAAAATAAATACCCTGTTTTTTCCTAATGTTTCTTCTGTTGCTTTGCCATGCATGTCTGTGCTACAGAGCAAGAGGCTAGATCATAGGAACTGCTGTTGCTAAACGACCCTCAAGTACTGAAGTGGGAAAACACCATTCTTTACTACATCTTACTGCAAAAAGCAGGAGACAGAAATAAGATAAACTGCAGATCTTGCTAAACGTGTTTAGGCTTCAAGATTTAAGCATCTAACCCAAAGCAAGCACTTTGGCCAATGCAAAGGCTGCATGTGCTGGGTAGCAGGGAAAGGGGGGAGCTTTCAACGAACTAAACAAATTCTCCCCAATCCTCACAGAGGTGTTTCACCTGAACCCTCAACTTCCCGTGAGCAGAGCTGCACAGTTTCCTTGTGCTCGCCGGGGAGCGAAGCTGCAGCGCCAGCAAACACAAGCTCTAACTTCAGCATCCCGCAGCTGCTGGCGTTTGACTGCTCAGCCCAAAGCCATCCACCGCCGATGGCGGCCGGCGCCAGGCATGCCTAGCCGATGCCGGAGCGCAGCGCGCAGGCGCGGGCCGGCGGTGCGAGCGGCTCATGGCTGACGGCGGCGGCGGGCGACGATGACCGACTACAGCGAGGAGCAGCGCAACGAGCTGGAGGCCTTGGAATCCATCTACCCGGACTCGTTCACGGGTGAGCCGCGTCTCAGCCCGAGCCTCGCTCCGCCGCACGGCCGCGGCGAGCCGGTGTGAAGGAGGAATGGGAGGCCCCGGCGGGAGGCGGGCGCCCTGCGTGCCGTGGCCGCCCGGGCTCCTTCGGGCGTCTGCTGGCTGCACGGCTTGGATATTTCTCCGAACTTTTAAATTTTCCTTTTTCCCCGAGTCGGGAAAACCAACGCACTTGATCGGGCTTCTCGAGGGGCTGTCGGTGCGGGCCGGTGGCGGCCGCGGCTGCCCGGTTCAGCGGCGGGGTTCGGCTGCCTGGTGCCGACAGCCGCGCCGGGGCCGGAGCCCGAGCTGGGGCTGGTGGCAGGCTGATGCTCTTTGGCCGATGCTCTTTGGAGAAGCCCTTCACAGGGTGCGGCCCCAGGTGGAGACTGGGGGGCTCGGTTTCTGCGCGGATCAGTTTTCCGTGCTGGTATCAGCTCCTCGCAGCCCTGGAGGGTACCGCAGGCTGCTGTGGGGTGCTGGGAGGCTGCTGTTACCTCTCAGTGCATTTTGTAGAGCTGCTTGTTGTCAGCCTTTTTCTCACAGTGTCATTCTAGTACATTACCTGGGTGATACTTAACTGAAGGAAAGCACTTTGTGTTTTAAGAAGCATTTGATACCCTAAGCCGTCCTAAATACAGAAATAGGTGCAGACACACTGTAAAAATAGCTCAGGGCTAAGAGTGCAGTGGATGCCCATCACACATATCTGGTGTAATCGAGCAAATTAGCTTTGGGAGCTTTCTGCCCACATCCAGGGTGCTGACATAAGTCATTTGATGGTAGGTAGATCAGCACTTTTTGGAGAAGTGAAACTTGCAGAGGAGAAAGCTTTCCAAAAGATAAACTTCTTGGTGGTGTTGGTGTTAGGTGCTCGCATTCAAAGAGCACTCCAAGCATCACATCATGTCATATGTTAATTGAAAGAAATAGTAATAGGGCAAAAAGGCCTTTAACACCATATCAAGACCTTCCTTGCTTCGTTAGTCCTTGAGAAGTTCAGTTTTAGTGATGTGAAGAAGTAGTTATCTCCTTTAAAGAATCTCTCTTTTTGTTTTCCTTGAACAGTATTGTCAGAAAATCCAACGACTTTCACCATCACTGTGACATCTGAAGCAGGAGAAAATGATGAAAGTAAGTTGGGTCATGTCTTTAACATCTCTAGGAGGAGTTTCTGTGTAAGCCTAATTCTATTGCCAGTAAGTAGATATACCTCCATTTAAGCCCACTTATGGTCCTGATCCAGCAAGCATTCCTCAGAAAGCATAGTTCAGAGATTCTGGTGATCTGTGCTTGGTTTGCAGAAGTGTTGCAGTCTCTCCCCAGGGCTGTTTCCTGCCATGCTGAGCCTCAAATGCTTTGTAGTGTAGCTTCAAATAATGTGAGCTGTCATCATCCCACTAGGAGCTTGTGGACACATCGTGAGATGATCTTTTTTTCCTAGCAACCAGCCACATGGGAGAGTTGGGTCTGTACTGTCAGCATACCACCCTCAAGGAGCAGTTCCAGAGCAGCAAGCTGTGGGTCCCTCTGTATTTTTTGTGTGTCAGTGCTTGTGTGGGCTTGTTGTAAGTAAGCCTTGCTCCAGGGAAGCTTGAGAGATACGGTTCTGGGATCTTGTATCGGAAGGTGCTCGTGCCTTCAGTTTGAAAAGAGCAAGTCCTGCTTGGAGCAGGTGGCTTTGTTGAAGAGACTGGGCTGCCAGAAATGTCTTGAGGACCTGAAGGGAGTTTTCTCCCTGGCATTCTGGCAGGATGCATGAAAGAATTTGATTCTCTTTTGCTTTGTTTCCATGTTATCCTAGCTCTGTCTGGCTCCAGATTAAGTGCATTCTCCTCAAGTGGTTTTCCACTTAGTGACTTGTACTGGCCATTGTGTCCTCGTCATATGGTATACCCAACACAGAGGTTGGCACTCCAGCTAGGCACATGGAATGAAAAGCATGAATATGCTGAGATTCTCTCTAGGTCTGTTGTTAAGACTCTTCCTCATTTTCTCCAGCTTTATATGGAATATGAGGAAAAAGAGGTTACCACTGTAGTACCCACTGTGCCACAGATTTTCTAGTCCTTCTAAAGACCTTTCAGACATTAATGACCTGTAATAGCTGATGTCAGAGTAAACTTAATTGTCTTAATCTCTCAGTACTCTTGCATTATATTTAAATCTGGCCATATAGTTTTACTGTCTGGGTAAGATGACCTTTCCCTTTAGACAAGAGTATTTTATACATTAAAATCTTCAGGCTGCTGGTGCAATATTAAAATATGCAATGAAAGTTACCCAGAGTTATCACCACAAAAATATGTTCTGTTTTTACCTTGTAGCTGTCCAGACCACCCTTAAGTTTACCTATAGAGAAAAATACCCTGATGAAACTCCACTTTATGAAGTTGTCTCACAGGAGAATCTTGATGATAATGATGTCACAGACATAATAAAGCTACTAGAACAGCAGGTAAGGAAAATAGAATATCTCAATTCAAACATTGCTTCACCTTTTAGCCAGAGTTTTTCTCTCAAATCTGTTGTTTTCTGAGCTACTGATCTGAAAGCCATTCCATGCTGGGGGGACTGATTTGGAGGTTTGAGTGTGATAAATGGCATTATTGAGGTGAGTTATGTTAATGAGGTAGCACATAGGCTAATTCAGTGTGCACAGGTATGATACTGAAATGGAGTGCTCTAGGGCTGCCCCTCTTTGGCACTTCTGGCTATATATAGAGAATTTGTAGAAATAAGCCACTTGTTTGGAAAGATTTAAAAGGTTGCAGTGATTCTTGATCTCTTAGAATTGGAATGGAATGGAATAGAATTAACCAGTATAGACTAGAATTAACCAGGTTGGAAAAGACCTTCGAGGTCATCGAGTCCAACCTATCACCCAACTCTATCTAATCAACTAACCATGGCACCAAGCACCCCATCCAGTCTCTTCAACCTTTAGGATCAGTGAGAGTGCATTGTGAAGGAATGAGAAGACAAGACTTCTTTGATTTCAGGAATACCTGACAAGTCCTCCCTGCCTTAAAATTGCTATAATATGTTCAGCAGGAATTCTTTCTTTTCAGTTCACTTCATATAACCTTCCCTACCTTAACTGGTAGGGATTTTGTTGCTTTCTCTTTTTCTGGGAGTCTATCCCACCTCAAAGGGGCATCTAATGGGATTAAGGAATAAGCCATTTCAGGAGAGGTGAGGTTCTGAGTGACTCTTTTCTCTTATGGTTTATGGTATTCAAGTCTTGGAGTTGTATTCCTGCTAAAGATTTATTCTTGAGCTTTCCAGATGTCTATGATATATTGATATCCTGAATATAGTTGTTCATCATTGGTGTTTGGCTGTGCCCTGGCTTGGGGGGGTAATTTTAAGTGGATTAACTGACTAATTGACTTGAACTTTACAGTGAGCTTCTGAGAGCAGTGCATCTGGTGCTGTGTTACCTGCATTTGCACAGCATACTGCTTTCTAAACACGCTTAGGCATTCAGCTGATGAAGGTTTAGTGTTCTCCTGTTTAAAGTTGCTTTCTTTGTGTTGTAGGCAGAAGAAAATTTAGGAATGGTAATGATCTTCACTCTAGTCTCAGCAGTACAGGAGAAATTGAATGAAATTGTGGATCAAATGAAAACACGAAGAGAAGAGGAAAAGAAACAGAAAGAAAGAGAAGCAGAAGAAGAGGAGAAAGTATGTAGAATGATGTTTTCAGCTAAAAATGCCAGCTTTTTCAAACTGTGTGGGTTTGATGCAGGAGCAGTTCTCAGTTGCAGTGGGAGAGAGGTGCATCTATCCCAAAGTTGACAAAATTAAAACTCAAGGATTAGAAGATTCTGTAGTGTACTTAAGTGCTTTGTCTCCCCCACATTTTCTAAAGAAGTCTTTTCAGAGGCTTACTTCATATTCCCAATCCCTTCTAGCATTGCTTCCAAAGGCAGAGGCAGGGATTTTTCCCAAATGGAATGAGAGTAAAATCAAAATGAAATCTGGCTGTAGCTATACTTTTTTTCTTGAAGAGACAAGATGGGTTGGGGAGCAAGGAAGGGTAGAATATGGAATGCTACACACAGGCTGCATGGTCTGAGGTCCAGGCTTCCTTGGTAGACTGAGCAGGTAGGGTGCAAGCCGTGGGACAAGTCCTTACTTCAGGGCATGTGTCCTTTCTACCAGCCACTCTGGAGTAGTTTTTCCATTCATGCAATGTACTGTGGTAGGTCCAACTTGAAGTCTTGACTTTCTTCCTCAGAAATAGCTAGAGAGTGATGGGTCTTGGAGGGTTCAGTATGTCTGTAAATGGCAGAAAAACATAGCTGAGGGAAAAAAAAGAATCCTTTTTTCTGTCTTAACAAGATAGAAGGGTTCAGGTATTTGAATGGAACATATTTTAGTATAGATTGCATTTAAGAGTTGGTAAGAAGCTCTGCCTGCTTATGGGCAGTCTGTATTAATGGGGTGTTGCTAACTGTTGCACTGTAGGTCCAGAAGTAGTAGGTGGAGTTTTTCCACTTGGATTTCCACCTCAGTACAGCTCTCAGAAGGGAGAGTCCCATTCCAAAACCCAGTAAGAATGTCTTCCTTGTATGTTCTCAGGGTTAGGCTTAATTTCTAGGAACACTTCACAGCAAGCACTGCTTCTGGAACATTGTAATTGGTATAATAAAGGGAATGCTCATGTTCACTTCTAGCTGTGCAAATTGTGATCGCAGCCTTGTTTTCTGTCCTTCCAGCAACGTTTTCATGGCACTCCTGTTACCATTGAGAATTTCCTAAACTGGAAAGCAAAGTTTGATGCAGAACTCCTAGAAATAAAGAGGAAAAAAATGAAAGAAGAGGAACAAGCAGGCAAAAATAAGCTAAGTGGTACGAGTCAACACTGGTCTTCAAGCTTTTGCAACGATACTGGACTGTAACAAGCCTGGAAAGTGATTTTTTACACTGAAAAATGCTGGTAGCAAACAATCTCCTAATGCACTCTTTTATCACAGAATTCTCAGGGTTGGATAGTTATTTATGGATAGTTACTTCAGAATTCTGCTTGCTTATATGTTATTTTTCATTCTATGCCTAGGTAAGCAGCTGTTTGAAATGGATCACAATCTTGACACCTCTGACATCCAGTTCTTGGAGGAAGGTAAGTTTCTCTTTACTTTCCCAGTTGAAAGACACTGACTTGAAATAAGCCAAACTCCCTAGGCAAAATTTGTATTGTGTTTCTGACCTAACATCTTACCTCAGTGTCACTGTTCCTGTGTAAGAACTAAGATGTACTGGTTTGCAGCCTGAACAGAACTGAGTTTAGCTTTCAAAATCAAGAAAACATTTTCAAGGTGCTAAAGCATATTTAGCTGCAGTCTTGAGCTTGAGTTGATCTTGTTTCTGTTGCTCTACTCAAGTTGTTGGACTGGAAGCAAAACTAAAACGTGCAGAGCAAAACAAAACCAAAGTAAAAACCCTCACAACCAACATCTGCTGTTTCTTTTTCCATTTTTTCTCCCCCTTAATAGCCACCCACCTTTCCCCTGATCTCAGTCACAGATCTTGCAGTTCTGGCTCCTTGTGTCTAAACCTCACCACCAGCAGTAAATAGCTTGCAGGTCAAATTAGATGCTATTTGCCTCTGTGCAGCCCAGTTCTTCTCTGTGGTTGTGTGCAGATTTATTTCTTATCTTTCCATAAATATCTGACCTGGTGCTAGCTGAAAGGTAAAAAAGGTCCAAAGAAAGCAGTTTATGAACATCAGTGAGTAAAAGCTTGAACTGGTAGTAACAGGGGAGTTGAGTTTCTCTTACAGGGCAGCATTTAACCTTGTCTTCCTTCAGGATGCCTAAAGTGAAGAAGGTTTGTTGATGGAACATTTTTCTGTCTCAAGGGAGGAGCAGACCTCTGTATTGGGGTTCTGAGCCCAAATTACTTGGGTTTGATGTAGTAATTTTAATCTTGTTGCTATCAGGGATTGAGACCTCCTATTCTTCTTGCTGTTCTGTCATACATGTAACAGGTTGCTAACTGGAATTTAATAGTACAGTGCCATGTAATAAGTGACATTAATTTTACAGCTTATACAGGTTAATGGCATTGTGTTTTAGATGCAGATTTACAATGACTCTTTCAAATCCAGAAGAGCAGAACCTTCTTCAGTGACCAGAAGATGTCACTGTTCATACACACAAATAATCACACAGTAATCCCAAGTTTTCTCCTTAGATTGGCATCATCTCTTCCAGAAGAAACTGTGGAAGCATGCAAAGCTTCATCTTGCTTTTAACATTGAAATTTGAAAGCAAACACCCTTACAGACCATTTATGTGCCTACATACATGCACTTTTACAGCTACCACAGCCACAGGGTGCTTATAAAAACACCCTGTGGCTGTGGTAGTTGTAAAAATTGAAACAGTGAGGTCCTGAGCTCCTACTTTGACAGTATCCGGCAGAAAGAATCTCTACTTCTGGGACTTACTAATTCATTCTCGCAGTGGATGCTGAGGTCCTAAATGACATTTCATTGGTTTTGCTCCTCCTGCCTTGCTTTTCCCCTTGCTCCTCCTGCCTTGCTTTTCCCCTTGCTCCTCCTGTCTCTTGCTTTTCCCCTTGCTCCTCTTGCTGTTTTTCAGTGTGAGGAATAAGCGCTTTACTTTAGCTGTGAAAAGACGAAATGTGGCATTTCATTCTCTAAGAAGATAAAATGTGGCATTTCCTTTTCCATATACATTTGGTAGATAAAAAGCCAAGTGAGTTAACAGCTACCCAAATGAAGAATGAGCCTCACAAAGTGTTGTGTATTTCTTTAGGTCCTGATTTGCTGCTTGCCTGAAAATAAACTATTTTTCTGTTCTGTGCAGCTGGAAACAGCGTGGAAGTTGATGAATCTTTATTCCAAGAAATGGATGATTTAGAGTTGGAGGATGAAGAGGATGACCCTGACTACAACCCTGTCAATCTAGATAGTGATTAGACTTTCACAGACTGGCTCTTGTCATCAGTATGGACACATGCAAGGAGAGAGGGGCAGGCAGGAAAGCCACAGCATCTGTGGTTTTAGTAATCTGTATTGGTTTACTTTTCTTCCTTTTTTTTTCCTTTATTTTTCTTTCCAAAGAAAAACACCAAAAGGTTTTAAATCCAGGAGAATGGTCTCCTGATGACTTCCATTGTGAATAAATTTACTTTAATACTTCCCATGACAAATTGGAGGATTATTGATCTGTCTGAAAATGCTCTTCCATTTTCTCTCTCTTTTTTTCCCCTTTTCCTCCTCACTGCTGTGATTGTCCTTTGAAGAGATGTGACAAGGAGCAAGATGGAAAGTTAAGTTACAGCAAGTGCTAAACACACCTGCATCTGAAGGCTGAGCAGCTGGTGTGCTGTCTTCCACCTGGGCCACACAGGGGCAGCTTCAGTGAATAAAAGGGATCACAAACTATGCAGTTATTTTTTTATTATTATGATTTTGTTTCTTCTGCAGAATTTTCTACTGCTGCAAATCAGTTCTGGTGCCCTAACCTATCAGCTGTTAGATAGGCAGGGCTGCTCACCTCTGAATAAAAATTCTCAAGTTTAATGGAAGCTGTTTCCAAACTACTAGAGTAAAATCTGTTAGCATTGTTGAGGATGAGTAGTTTCATCTCTCTAGGGGAAAAAAATCTGATTGAGGTGAAGTCCTCTTCAAAACCTTGATTGATTTGTTCAGAGTGAGTTGGGTTTCTCTTGAAGTTCTCTTGAACACTACCAGTGGAATGCAGGTTCCAGTGTCAGTTTGAATGTAATGGTGGTTGTTTTGGAAAGCACCTTGTTGGCAGCCCATAAAGGTTGGCACAATGTACAATAAAGCTGCACATCAGCTCGTGGACGTTAAGGATCCTGCAGAGTTGCTTACAGAGCTTGATGTTGAACTCCTCCCTTCCCTCCTCCCCAAAAAGAACTGGAGTTTAAAAATGCTGTGTTTGAGACTGCATCAGTTGGAAGGCTGGTGGTGTGGATGAAGGTTTCAAAAGACAGCTCTCCCAAGGCACCTCAATGATTAAACACTGTGTGCTGGATTTTTTTTTTAATTCTGTTAGCAGACTGCCTTAACTGCACCAGCTTCAACCTTTGAAGAGGGGTGCACTGAAGTGTCACAGTGCTTGGAGGAGCAGCAGATTGATGAACTTTATAAATACTTGTAAATTCCACCTTGAGAAATTCTGAAGACAATGTAACGGTGTATTGGAGTCTCTGCTTGTGTCACTTGAGAAGGTCTGTTTGGATGAGGGTGGTGAGGCACTGGAACAGGTTGCCCAGGGAGGTGGGAGAAGCCCCAGCTCTGGAATTTCTGAAGGCCAGGCTGGATTGTAGCTCTGAGCAACCTGATCGAGTGTGAGGTATCCCTGCCCATGGCAGGGGGGTTGGAACTGGCTGATCCTTGAGGTCCCTTCCAACCCTAAGAATTCTATGATTCTATGATCTCTAAGATGTTTCATTAGTCTTTTCATTTTGTATTCCACATGAGTGACTTTCCAGTAGATAGAAATAAATGCTCAAGTATCCTGTAAATACTTTTATAAATGAACCATGTGCCTTTGTTCCTCCTGTCCTCTATTTGACCTTTTTAATTCTGTCTACTAAGAACTGACAAGCATCTAGGTTTCAGTGGTATTGTGTATTTCAAAGCAATAAGCAGGATCTGTGTTCCAGCAGAGTTACCAAATATATGAAAAAGTTGTGAGCTAATGTGGTATCAAATCTGACTTTCCCAAAGATAATGGTTGGATTGAAAGCATCTTCATGACTGCATCCAGCTTCCCGTGTGATTGCCAGGATGCTTTAAAATGCTCCTGGGTGCTGAACTTCCTTTACTTCTGGCGTGTCTCAATTCAGCAGCATATAGAACACTTAACCCTTGAGGCTGCTTTCTGTTTTTCAGCTATGTGTGTTTCAAACTGGCATACTTTGCTCAAAGGAGTGAATTGGTTCTCCTTAAACCTGGTCTGAATCTGAGAATGCTGTGGAGTCTGTGCAAAATGTGGTAATCTGAGGGAATTTTCCAAGTGGGTCACTAGCAAGAGTCTAAACATGGGGAAGAAGGTTTCTCATGAATGGTATTTCTAGATCAATGAGGTTTTCTAGTCTGTTCTCACACTGACATATTAACTGGTTTTCATGCAGAGGATGTACAGCTTCAAAATGTCAAGCAAGGCAAAGTGTGAAAATGTGTTTTCACTGTTACACCTCATGTTTCAAAGCAGAGGGAATAATAAGGCTTGAAGTGAGCACCAGGTGTCAAATCCAAGGTGTCCTCCAAGTCTGTGGAACAAGCTTCAGTGACTCAGTCTGAAGTTCTGATCTGTTTAGCTGCGTTAACAACATCTGTGAAATAAAAGGGAATTTGCCTGAGAGTCAGCTTGGCTATGTTTGTGTGTTTCAGTTGGCTGAAAAGGACCGAGCTGAGCGAGGGGGGTGCCCTTCCGTGGGGAAAAGCTTAGGTGAGATGCTGACAGTTTCCTTAGAAACTTCAGATCAGATTGAAGTCTAATTATTAAGCTAATAACATCCCATCAATGAACTTTGATGGGCTTTTAGCAATTCAGAATTATGGTGCTGGCAACCTTTGCTTTTGCATCTGGCTTGTATCTCCCCGAGTCCAAAGCGTACACGGTCACGCACGTAGGGAGGGAGTTGCAACACTGCACTATGACCAGAGCTAGATCAGATCACACTGATCTTTAGTGAATAGTTGGTGTCTGAACTCTGTTAAAGCTAGGTGCCCACCACCACATCAAGGTGCTGTAGGAGTACAGTATGGGCATTCTGCAAAGCCTAAGATGTTGCATCTAAATTATGATTGCATTGTGATCTGCTTTAAAGCCAACGAAACACTGGGGTGTGTCTTTTGGCTTTGCCTTTATTCTATGCCTTTCTTCTTGGCTTCTCTGTTCTTCTGGTGGAAAACGGGGAGCTTGAAGGACATTTCCTGTGGTGTGGGGAGAATTAGCTCCAGGCTTTCTGGTAGGAAATTTCTAGGCATCAGGCTCAGTTTTTCAACTGTGTGGTCAATGAAATAAATTCAAAGCTTGTTAGGCCAGAACAGTGGAATGTGGCTGGGTCCCAGGTGCTGATACCTTAGAACCTGAGAGAAGGAACTGGCATGTGAGCGCTTTGTCTTGTGTTGCAGAATCTGGCAGGGCCTGACATGCTGCCTTTATAAATAAATAAATTAATTAACCCTTCAGTGCCATGCAGCTTGGCTCAGAGTAGAAGGTAGATGGGAGAGGCTTTTCAGCTCCAAGCATTTATTGCCATGAGCTCAGTTTTTACGTTCTGCACTGTGTGCTGGTGAAAGCTGGAACTGATAGAGTTGATACTGTTGGGCTGTGGCACACAGTGCAGTGTGAGGTTTAGGTGGCATTTATTATCATGGTGAGGCTTCTTGTCATTGGAAAAAAGGGCTAAAGACCAAGGTTCTGCTTGTAATCAAAAGTTCTGTTTGTACTTGAGGCTAGCTCAGCAAAAGGTCCATGTTAGACTTCTGACTCTGAACTTATTTTACCTTTCCTGGGACCAGGGTAAACAAGTACAGGTGGAAAAGGTCACTGACCCCCATGGAGGAAGTTCAGAGTCAGAGATTAGAGGATGCAGCTGGTATGTAAGTCATATAAGGGGTGGATCTTGTAACTCCTGACTGAGACTGTGCTGAAAGGAACAGGAGGTTTTTAAAGGGGAAATAATTCCTGGAGCTGTATCAGAGACTCAACAGTGTGTACCTGGAAAGGAGAGGAACTCCAGCTCTAGTTTGTGAGTAGTTCCAATGGGTAGAGTTGAGAAATAGACAGGAGTTGGACCTGCCTTTGTAAGCAATGTAAAAGGCATTACTGTCTACAAAGATGAATAAGTTGTAGACCAAATGCATGTCAGGAGTGGAGCTGTTGAAGTTGCAAATATTTTTGTGACTTGCTGATAAAGCCTGGAGCTGTGTCTCCATATTTACCTTCCCAGGGGAAGCTCATGGGCAAGCTGCTGCATGGGATTGAATAGTGGACAAGTTATACCATGCTAGTGAGTCAGTGAATATAGGAGGAACAACCATGGCTATGGCTTGTGGTTTTTCTCAGTATTTCAAGTATCAAACTGCCTTTGAGAGCTGTAACAGACAACACAATGAAGTGTTTCAGTCAATGGACAACACCAGAGAAGGTAACATCAAGGCTGCTTTAATAATAAACTGTTGAGTTTTGGTGTTCACCAAGGAAACAGGAACACAAATGTATCAAAGCACAACCACACCACAGCTGGTCAGTCTTCCAGTCTGGACATTGAAGGTTCTGCCAAAAGAAGCCTCATGAAATGTACAAGTGAAACAATTTCCAGGAAGTTTTTAGCAGCACTCATCTGTCCTCACTTGGTTGTCTACAACTCTGTTGCTATCAAAGGCAATGCATGAAAAAGGCAAACCCGAGGAAGTCAGTTTACTGAGGAGGCGAATTCAAATGCTTTGTAAAATTACAAACAAGAAGCTGGTGCAATTTAATAGATTCCACAGTTTGTGTCAGAGTTGTAATTATTTCTGTAACACAGCTGTAGATGGATGTATTTTCTTCTCATAGAATAGAATAGAATAAACCAGGTTGGAAGAGACGAAGCTACAAGATCATCGCATCCAACCCATCATCCAACACCACCTAATCAACTAAACCATGCACCCAAGCACCCTCTCAAGTCTCCTCCGAAACACCTCCGATGATGGTGACTCCACCATGACTTCAGATGCATCCATCCATTACAAAGGGTTATGAAACTCAACCCCCCCCTACAAGTCATTTATATCCCAGATGAAATTGATGGGCAGGGCCTTAATTTTCTCCATAAGAACTTGATCGAACCTTTCATTCTGCGCCACTGTCATGTTGTTTTTCCAGTCTCCAACAGTGCCTGAGGAAAGAGGCAGCAAAGGGAGGTGAGAAGCAGAATGTGAGAAGCCTGCTGCAAACAGTGATTGCTAGTCTTGAGAAGCATTTCCTGGCTAACTCAGCATCTCCTGGTCACTGGCTCTGTGTGCTCTTTTGAGGCCCTCCTTCCAAATCTAGGTGCTGAGAATAAAACACGGCATAGATTTATAATCCTGACATTTCCTGTAGTTACACAGCTCCTTGGTTCTGGTGTTTTACTGGTTCCTTTCAGGTTTAGGAGGAAATTAGTTAAAAGCAACACCTCTTATTTTTCTCCCAGACCTCCTTGGATGTTTCATCCTGAGCATTAGGACACTTTAATAATGCCCAGGAGCTCAGAGATGCCATGTATGGACTTGGAGAGCAGGTGGTCAAGGGCTCTGCTCACACAGTTAAGGTGCCTCTTGCTTGAAAAGTAGGAAGCAGTAAACAAAAGGATTCTCTTGCCCCTGACTTGTGCAATTCTTGAGTCCTTTCCTGTGCCTGGCAGGTCTGTTAACAGCTCACCTTTAGGCAAATGGGATAACATCACTGATACCATAGCAATAAAACCGCCCTTACAAATTTAATTTGCCACTAACTTGACCTCTGCCTCTGAAGATGGAGCATTGCAGCTGAGCTCAGCAAGCCTGGCTTTGTCTCACACCAAGAAGCGTGGCACTAAGTAGCTGATGCAGAGGACTGCTTCCACTTTACCTTTTCGGAGAAAAGTGCCCTTGTCTCTGGCTACAAACTCGTCTGGCAGGTTCTCATAGTTTGCCCTGGGATCTTTTTTCATATTATCAAATGTAGCCTGTCTCACAACACTGTCCACTTCCTCTTCGCTCAGCTTCTTGCCTAGGAACCTGCAGATCTTCAGCACAGCACTTCTGAGATCCTGCAAAAATGTTATTTGAGGAGTCTTGTGTACAGTAGAGGAATGCAGGGTATTAAAGGTCCTGTATTTGGGGGCAAAACTGACTACTTGAACTTGAGCATACTCTTGCCTGCATCAGTTGAATACTGGAGAGCAGTGGCACTACCTCACTGCAGCAGTGTGCTCTTGGAGAAGGGGCATTTAGTGCTCTCCCCAGGCTGCAAACTCAGCCTGCATATCGTGTTACATGCCCTGGCAAAGTCACCCCTGCAATTGTGCCTATCACCTGTGAAGGCCCTTGATCCACTGGAGTTTTGTCAGCCTTATTGTCCTAGCAAGGAACTCATCTTGAGCAATCCCAGGCTCTGAAGGCTGAGGAACCAGTGCTGTGACCTAGGTGCTCCAGGGCTTGGCCCCTCTGAGAACTGAGAAGTCACACACAGGGGTAGGCAGCCACCAAGCAGGAAACTTCTGGTCAGCATTGTGAGAGCTCCTCAAGTACTTGAAAGCCTGCTTCTTCAGCACTTCTTTCCTGCAGTGCCACTGTCATTACAAGCTACAAGCACTACACACCTGTTGAAGATACTGGCAAAAGACTTGTTCTGTGCTATTCCAGAGAGGAGAGGGTTTGGGAATGACAGTGAAGAGCATTTCTCTCCTATTGGAATGTGTTTTACCTAATAATTGTCTAGTAATTGATAAGACCTTGTACCAATAAGAGAAAGATCTTCATCCTCTCAGAAGTCTCAGGTTGAATCTACTCCATAACAGATTAAGCACTTTCCAATATAAAAGGTAATTACAAAGAGCTGTCTGAAAATGCACTCAGGATAGAAGGAGAATATCTTGAATACAGTGATACTAATTGACCTCACCTTTTTCATCTCTTCATAGGTCAGGAAGAGTATATTGAAGTCCTCTGCATGATTGTACCAGCCTGAAACGTGATCTATCCAAGAACTGCCAAGGACTTTGCGTGGGAAACGATTAGAAGAAAACAAGCAGACACAAAGATAAATCCTGTTAGTAGCCAGAAGTAAAGCAATGAAATGATCACTCAGTTTGGTCTTTGAGAGAGGTTTTTTAAAGGATTTTGGGGGGTGGGGTGGTGCATGCTCAATCTTTGTGACAATTCCCTGAGCTAATGTGACAAATCCCCTTTTGCATCTAGGAGTGTGAACTGACAGTGGTAGAAGCAAAACACTGCTTCTCTAGCTTTGCTGCACAGTGCCCATTCTTGCAGGTTCAGTGCAGAAAGGGTCAAAATGGTTATGCTCTGAATTAGCATCCAGTTCAGATAAAAGAAGCAGCTTGCATGCTGTTGGGGAGCAGCAAAGCCATGACTGTGCTACTTGCTTTGCACCAGCTTTCATCAGAAAGCTCAGGCAGCCTCTGCAGCTTTGAATTCGGGTGACAGCATAGCTGAGGACTCTGGTAATTGCTATTTTTTTGAGGTAATTAATCTCACATTAATCCAATGCCATGCAATAGGATTTGGGCTCCTTAGTGAAAGAGATCTCTTACCTTTGCCAGCTAAAAACCTCTCCATAAAAAGGTTAAAATCTGGTATTTCCTCTAGCGTGTTCATGTACTTGGAGAAGTGGTAGTACGAAACCATAACATCCTTGGGGTTCCTGGTAACATAAATAACCTGCAAAACAGCACGGAGATGAATCTCAGAGATATTGAAGGGCTCCATTGTGCTGCATTTTTCTATCCATGTCCCATTAAAAATGCACAGAAGCAGTCTGAAGATGACACAGACATTAGGTAAATTCTGGGTAGGGCAGTGCTGTCAATCTGTTTGTAGGTAGTGGCATTTCTGCAGCTGCAGTCTTTCAGTGAAGGATCCTGCTCTTGAACTGCCTTTCTGACTGAGTAAGATGATGGCTTTTGGTTCATTCATAGCGCAAAAGTATCTCATTACCTTTAGCAAAACCAAATCCACTATATTCAAGGTATATAAATTAAGAATTCCTAAACATGTTCCAGAAAAACTCAAAGACATCTGACCTGAAATCACAGAAAAAGTTACTGTGTGGTGTGACAGAAAATACACACAACCTAAGTGACATACTCAGGCAGAAGTGGGAAAGACCCCTCCCACAACAATGGTTTTCTTAAGTAGCAACAAATTCCGTGGCCTCTGGCACGTGTGCTGTGTGTGATTTCTGGGCAAGGTTCTCATTCTTTGCTGGGCATCCCCTGAATTTCAAATCTTCTGCACATGAACTTTCTCTTCCAAACTTTGCTGTCACTGTGAAGAAAGTGGTGAGCACATTGCTGTTTCCCTTTACCCCTCTGTCTGTAGAAGATACAGGCAGCACTAGGATGTTGCCTCTGTAGCCACAGCTCTCCACTCAGTCTTGGGAAGTTCTGTATCAGGAACAAGGTTGGTAAGGGCAGAAGCCATTGGGACCACCATAAGAAAGACTAACAGAAGTATGAGATGCTTTGCCAGGGAGCTCAGTAACAGATTGCTCTAAGGAGGCTGCGGCAACCATCTCTGTGCTGTTGGAAGTACACATCTTCAGGCTTCCCATATGTCCATGTTCTGTCAGTGACCCTTAGTGCAGCAGGCTGGTTAAACCTGGCTCCAAGGAAATGTTTTCTGTGGGAGCTAGGCCCTGAGCTATGGCACAGTTCATGATGGAGAGTCCTACACAGAAGCTCCAAGCAATGGGCAGCAAGAAGGAGCAGTTCTCATACTCCACCTTCACCAACTACAGTCTTATCCTACTTAGTGTGGGGTACTTTTCTTCAGACTTACAGCTTTTTTGGGACCTGTCATTTGCACAAGGGGAAAATCAGTGAAAGCCTTTGACCCTGGCAGATCCCCCTGAGATGCACCACTCCTCTCTCTAAATAGGTTGAGTATGAAAGCCTTTGCAAAAGGAAACAGAGGAAATGGGCTTTAGGAGGTCCCTTTCTGCCCAAACATACAAAGCAGCTGATACTTGTAGTGAGACATGGGGAGCTGGAGAAGGGTAGAATTTGAACCAATTCACTGAGACAAATTGGCATGATTTGTTTTAAGGAAATTGTGAAAATATTGTCACTTACAGATGCTCTTTTGTTTCTCAGGTCTCTTGGAACTAAGTAGTAAGGCAGGTGGGTGGCAAGAACACGAGGCACAGGAAGCTCTGCATAATTCCTATTGCTTACATTGTATTCCAGCCATGGGATTCTCTCCATGTTGTCTATGTTTTCTGTTCCATTACGGTGGCCTTCAAACATTATTAAACTCAAAATGTTCTGAGTCCACACAGTTCCTGAGAAGAAAACCTTTTTATTGACACCTTGCTTGATTTGTTTGTGTTATTTTAGTTTTTATTTTTAACAAAAAGCTCCTAGTTCCAAAGGTGTGCTCATCTCAGTGCCATAGTCAAATAGAATAGAATAGAATAGAATAGAATAGAATAGAATAGAATAGAATAGAATAGAATAGAATAGAATTAACCAGGTTGGAAAAGACCTTTGAGATCATCAAGTCCAACCTATCATTCAACACCATCTAATCAACTAAATCATGGCACCAAGCACCCCATCCAGTCTCTTCCTAAACACCTCCAGTGATGCTGATTCCACCACCTCCCTGGGCAGCACATTCCAATGGCTAACAACTCTTTCCATGAAGAACTTTCTCCTCACCTCCAGCCTACACTTCCCCTGGCACAGCTTGAGATTGTGTCCTCTTGTTCTCGTGCTGCTTGCCTGGGAGAAGAGACCAGACCCCACCTGGCTACAAGCTCCCCTCAGGTAGTTGTAGACAGTTACCCTTTTAATGCTTTCTCATCCTTCCTCTCTGCCTTAGTTGGACAGCTCACTCCACTGCTGCCAGACAAAGAGTTAGCACCACCTAGATTCCCTGTCCTCTCCACAGCCTACCTTCACCACAACCACACCTGGTGCTCCCTTCTACTCCTTCTGGGGTTTATCAACAATGTCTTTCTGCCTCAAGTATTTAATTGAATACCTGAGAGAACAGTAAGCCCTAGTAAGATGTTCTGTGACCCTAGGAAAGGGACGTATGCTAATAAATCAGTAGTTCTATTATCCAAAGGCTGCCTCTTGAAGGCTGCTGAAGAAAACCAAAAGTTCTCAAGAACACAAACTCATAACAGAGGTGCAGATTGGTAACAGAGACATCAAGGATTTTATCACAAATCACTGCTTAGTGCATGATCAAGTCATTAATTACTAATAACTAAAGAAATGCAGTCTTGAAAAATGGGCAGACCGGGCTTACAGCATCAAGTGAACCTGGGCATGTCAAGGCTTCAGATTTCATGTGAGTTGCCAGCAAAGACAGGTGGTTGCTCAGTTGCATTTGCTTCAGAAATAGGAATGGAGCATTCATCACACCATTGTCCTGTATTGCTCCTTCATTACTACTCAGTACTTCTTCATCCTTGGAAGGAGGTGTATATCACTGACTCATGTTTACTCTGATCTCCTGCTTGGTTGTAATCAGGATGTAACAACCCTTAAACCACCCTCCATGCAAGCCCACAAATCATGCCAGATATCCTGGAATCACCTCCAGCACTCACACACCCAGCCCTGATGAAACTATGTCTGTGTTTAGTGAGGCCCAGAGGTCACTTGGTTTGCATGTAGCTTGCTCCTTGTAGCTTGCACCTACAAGACCAAGTCCAAGAATGAGGTAGGTTGGTTTGGTTGGATAAGAGCTAGAACCTTGCATCTGGCTATTCAGGACATGGCTGTGCAGGGTAGTACCTAATGCTGCACTGCATCTACTTTGAGGCAAGACTAAAACAGGGCTAAAGGGAATGCTAAAACCCCTCAATACTTCTGCAGTTGGATGGCTGAATAAAGACAAATTTCTATCCCCCCCCCCCCTTTAGAAACAAGTCCATTCTTACCTGATTTGGGGTAAGTAGCTAGAAATACATCACTGTCATTGATTTCAAAATCCTCCAAAGTAGATACATACTCAAGTGTAGTATTTACACCAAAATAAAACCCTTTGTATTTGAACAGATAGTCTTTGGATGGTTCCATGTTTAGTCTGTTGTCCTTAGAGGTGAACAGCCTGTTATAAGAAAATAGAATACTGTATCCTTCTCTTTGGTTCTCATCTCAGACAGGCAAACAAACCCACACAGAGACAAACAAATGAGTAATTCAAAGAGAGAGTCAGGTGCTGCCAAATGTTACCAAAATGCATTTCAGCAGAATTCTGAAAGCAAGGCACTGAAAGGCAGCTTTCAGGTTTGCACAAGAACCTGACTCAGGGTAAGTTTCTAATGAAAAAAAACCAAACCAACCAAAACAAACCAAGAAAGAAAGTACAGCAACACCCTTTACTCACACACAAGTATGTGTGCATGCAAAAACTCATTCAGCTGAATGCAACCAGTGCAAAAATCAATTGTCAAGATTCCTCTAGGATCTGAGTGACTGTAGCGTTTTCCTTGGGATGTCAGCAGCTCTTGATCAAAGCTGACTTAACCACCAAGCTCTCATCCTGCATTTGGTGGCTGAAACTGTGTTGAGATTGTCTTAACAGAGTTTCTTCTCCCTTCTACTTATTCTCTGTCTCCTTACTAATGCTTCTCCCATAATAAGCATAATTTCTGCAAACTGGGATGAGTAAACAGGAATGTTTGTTACTTTCTGAAACACACCTACTGGTTTCATGAGAAAAAGACATTGGTCATCATTGTTGTGGTCACTAGGGAAGAGCAAATGTTTGGGAGGGCTACAGGAAGAGTAAGAAAACTGGAAGAGTAAGAAAGAGACTGAAAACAGAGAGCCTGGCTTGTGTCACTGTGCCCGAGCCAAATGGAGCATCTGGGTTTGACAATTGTGGTCTGTGTCTCTTCTGCTGAACAATACATCCATGGATATCAAAGAGCTTAACATGGTGATGTTTCCCTCCCTGCTCTGCTAATTAATGCCATTAAAGAAATGCAGAAATCTCAGCAGAAATTGCAGAATCAAGTTCACTTCCAGACTTGGATTTCACCAGCATTGTCTTCTGTGGGTTAAAATAAATCTGGAAAGAGAGAATTTCCTATCTGGAATTTTGCTTAGGTTTCTGTCCTCTGTACTCCCCTTGCACTGTGACCATTCCATGCCCTCTTGGACTGTTGCATTTGCCATTACTTCACTGTTGTGCTACCACAATTACTTCACTCTCAAGATATCACCTTTCCTTCCCTGTCAGGATATCACCTTTCCTTCCGTGTCAGGATATCACCAGTACCTGTGTTTGTCTAATCATCCCTGCCCCTGAACTCCCTATGCAAGGCACTTGCTCCCCACCAAGCCCTGTGCAGCCCTTCTGCACCCCAGTGCCTTTGTCAGGGTCATTGCCCTTGGACCCATGCAGCCCAGGACATACCCTTGGAAAGCACCTGGGGCTGCTCAGGCTGGCTGGCAGGGCAGGGAATGGGGCAAAACAAGTGAAAAATGGTACTGATACAGGAGAAGGAGCAAGGAATTTGTGGGAAACAGAAAAGTGGCACATGCAATGCACAGAATAAAAAACCCTTTTTGATCTTGTTCTTTCAAAGCCATGAATTTTTATATCACTTTGGGACAAAGGTTATTGCACTGCTTGTTCCTTACAGGTGTGTGAATGTACTGTGAAAAAAAATGCCATGGAGTGCATGCCTTGCCCTTTTTCCTGGAAAGCCTATTCATCATTCATATGGCAGGAGGAAAATCAACATTCAGGTGTGCCCACACCAGCCAGCTATGCAGCTCAGAAGCACGCCTCAAAAATCTGTCTCCAAATGCAGACACAGAGGTGTCTGGCAGGTTAATGTCCTAAACCCGCAGTGACCACACACTTTTACTCTGCTTGCTTAATCTGCTAATCCAATTTCTTTGTAGAGTGACAGAGAAAAGCCCAAGTGAGACCCCACATTCCACACCAGCCCTGAGACAGCCCTGCTTTGAGCAGTTGTCCTCCTCTCAGGCATGGGCCAGCTCTAGCCCCTAGTTGCCTGCAACTCGTTCTGGCAGTATGTGGCAAAATGGTCTACAGAGGAGGCCTGTGTACACTTAGGATTATTTCACTGAGAGGGTAATAGAACATCATTGAACTCCCAGATCTACTGTTCTGATAAGTTCAGGCACACTCACCCTCTCTGCTCTCCGCTCAGTGCTGCAGGGATGTGTCCTACCGCTCGCCCAGCTCTGTGAATGAGCACAGCTGAGCCCTGACGTTTCCTTTTTAACTGAGATATGAAGCCGTGGACATTGTGCTGGTTGGCTGGCTTTCAATATTTGCTTATCTTTAACACAGAGATTAGAGGCCTGATACAACTCACAAAAAAAGTGAAAGCAGCCCAGAAAGATTTTTGACATTACTAAAAGATTTTTGACATTACTAAGAGATTTTTGACATTACTAGACCACTCATTTTGATTTCTGTACCTCCTTTTTCTCTCAACAACATTACTGAGGGAAATTGCAGAGGAGAAGTGAAGAAAATGTTTTGCCCTTTACTAGATTTTGATTTTTTTTTCTTTTTTTCCCCCCTTTTTCTTAGCTTCCACTGAACTTTTGCCCAAATTTGGTTTATCTTCAAGTAGTAGTCCCACTGAGCCCTGACTGGCTATTGGAATGGGCTGGCCAGGGAGGTGGTGGAGTCACCATCACTGGAGGTGTCTAGGAAGAGACTGGATGGGGTGCTTGGTGCCATGGTTTAGTTGATTAGGTTATGTTGGGTGGTAGGTTGGACTCGATGATCTCAAAGGTCTCTTCCAACCTGATCAATTCAATTCAATTCAGTTCTATTCAGTTCTATTCTATTCTATTCTATTCTATTCTATTCTATTCTATTCTACTCCACTCCATGAAAGTCATTGATCTGACTCATCCATCCTAGCCTCAGACATGAGCCTGATTTGAGCTAGTTGGGTTAATTGTGTGTGTGTGTGTGTGTTCATGTTATGTCTTTCTGTGAGGTATTTTATAACGGCAGTGAAATAATGCCTGAGACATCTCTCACTGAACCCTGCAGCCCAACAGCAGCACAAAGAACAGTTTGTGTTCTACTTCTGCGCTGTGATTTGTATATGATTA
The DNA here is from genome assembly GCF_014839835.1 of Dryobates pubescens. Lineage (NCBI taxonomy): Eukaryota > Metazoa > Chordata > Aves > Piciformes > Picidae > Dryobates > Dryobates pubescens. The sequence continues at coordinate 8,225,164 of NC_071639.1, read as the reverse complement.
CTTTTTAACTTGGATCAGCTCCCCAGGTAGGCCCCAAACTTGCACAACTGATCAGTCAGGTTGGTCAGCATGTCAGTGATCTAGAAAGAGGAGTAGAGCTGAGGGTTTTTTTTCCACCACAAAAGCAGCCCTTATGGTGAAAGATTAAGCCTGTTCTGCTTGGCTTTCTGCTCTGATTGGGCACATCTGCAGTATTTTGTAACTGCAGTTTAATAACAGTGTTTAGTAACAGTGAGAAACAACAGCTATTGATGCCAAAACTACATGGAGATGTGCTCCACCAGGTGTTTCAGCCCCTGGTACATTACTCTGGAGAATCCAAAGAGTAACAGCTAGGGTCCCACATTAGGTTTGTGAGCTAGCTGGAGAGCCAGCATTGCGTGAGCTAGGGCAAGAAGTGATATTTTTAAGCGACTAGAAAGAGTGTGTAAAGTCCTTTAGCCTTTGGACAGGTAGTGAGTGGGGATAGGATGTGAATCCTAAGGGTACTGTAAAACATCAGCATCCTAAAGTTAGGATTTGCCCCTGCTTGTCAGTGACACTGAGTGACACTCTAGCTGCAGTTCAGTGAACATAGATTTCACATGTGTTGTCTTTGTCAGTTTAAACAGTCCATTGCAATATTAATAATTAACCTTGGGATTCAAATACCTAACATACATTGTAGGTGCAATTGCACAAAGTTCAGAGGGAGACTGGGAAAGGAAATGTATTGTTTACTGTGTAATTTGAATAGACCAAGTGTCCTCAGTGTTATTAGCATCTAAGAGTTGTCTCTGTTTCCTCTGGTACCTTGCACCAGTACATTTCTGTATATACTGGGCATAGTTCATTCAGAAGAGTGTGCTTAATTATGGATGAAGAATCTGATAGCATTGTGCCCATGGCAGCAACCAACAACTGGAAAACAGCTTTTTAAAAACTGCAGTAAGGGTGGTTTCTTTCTAGAATTTAAAATATTCAGACCTACTAGGGTAAGAGGAAAGTAAAAGGAATGCTAAAAAGTCCAAGCATTAAGTGTTGCGAAATGCCTGGCTTTAGAAATGTGACAAAACCAGTGACAGGACAGTAAGGTCACCTCTGAATTAGGCCTAAAACTCTCTGACAAAGTCTAGCCACAATCTGGTGTTTCCTGAAGCTAAATGGTAAAGCAAGTACATAAAATAGGATAGGATAGGATAGGATAGGATAGGATAGGATAGGATAGGATAGGATAGGATAGGATAGGATAGGATAGGATAGAATAGACCAGGTTGGAAGAGACCTTTGAGATCATTGTGTCCAACCCCACATCCAACACCATCTAATCAAATAAACCATGGCACAAAGCACCCCATCAAGTCTCCTCCTAAACACCTCCAGTGATGGTGACTCCACCACTTCCCTGGGCAGCACATTCCAATGGCAAATCACTCTTTCTGGGAAGAATTTCTTCCTAATATCCAGCCTAAACCTCCCCTGGTGCAGCTTGAGACTGTGTCCTCTGTGTCCTCAGGTAGTTGTAGAGAGCAATAAGGTCTCCCCTGAGCCTCCTCTTCTGCAGGCTAAGCAACCCCAGCTCCCTCAGCCTCTCCTCACAGGGCTGTGCTCCAAACCCCTCCCCAGCTTTGTTGCCCTTCTCTGGACACCTTCCAGCAACTCAATATCTTTCCTAAACTGAGGAGCCCAGAACTGGGCACAGGACTCAAGGTGTGACCTAAGCAGTGCTGTGTACAGAAGAGCAATAGAAGAGCAAACCGATAAGGTGATGGTGCATGCAATTCAAAATAAACCTCTTCCACAGATTCTCAGCCTTTATTTCCATGCCTTTCCTTCTTCAGAAAATACTAAACACAAAACATTCTGAGCCAGCACAGTCTCTTGAAAGGAAAAAAAACTGTTGCACCTCTCTATTTAGAGGCGATAAGTATCTCATGAACACATCTCTTAACAGCTACCTTTGCTTTCAGATTATCTAAGTCAAAGTACATGTTTAAAGGTAAAAAAGGTAATAAAGTCTTGAAATTCAGCTATTCAGGTGAAAAACATTGTGTTTTGATACACTGTGGTAGCACTACAGACCAGCCATGACCTCAGAGGTCATCTGACAAGCATTATATTGCCACCCTCCATGACAGGGCAAGAGTGATGAAGAACTGAGCTTTATTCCTGATCCCTCTGTGATTTTTTTTTCTCCTCCCATGTGATTTTATGTGGTTACCAGAAGTTGTGTATGGTTGATGAAAGCCATGTGACAGTCTGTCTGGGTCTCTGTGACTCCACAGAGTCAATAGGAAGGGTAAGACTTTTACTTATGCATTATGTCATACATTAGACACCATAATAGTAACAAGGCCCAAAAGACTGATCATCAGCCTTTGTCAAAATTCAGTCAAGGACTTAGCAAATGAGGCACCTGCTCAGCTGTCTGTCACAGAGCAGGTGAGCTCTAAAACATGAAGGCAGAAGTGCTGCTTGGACTCATGCTATATCCTGCCTGTCACATTCCTGAAGGTCATTATGTGGTTGTTAGGGATTAAAATTTTTCACTTGTAGAATATTAGAACCGAGTGATTTATTAGAAGCTGTCTGCAACTGTCTACAACTACCTGAAGGGAGGTTGTAGCCAGGTGGGGGATGGTCTCTTCTCCCAGGCAACCAGCACCAGAACAAGAGGACACAGTCTCAAGCTGTGCCAGGGGAGGTTTAGGCTGGGTGTTAGGAAGAAATTCATCATAGAGAGAGTGATTGCCCATTGGAATGGGCTGCCCAGGAAGGTGGTGGAGTCACCATCACTGGAGGTGTTTAAGAGGAGACTGGATGGGGTGCTTGGTGCCATGGTTTAGTTGATTACATGGTGTTGGATGTGGGGTTGGACACAATGATCTTGAAGGTCTCTTCCAACCTGGTCTATTCTATTCTAAGCACATTGAATTGAAACTTGTTTTGCTTTGTGTAGTATGAGTGACTTTGCTTAACATGTGTTAAGGAATACCAGTCATTTAGCTCAAATAAGTTTTAAATGGGATCACTCTGTGTGATTTAAGATAACTGTTTGTTTAGCATAACTTACTTAGCATGAGTAGCTTAGATTTATTGAAGCCATAGGCCACAAGCAGTGGAATTATGCTGGGTTTATAGCTAGTGACATGAAGGGCAACCCTGACACCAGTGCCTGAAGGCACTGAAGTATAGGCTACCCTATAATTCACAGGATCCACTGGTGTCTTGTAAAGACCTTGAAGAAAGTGCACCCCACTGTGGACACTGCTGTCTTAGACCTCACAGCCGAGGATCACACTGACCCAAGCCATACAGCCAGGGAAGCCAGCTCACTGAAAAGCAGTTCAGTAATAAACTAATACCTGGTGGAACAGACTGTATCCTGAAATCACTGAACTCTCTCTCTGCTTTGGAAACAGTTGCAGGAGAAGCTGCTGAGGTGTAATCATTTATTGAACAAATCTGGTTAAGAAATAGAGCATGGGCCAGAGAGGCAGCATACATAGATTTACAAAGGTAAACCACAACCAGGGGCTCCAATAAAGTAATTCCATAGCATCTCTATCCACTGTTCACTGACAGTTAACTGTAGTGCACAGTTAGCTATGGGAGGCCAAATTGTTGCTTGGTAATTTAAGCAACTAAGAAAACACCAAGTTTTCCAGGAAGACAAGGAGTGTAATACTTCAGTTACAGATTCATCAGGAGGGCAGAGTGTTATTGAAGATCAAAACTCCAGGTGGTGTGCTTCTCCTGAGCCCCAGGCGTTTATGGAGGTACAGTTTAAATCTAGAAATTGCTCAGTTAGGGTCACAGTCCATAAGTTTAATGTCTTGCATCCAGCAAACTCCAGAAAGAGGTAATACAGGCATCATTTAAGGAATCCTCTCTGATGTTAAGACATGAGAAGCACAGCAGAGGGCCTGAAAAATGGAAAAAGAGAAGATTTTAATGAATTAAAATATCACTTTAAGGGGCATTTTCTAGATTAGTAGTTTAGTAAGCTTAAGGAGTAAAAGGAGTTTTATTTCCTTTTAGTTAAATGGAAGCTGTCAAGAGAATTCTAAACAACTGATATTTTGAAGTATCTTTGAAAAGAGATTAAAAACACCCCAAACAACATCCCACCCCATCCCACACTTCTTTCACTGTGTCCTGAATTTTAAAGGTTCTCAGAATTAACTTGTTAGTGTAGGAATGAGAAAGCCAAAGAAACAAAGACAACATCTTTGCAGAGGCACGCCAGCTTGATGTAACTGACAGCTTCTAAATCTTCAATGAAGTTTGCACTTGTTTGCATGTCTAGATGAGTTTGGGGTGTTTTGGTTAGTTGGGGTTTGGTTTGGTTTTTCTGGTTTCATTTTTCTTAAAATACTTTGTCCTAAATAACTTCCTGTGGGCATATAAGGTACTTAGAAAGTATTCATAGTCCAAAATAATGTTCAGGGATTTTTATTGCAACTTTATAAAGGTATTTGGAAAGTTCTTCACAGAGAGAGTTGTTAGCCATTGGAATGGGCTGCCCAGGGAGGTGGTGGAGTCACCATCCCTGGAGGTGTTCAAGAGGGGATTGGACGTGGCACTTGGTGCCATGGTTTAGTCATGAGGACTGTGCTGACAGGTTGGACTTGATGCTCTTTGAGGTCTCTTCCAACCTTGGTGATTCTGTGATTCTGTCAAAAAACTGTCTTCTGAAATACTTACATCTTTCTCTTCCAATGATAGCACACCATCTACAGCCACGATCTGGTACTGCTTTTCTTTTAAGCTACCCATGAATTTCCGGAGTAGTTTGAGACTGGTAGCATCATTGTTTTGTTTTAGCAGTTTCTGCATTTCTTGGGAAGAATATCCTGGGTCAAACAGCAGCAAACATAAGGTTTTATTCTTCTTCTCTTCTATTCCAACAACAGTTCGACTATGACCTAATTTCAAAAACAGGATTTCAGTATTTTAAAACCAACCTCAGTCGCATTCCTTGTAGCCCACTACTATTTCTTTTCAGATCAAGAAAGGTAGTATTTGAAATTTGACAGGGCAGTCTTAAGAGCAGGTGTCAAGAAGTTGAGATCCCAGTGACTCCCAGCTCTTCCATTCAATGAAAACCCTGTAACGTTGTGCCATGCCTCCAATTAAACGAAGGAATGTCAAATGCAGCTCTGAACTGCAGCAGAGAGATAGAGAACAGAAAGAAACCAGCATACTGCAATACTGACCTTGATGCTGCAGGTAGATAGGTGGCTTGGATGTACACACAACTTTTGCACCACCTTCATTGTCTGCAGAATAGTAGCGCAAGACCCACTCCAGTAACCGAGGGTGTGTGCCCCCAGGGCCAGTGGGTTTGTGGAAGTCAACGATTTGACACCTACAGAACATTTGGAATGAAAACAGTAACATTTCAAGCAGGCTGTTTGTGAAAACAACTCTTTTCACCTTTCAGCCCTTTCCTCCTGAAATCAAGAATGTTTTGTAAACACAGTGATTCCAGGCACCAGCTGGGGACACCACCCCCACCTTTTTGCCCTTACTTTTAAATAAAGAGTAGGGGAGACAAAACTACCAAGTAACACAAGATACACTGACCCACACTGGCAGATTTACTCTGTAACAAAGAAACACTCCACTCTGATCAGTCTACCAAGCAGCTCTGAAGCTTGCCAACCTTCAAATGTTTGGATATTTTTGTGATCACATACACTAGAGAATCCAATTAACAGCTTTCAGAATTATGCAAGAGAACAGCTGAAGCTCAGATTCTATCTGAGAAGAAACTCCTAGAGAAATGGAGATTTTAACAAATGTTTGATATTATGCATACATGGCAAAATTCTTCACCAAGACTCAATGACTTAAGCAGTTATTCAATGTATACAGATGCATAAGTAGTCACACAGCTTTATGCTGTGCTCTATCAGACCTCTTTTTAGGCTGGGTAAACTTAAAGCCACCGAGGTGGCCCTGTCACCATGGCATTTGCAATTCTGGCCTTTAAAGGTAGAGCAGTTAAAAATAACAACAACAAAGAGCAATATTTACTTTATCCTGAGACTGCTTAACAGTGAATAAATTTCACACGCTCCTATCCATGCTTTGGAACCACGTAATCTGCTGTTGAAGTGAGATGCCCCCTGAGGATCAAAGCCTTCTTTCCAGGCATCTTCAATCATGGACTGAATCTTTGGTATACTAGGAATTTGTGTGGCACCTGGAACAGAAAAGCTTTTGAATTGTGGTTACAGTTCCTGAAACAGCCTTTTAGTTAATATCAGTCTTTTGTAAGACAGCAGTTGGTGATACAAAGATGCACCAAAAAAACCCTAAAGGTAAAATTCCTACTACACCATGCCTTGCCAGCATTCATCCCTCTGACTTCCTCAGGCAGCAAGAGTTGGGGCTGTTCAACCTGGAGAATGCTCCAGGGAGATCTTATAGTGGCCTTCCAGTACCTGAATGGGGCCTACAAGAAAGCCAGGGAGGGACTTTATACAAGGGCTTGTTGATTAAGGGGAATGGATTGAAACTTGAGGAGGGTACATTTAGAAACAAATTCTTTATAGTAAGGGTGGTGAGACACTGGAACAGGCTGCCCAAGGAGGCTGTGGATGCCCCTCTCCCTGGAGGTGTTCAAGATCAGGCTGGATCAGGCTTTGAACAACCTGGTCTAGTGGAAGGTGTCCCTCTGCCCATGGTGGGAAGGTTGTAACTAGATGAGCTTTAAGATCCAACCTAAACCATTTTAATTCTTTCCACAGTAAGTTGCAGTGCTGTAACAAGCATTTAGTAGGGCTGCCCAGGGAGGTGGTGGAGTCACCATCCCTGGAGGTGCTCAAAAAGGGATTGACGTGGCACTTGGTGCCATGGTTTAGTAGCCATGAGGTGTTGGGTGACAGGCTGGACTTGATGATCTTTGAGATCTTCTCCAACCTTATTGATTCTATGATCAGTGACCTAGTCAGCCATGCTGTGTAAATGAGAAGGTAAAACATCAGTCAGTTAGTTGTCTTGTGAAGTAGATGAAACAAGCAGGCAGTGTGTAGTTTTATACCTCTCAAGCAGTCATTATAGAGGCTGTTTTGCAAGAGTGAGGAAAGGAGCATTTGGAAGTTCCTGTAACCACAACCCCAGCCTCTGTCGCCCAAAGACGAGTGGAAATGATCTACTCCTGCTGACAGCCAGACGCGCCTCACGTCTTTGTTCTCATTCTGATAGTACTTGCACAGTGCTTCAATGATTCCTAAGAGAAGACCAAATATAAAGTTTGTAGATAAAGTGAACTACAAAAATTTGCCAGAAAACCATTATTCTCCCCAGCTTGGAACAGATATAGATTAAGATAATTTATTTTGGAACTTCTAAGCGATCTTATGTTACATCCAGAATCCAAACCACAAACCCAGTGGATGCTGCACCCATTTCATGTTGATGTAATGTATGTAATCCCTAAACTATTTTTTTACTGCTGTTACAGAAGGAGTATTTTAAATTAAGTATCAGTGAGTATTTTAAATTAAACATCTTGGAGTGCATTACAAGCTGTGATATGCACAGGAACTACTACAATGAAACAGGAAAAGCAATGTCACCAAAGAAAGCACTTCTGTGCCACTGCACAGAATAGTTGTATGCTTTAAGACAGGTTTGGTCACTCCATACAACAGAACAGTTGTATGCTTTAAGACAGGTTTGGTCACTACAACCTAGGTCTAAAAAGTACAGTCTTAGCTGCATGTAATATCAGCATTTTTTACCTGAGGTCTTTGTTTTCCCATCATCTATGCCAAAAGCCAAACATTCCATCATGTCAGCTTTTCTCTTGTGATACTCAAAAGGCTGCATCCTTCCTCTATTAACTTCCTTTTCCATATTCTTTAGGAATTGCTGCTTGTAGCCTCCAGAATTATCCAAGCCATATTGTCTCTGTTAGGGATGGAATGTGCATGATTTAAAGAACATTGTTGTTTAGTTCACATTCAGTGATTTTGAGAAGCTACATGGACAATTGGTAACTTTGAAAAATGCTGAAATATGAGACAGAAAAACTCCAAATGTATGAGATTTTAGAGCTGATGGCTCAGTAGGAGTGTGGAATGCCAGTCCTGGAAGAGCAGGCACATCCCTCTTGGGCAGCCAGCCGTTGGCACTACCTCACAGGAGACAGTGAGAGTGGGAAATGAGCTATCAGGCCTGTCAGTAGGATGTAGCAAAGGAGTGGTCACTGGAGCAGGAGAATGGTGAAGAAGATAGCCAAGAGGCTCAGGGCATCAGGCACTCTTCCAGAGAATATACACCAGCCTGTGCTTCAAGGTACCACACTAGGGTGGAGCACAGCACGAAGTGTCAGGCCTGGGGGGCTATGATACCCCTAACCTGAGCCAGCACCACTCAAAGCAGTAAAGCCAAGAAGCTCAAGGCATCACCCATGCCAGAACAGGGATTTCTGAGAACTTCTGTTTGCCTGCAACCCACTCCTGCACCACTGGCCTGTCTGACTTTGTATGGTCATCCCAAGTCATTCCATTTCCAAGACACTCTGCTTCTAATGGCACAACTGTTCAACATTTTACCAGTTACAAACATTACTGCACCTGCAGCTTTTTAAATTCTTCCTGTTCTTGCTTCTCCTCTTCTGACCTCTGCCACTCATCTTCTTCACTCTGGAGCTGCTGAGCCAGTTCTAGATCTTCTGTGTTCCCACCTACCCAGAAATAACATTTCAAAGAGAGAGGGCTTGATGAGGAGGTTAACAACACTTGGAGAGACCATTTAGTTTGGTAAGATTCTTTTCTGAACAGAACAGAAACACAACCAGGCATTAATTTTAGGAAAGGTATCCCACATTATTTTGAGCTATTAGCAGCAAACACTAGAAAGGACTGACTGCATTCAGGCTACCAGCACTCTTGGCTTGGACAGTTATGCAGTCCCAGGAGCAATTACTTGGCAAATAATGCATGCACCTCCACTATTAAGAAGCAAATTTTATTTACTATGTGTCACCTAATTGTTAGCTGGAAGTCCCATTTCCTTAAATACCACAAACTTCTTAGCTTCTAGGATCACTGCCAGCAGTCTCATGACAAAGTGGCAAACCCAGACTTAGGATCAGAGAACTGGATAGGGAATCTTTAGGATTTTTATCAGCTATGCTAACAAACTTCGTTTTGATTCCTTTATCGCTGTGACTTAATGAATCATGATGCACAAGCACTTAAAGAATTGAGAAAAATACTGAAGTTTTCATCTCATCACACTGGAATGTGCTACTCAACAAACCTCTATAGACATAGAAGAAAGTATGGTTGTCCATTAAACAGTTTTTGCTCTCCAAGTTTTTGTGCTGGCTAACATACAGTGCATTCACTTAACAAGAATACTTTTTAGCATGTGTAATTAAATCATGCACTTTGCAAATGATAGGACTTGCTATTTAACTATGTTCACTTCATTATGTGTGTGTCAAGTTCTCTTTTTAAATAAGGAAGTACTTAGTTTAAATTTTAGCAAGCCTAGATCCTTTCATGTACCTTCTGAAACGTTACATTCCTCTAAATGTAAATCCACATGTTCTTGAAGAATCCGAATGTTTGTACAGGTAAGGCTGCACATTGGACACTCATAGAGCTGGTCACCATTTCCCGTGTCTGAAAGAGAAATGCCATTCCTGAGTTTTCTGAGGAGTGCTCCTCAAACTCATATAGACTCTAAGACAAACACACAGTAACAAACTTTGTGTTGGCATTGAAACTACCCAGGGAAAGGCAGGAGATTCTGAACAGCTAACACTCTCTGAACCATTAAAAAGATTGTATCTAAATATCTGACAATTTTAAGTGATATTTTCCGTCTTAAGTTTTATTTGAGTCTCTGCTCTGCCTTTGCTTCCAATGTGTGTGTTCCTGTATTTAGTGCCTGAAGCCAGTTTCCATCTGCCATTGAGTCCAGCCTGAGATTTCCCCAGTGCCTGCCACAGCATCAGTGGTCGCAGTGTTTCTAGTTCTGCTCTGGAGCAGATTCTTTCAAGTGCCTTCCCCATGGTCCTCATTCGCTGTCCCTTCCTGACTTCTCTCCACCGCCTTCATCCGCTGCCCCTCGGTCGCGTCCACGGGCATCCCGGAGCTCTCCAGTCGCAGCCGCCGGGGCGGTTGCGGCAGAGACGCTCCAGTGGCACCTCCAACACAGCGCGATCACTCTCGGGCGCTCAGTTCCCGGCACACTGGCAAAGGGCCACTGGGCTGCCACCTGTCCCCCACCCCGGGGCCAGCCCCAACCCCTGCAGAGATCAGGCTCTCCGCCCCAGCCGCTTACCTGCGACAGGTACACCCAGCAGGTGCCCGTGCCGCGCCCTGACGTGCGCCTCAAGCTCCCGTCCCGATGCCTCCCCACAGAAGGGGCACTCGGGCAGCCCCTCGTCGAGCTCTGACCAGGGACCGTCCGGCGGCCCCGGGTGGGCCATCTCGATGTGCCGGCGGAGCTCGTCACAGCCCGGGGCGGCGGCGCTGCAGAGCGGGCAGCAGTGATAACGGCCCAGGGGTGCGCGCCGTCCGTTCCGCCGCGCGGCCGGCTCCGAGGACAGCGCCTGCCCGCAGGCATCGCACAGCAGCATCGCGCCGCCGATCGCTGCCGCCAGCCTCCCCCGGGCAGTGAACTGTCACAGGCCCGCCCCGCGGCAGCAGCCACTCGCGACGTGACGTGACATCCCGCCCCGCTCTCCACCCGCTGCCTGCTGGGACTCGCCGCTTCCTCGCGCGGGCCTGCGCGCGCAGGGAAGGGAAAGGCCCCGCCCTCCCGGCCGGGGCGGCGCGCGGCGGGGCGGCGTCCGCCATCTTGAACTGCGATCCGCTGCCGGCGCCGCGCTCCGCAGCGGGGTGGGGATTTCTCGCTTGCAGGGCGGCGGGCGCAGCGCGTCTCCGCTTCGATGGGTAAGAGCGGGCGAGCGCCCAGCCGGCGGGCAGGGGCAGGAGGGGCTGCGGTCTCCTCAGGGGTGGGGTGCCGTGCCTCGCCTCTTGCTTGTACGGTTCCCCGGCGCAGGCCGGTCTCCGGCTTGCTTGGGGGCGGCTGGCAGCAGCGGGGCGTTGCCGCACCCGGTAGCTCGGTCTCCGCCAGACGGAGCGGTGGGTGCTGGGACCGGGTCTGTGTGTGCTGTTCTCCGTCGCTTCCTCAGTCAGAGGACTGCTGTCCTCCTGCTACTCAGCCCTGCGCTGGTGGAAGGGCTTTGCCGCCCGCTCTTGGAGGGCCGTGGGTGAAGATCTTTGCTGGTCGCTGTCTGTGGGTGCTCTCTTGGCCGAACAACAAGGCAAGGGCACCCGCGGTCTGACCCGGCGCTGTGAAGCCGGCAGGCAGTGTCTGGCCTCCCGCCGGCGCTGCCAGTCGGGGAGGGGGCGGTGGTACAGCAAAGGCTCGGTGTGGAGGGAGCCTTGTGTAGGCAGAGAACACAAAATAAAAGCGACTATCGGGTCGTAGTCCAGGCACAACAAGTGGGCGAGATGCAGGATGTGCTGGGTGGGGGGATTTGTAGTTTTGTAGAGCAAAAGTGCAGACTTGCGTGAACCTAGATACAGAAGTCGCAAAGCCTGTGTAGATCAGGGACTGCCAGGCTTTTTGCCTTCCTGATGCCCATACCAAAGCTCTTACGAGAGGAATGAAGCCGTACATTCCTAAGCTTTTCTTTTTGAAAGAAGATCTTCCTCCCGGTTGAGCTTCTGTAAGTCTGTATAGAGCTGGCAATGTAAACTGAGTTACTCTGAATTCCGTCTTCTCTCCTGTGCTTCATTACTTGGCCTGACAGTTTCATTGGCACAACTCAATTAGCAAGGTGTGACTGGTTAAGGAACTGATGTTATTCTGGGGCTAGTTAAGCCAGTAGCGTGGTCGGAAAAAAATGATCTTAAATTGTACCTCAAAAGTTCAATGACAATTAACAAGAAAGTTGCCTTAGGCAGTGACACACTTAGCGTTGTGGTCCAGAGAGGGCAGCAGTTTACTAAGGTTATTGTGAAGCAAATGTACTCGGGTGTAACAGGCTGCTGAGTCCTCAGTGTGTCTCGTTGGTGTCAGGCTAAATCTGTGGTCTGTTCCTCCAATAGTTTGTGTTTATTGCTCAGACGTCCTTGCTACTGCTGATGAAAACAAATACCCCCAGTGTGGAAGTCGATGGAGAATTGTACACAACCCAAGAGCTGTAGTTCAGATGTTTTCTTGTTATGGAAGACAAGTGAGACTTTGTGTAGAGTCTTAAACGATATTTTTCAGTTACTTCTCATCTGAGAAGCTAAACTTCATCTGAGAAGCTTAGCTTTCTAGACTACTACCATGCTGTTACCGACCTTTTAAAGTCAGCTTGATGCTTTTCATGACAGAATTGTGTTTTATCACTTTCATCTTCACACAACTGAGATGCCTGAAATGACAGTCGGATTCTAATCCTCTAATCCTTCAAAAGAGCTGTTAATTAGAATGAGTCAATCATTTTGGTTAAAGTGGAAAAGAGTATGCCTGGCTGGGTGCTGCTGACCCTTAATTTGCTGTTCTGCAGACAACCTAGAAGGAAATGAAGCCTAATCTTAGATCCTGTGTAATGTTTGCAAGATAGGCTTAAAAAATAAAGCAGCAATGCAATTAAATGCTAAACAGAGCAGTAATTACTGCAGATTTTTCTTCTGGGATTTATCCTTATTTTTTAATATATTTAATGCCTCCTTTAAGAGAAGAGGAAGCAAATTCCTCTACTTGCTGAATGGAAATTTAGCAACATAATATCTTGCTTTTTGTTTTTCAGTTTGCTCATTAGACTTGTTGTCTATTTTGCAGTAGATTTTGCCCTTTAATTAAGTATCTGATCTCTGAGATGAAGTGCAGTTTAATCTGCACTATATAAATGAAATGCACTATAAATCTGAACTATATAAATGCCTATTGAAGCAAAGATTTTTCTGTGATGTCTACCTTAGAGATTTTTGTTGATGAGCTGGATATTGGAAGAAGCTGCAGGGATATTTAGCTGCTGCTGTAGGTACTCGTGTAGTTCAAGAGGTGACAAGTTTGCCTTGTAAGGTTGGGCCTTGTGGAGTAATTCTGAATTTATTTTTAATAGACAACATGGCAAGCCCAGGTAAAGATAACTTCAGAATGAAGAGCTACAAGAACAATGCTCTTAATCCCCAAGAAATGCGCAGACGAAGAGAGGAGGAAGGCATCCAGCTTCGGAAACAGAAGAGGGAAGAACAGGTAAGTGTTTCAGTGAGCTCTTGAGTGCTTGTGAAGCTAACTACAGGTATGTGAAACAACTTGAGCAGACTCCTCCTGTGGAGCAGGAACCAGAGCGCCAGGGTGAATGTCTGCTTTCTGTACAGTCTTGGGAAGCCCCAGGCACCTCTCAATAGGATCATAAAAAAGGTGAACAGAAGCCCTCTTAAGTCACTAGGGCATGACTTGTGTCCTGAGTTCAATCCTTAGTCTAGGTTTAAACATGTAAGACTGGGCTGAAAGGATACTCCTATTTCCAGTAAGGATTAGAAAGCTTGCATAGTCTTCCAGAATTTGGGCTAGAGTTTTACTGTTAGAAGGGAGAGGTTTATTTGAATCTTTGAAGCCATACTTCAAATTGCCCAGGAGTTTTTCTGCAGTGACTTAGTAAAGTGGCTACCAAGTAGTGATCCCTGAACTAATCTATTTAACTCTTCAGTTGTATTCATTGGATTTTCAGTGATCAGGGTACAGGGAGCATTAGATAATCTCACAGTTTGAGGTAGTTCCTTTTCCCAAAATGTTATAGTAATTTCTTGTCATGAAAGTAAGGAAATTGTAGTATGTTTTTTCTGCTTGGTCTAAAGTGGCTGAATTTGTCTCCCACAACCTAGAGAGTGTCCCAGGCACTGATCTACAGTCTTCTCTGAGGTGGGAATGCTTACCCTTCTCCTGAGAAAGTGGTGCTACTGCATGGAGAAAGAATTTAAATTAGGTGGGCCAGAGAGGTAAGAGTAAGAAGTAGAGTGATGCTGGGGCATTGACCTGTGAGTGGGCAGCTGGTTGGCAGTTCTGAACCTTGTGTTTGCAGAAAACACTCCCTGGATAAATTATGAAAATAATGGGTGTTTTCTCTCCCATGCTTGCTGTTGTAACAGTGAGAATACTGTTACGTTCTCCTTGATCTTAATTTGCTCTTCTTGAACTGGAGAGAGTCAGGTTTATGCAGGGAGATGAGACTGCTTTTGTTGCAGAGCAATGGCAACTGGTGGACAGAACATGATCCTAAACAATAACAGTTCACACATATCAATCAGGAGCTTTTGTGTCCTTGTTGAGTGCTGAAAAGAATGACTGGTCTTCCAGAAGAGGAATGTTGTTTCTTCTTCCTTTGTGGGTTTATATGAAATTGAACCTTGTTTGCATTCAGGATTCTGCAGTTGTTTTGTGTTCAGGACTGTGCCTGGTCAAGAAATACATTGAACAGGGAATAGAATGCCTTGGTTTAGGTTCCTGTTTGAAATATGGATAGATATAAACATTGAGTTCCTTCTGCAGTTTTTGGGCATGTATAATAGCAGAAGTCTAGATCTTTGTGAAGATGTAGAAGACAGAACCTTCAGGACTTACTAAGAGGTCTTACTAAAATGCTTACTGATAAAATCCTAGTCAATGGGCTGAAATTCTAACCTTTATTTTTAAAGCTAGCAACATGATATTCTTAGACTTAATGACAGTAGTTTGAAGTGTAGAACTGGATTAAAGATTAAAATACAGGCTTGGTTTCTACAAGAAAGCAGGCTGATATCAACAGTTTGCTTGTATGCCAGAAAATGAAGAGGCAGTCATTGAACATAGCTCATTAAACACTGAAGTGCAGGTGTGTATTTTGAGTGTAGGCAGTGCAGGCAGCCAATTGTACAGTGGTTTTTTTGGAATGTTTAATGGTACATAATTTAAAAGTTCACCTTAAAGCTATGCTATATTTTCCTCAACTATATTAAAATTTCTGTTGTAATCTTTCTGCAACTGTATATGAAATGCAAGTGCTGTTTAATTGTTGTGTAAGGAAAGCACATGGCTCTTAGTCCATCTGATGGAGGAATGCAGTGTGCTGAAAGGCGTTGGTCTGTGGTGATGATTTTAGTCTATAAACTAAAGAAAAAGGAAAAAAACCGGAGAAGGTAGCTTGTAGAACACTACTTCCTGCTTAAAAATAAGGGCTAATGGTGAGGGATAAAAGACTAAAAGCAAAAAAGATCTGTATCTTTTTTCCTACATGTTGAAAACTTTCTGGGTGCTTGCTAGTTAAAAAGAATTTTGGTGTTTGAATGTCTCTCAGAAGTGTTGTGGTGCAGTCTGTCAAGATACAGATACAGCAGTGGGTTTCTCCTTTGCATTACTTAAACTTTTCATGTAGAATTCCATTTTCATGGATGACTAGGAAGGTGAGTAGTTGAAATACTTCAGTACTGGTGAAAACATTTCACATGTATGTCATCACTACCCAGTCCGTGGCAAGTTCTAATGTCTCCCCAAAATGCTTTCTTTTTAGCTGTTCAAACGCCGAAACGTTTCTCTGCCGGGCAGTGAAGAATCTATGGTAGAAAGTCCAATTCAGGATCCTGATGTCAGCTCTACCGTACCTATTCCAGAGGTAATTACTTCAGAGTGTGTTCAGAATCTCACCTGTTAATGTGCATAGTACTAGAGATGAGGAATATTCCTCTCATTTTTCAGGAAGAAGTCATTACATTAGATATGGTGCAGATGATTTTCTCGGACGATCCTGATCAGCAACTCACTGCAACGCAGAAATTCAGAAAATTGCTATCTAAAGGTACTTCAGTGTTGCCTGAGGATGATTTATTTACTTCTTCCTTTTGGGTTGTGACAATGACTTTTTGTCAGACATTCAGTTAACCTGCAGTTTTGTTTTAGTTTAAAATAGAGCTTGCTGAAACTTCTGGTTGTGTTTATAGAGACACTGTGCCAAATCTCTTCCGACCTAATGGCTAAATACAGAAAGCTTCATTATTCTCGTGTTAAGTCTTTCAGACAAAGGAACAAAAGCAAGGATATTTTGATTTAGATGTCCAGAGCAATAACTAGCTGCACAATAATATTACTTAGGGTACTTGTTGCAGTGATTACATTTCCCATTCTCATTTTGTAACTGAGGGGGGGAAAAATTACGGGGCTGCCAAAGAACCGCTGTGGTTTGGTTTTTGTTCAGACTCATAAGACATGAAGTCTTAAATGAGTGCCAGCATTTGTATAGCATGATAGGTAAAGGTATGCTTGGGTCATTTAAAATAGTATTTAATTGTGATTGCTCTTCCACTAATCTGAGTTGCTGCTATTTTGTAATGTTTCACTCAAATGTCATTGGCTCATAAATGTGTTCCTATTATTTTACCTAATTGCATGCACTTTGTGGAGATGATCTTTCAGTCTTCTGAAGTCAAAAGCTGAGCTCCTTTGTTTAGGATAAAAAGGACTAAATGCTAAGAATTTAGAACTGAGAATCATATTCATGTTTATTGTCATACTGAGGAAGTAATTTATTAGTTGTTAGAGTTACACCTGTGTTTGTTTTTATTCCCTAGAGCCTAATCCGCCTATAGATGAAGTCATACAAAAGCCAGGAGTGGTACAGAGATTTGTGAAATTTCTAGAGAGGAGTGAGAACTACACCCTGCAAGTGAGTTTGGTTGGTACTGATTGGGAGTTTGGAATGGGATTAGAACCCCCCCAAAGGGGCTTTGGAATGCATGTGGTGTGGGGTTTTTGTTAATAGACAAATGTAATTATTTTTAACCACTGAAGTTGTTACAGTTTAGTTGTCTAAAATGTCAGTTACTCCCACTGAAATGGTGACTTGGCTTTTGTGAACTTCATAGTAGTCTGTAGGGTTAGGGTTATGTATTCAGCTGCTCTACTACTTGGGTGTTGAAAGTAGACTATGTTCAAGAGGGTTTCCAGAGGAGTATGGTAAGTTCACCAGCACTGATGCGTGAGCAGACTCAGTTTTGTGTCGAGTATATTGCAGTACTTTTCAGCTGACGTTTTAGAAAAGAAGTGGGGGAAAAAACAAAGGAAAGTGAAAGGCTTGTATGAAAGTCTTTTAGAAAAATCTTTGCAACACATTTGATGATGTATATTAATATATTATAACTATATATACATTAACAATAGGAGTAAATAGATTTCTCTGCTTGTGGAGCCCATGGAATGGCACTTAGGCCTTGTATACATCCATGCTAGAAGAATTAAACTTGATATAGAGTAAACAGAAGGGATTTGTGCTAGTTGATAGAGATGTGAAATCTTCCTTACAGTTAGTGCTGCAAGCTAACACCTAAAAGTAATCTAAAGGTTCTTATTAAATGGAGATGGTTTGTCACTACCAATTACTTTACTGTGCTTTCTGTACAAAGATAATTGCATTTCAGTGGAAAGGGAAGAAAGTTGGGGAGAGAACCTCTGCACCTCTGACATCAAATTCTTATTAATGAATTTCATTTGTAATGCTGTGGTGTTTCATGTGTGGTCATCTTTGCATTCCTCAACAGTTTGAAGCAGCTTGGGCTTTGACAAACATAGCATCTGGAACTTTTCTACACACCAAAGTTGTAATTGAAACTGGAGCTGTTCCAATTTTTATTAAGTTGCTTAGTTCAGAGCATGAAGATGTACAGGAGCAGGTAACTGTTTTCTTGAGGTATTTTACAACTATGCAGCTTTAATTTATGAATGTCTTTTTTGGGTTGTGTGTGGTTAGAGAGGCTTTGAGCTCCATTTGCATACCAGCCTGTTGATCTGGCCCGAGGAAAATAGAAATACACTTTCAGTGTAGGTCTTGGGTTGGTTTTTTTCCCCTCTGGTTCTTTGAGGTTTCTATGAACTTAAGCAAAAAGCAAACTTCATTTTGTTTTATGTCATGCTGTTGAGTAATTTGAAAAAAGCATCTCACTTCTTTTGCACATTTAGACAGGATCTAAAATACTGTAGTAGAAATAATCAACTAAAAAATCATGTGGATTTCCTTCCCCCACCAAGTTATTTTGTAGCTTTGTTTCTTAGTCTTCTGCTTTTCTACCTTATTATGTTATAGTCTTCATAAACATTTTCCTACACCTTTTGGTTTAGTTTTGAGGTGTTAAGAGAGGCAGTAATACACTAGCTTTTAGCACGTTATAAAGTTTATATAGTGAAAGTTTGTGATTTAACTTATTTCTCATATGTTGTTTGCAACTTGGAGCTGATTTTGTTGACTCTGTTACACACAGTGAGCAAATGTAACTGTTGAAAAGAGTGGGTGCAGCCTTTTTGTTGGAAAGCACATGAACGGACATGTTTTCATAGCAGGTGACTTCAGGTGGAGGTAGCTGATGTAATGTAGAAATCAGTATTCTGAAATGTTGTGTTTGCTTTTTAAAAACTCCTGTTATATTTGCTGAAAAATTGTAGGGCTGACCTGTAAAAGCTGATCTGTAAGCATGTATAAATTCACTCAGGTGCTTTGCTTTTTAAGGCAGTGTGGGCTCTTGGTAACATCGCTGGTGATAATGCAGAATGCAGAGACTTTGTTTTAAACTGTGGAATATTACCACCCCTCTTGGAGTAAGTATTATGAATTCATATTCCAACTGTAGTGTACAAGTATAGATAACTGGATCCTTAAAATCTAGTTGAGAACAATATTTTTTTTGCCAAATTAAGAATGTTTCTTTATTATAGTGCTATGAGTCTAATGTTTTGGAATACCTAAGCTTCATGCATGTCTGTGATTAGTGCATAACTGGAAGCTTTCCAATGTTTGCAAAAGGAGAGAAGTGTTAACTGCACAGGTAGAAAATGTCTTTGCTGTATTCCACCAGATGATTTCTCTTCACTAGGAATATCATTCCAGCATTTATCTTGCACCCTATTGTAAATATATAGTATCTTCATCACAGGGAAGAAAATTTATACAACACAGAATTGGTTCAATTCCTCAATGTAAATGCTTTGGAACACTTGTAAAATAGTTTGAAATAGTAGAGGAGAATGTGATTACTTTCCTCAAGGATTTAAAGGGTTAAGAGTTTTGGGTATTTTGGTACATATCTGAAAGTGAACCTGATCTTTTCAGGTGTTGAATCTTTTTGCATTCTGTTTAACAAAAGTGTTATTTTTTTTAAGAGGATCTTTTAAGTTCTAATAGTTTATGGCTCTATTATTATTATTTATGGCATTCTTTGGATGAAAGCATAAAAACTAAATCAAGGGTGGGTTGCAGCTTCTAGCCTCTTCTGAAGTCACTCAGAAAATATTAGTTGAATGATTTTTCTATGAGCAGTGATTTGCTTTATAGGCATAAACCTGATTTGGGAATGAGATGTCCACTCTGATCTATTCAGACTCAGTTGATTCTAAGAAAATATTTGCTATGAAAAGAAATAAACTGAAACTGGGATTTCTTTTTCTGATTTGATGTACAGTTGCTAATAGATAGAAGAAGGCTTAAAAACTAATTTCTTACTGAAAAAAATATTCCTGTCTCTCTTTGACAGACTGTTAACAAATTCAAATCGTCTTACAACAACTAGAAATGCAGTCTGGGCTCTCTCAAATCTCTGTAGAGGAAAAAACCCACCTCCAGACTTCAGTAAGGTATAAAATACTCATTTTGAGAAATCAGAAATCTGAAGGCTTCCTATTTTTGTATTATGTTGTAACAAGTAGAGCCTTTGAATCTGAAGATAGACTCATTTTGATCTTTTTAATGTAATCACAGTCTTGCCCTTCTGTTGTATGTGCATGAAATCATCTACTTTGACACCCAAGTTGTAGTTAGCTAAAGGCAAACAGTAATTTACTGGTATGAAATGATGGATAAATAATAGATTAAGCACTAAACCCCTTGGGGTTGTATTTTCTCCAGATCTGTTTTAGAGGGTGTGAGTAATGAATGAAGCTTTCCAAAGTTTCTAGTGTATTTTATGATTGTGAGTTCTAAAAGAACATAAAATACCCAAGCTGTACAGCTGAAATCTGTCACTTTTGAAGTGGTGCTAGGATGATTTAGTTGGTTTGGCTTTGTCTGTGTGGAACTTCTAGAAGATAAAGGACAGGAACTGCAGTTGCAGTGAGAACTGAAGTCAGGTGTTGCTTGTTTGATTTGGTTTGGTGACCATTGACTCCTTTGTGAGTTACTCTGAGTTTCTTAGTGGTAAAGCAATTGTAAATTGGGTATTACAAATAACCTCCAGTACTCACACAAAGAGGAGCAAAAAAAACTACTATTACTTTGAAATTCTGTTCCCTGAGTGATTCAGAAGCCCTCAGTAGTGCCTGATCATCTGGTTACCCATAAAAGCAGATATTTCTTGTTTGAGATGAAGAGTTACTACTGAATTCTGTTACTTAATTAGTTACTGTATTACCTAGTACAGTTTATATACCTTAACATCTCTAAAGAAATAGGCTGTAAATCAGAAGTTACCCAACTTGCTAGTTTGAATTGGATATCTAGTTTAATCAGGGAATGTTCCACTTAGGTCCTGATTCATTAATGAGCTTGTGTGCTTTGGTAGTAAATAGTTTGGCACCTTTATGCCTTTGCAGAATGTTCTCTGAAACCTGAAAAATACAAACCACCTCATTTCATGCAGTATTTTCCTCTAATCTAGGTTGCTCCTTGCCTGAATGTTTTATCAAGACTGTTGTTTAGCAGTGACCCAGATGTATTAGCAGATGCCTGCTGGGCCCTATCTTACCTGTCAGATGGTCCCAATGATAAAATTCAAGCTGTAATTGACTCTGGAGTGTGTCGAAGATTGGTAGAGCTGCTTATGTAAGTCTTCTCTTCACCAAATAAATGCCTTACAGGACTGTTAAATGTAATGAATTCCAGTTGAGTTCTTTTTTCTTACCTGGAGTGTGAATTCATATTTTGAGAAGTGATAAACATGAACTGAGTCTGAAACTTTCCACATTGCTTACCTAGCTTGCTTGGCTCCTGGGGCTTTTCCTGAGATTGACAGAGAAAAAAAGTTTCTCTGAAGTATTCCTTCATATTCCTTAACATTCAATGTAGGATTTCCTTTACATGAAGGAATAGGAATGTGAAGATGGACGACCTTGAACTGTAAATTAGCATCTCACCTATTATTCTTTCTAATTCCATTGTTGCATTTTGTTTTCTTACCTTCCTAGGAGATGTAGTTGCCATACAGATAATTCTCGGACTCTCAAAGTCCAGAGACAGGCTTGTGCCACTTTGAACTATTACAGTGTATTTGGTTTCTGGTTTGTTGTTTTCCTAGAAAGGGAGACTAAATCCCTGTGTTCACATGGGGACAGCAGAGCAGGCCAGGGAGAGTAATTCCCAGCATTGGTGTCAGAGATAGATTGCTCTTAAGTTGTGTTCCATAGAGATGCCCTTTCCTTGAATCAGCAATTCAGTGCTGGACTTGCAAATTGTTTAAATAGGGTGAAAATGTAAGAAGTAATGCAGTGTGTTCTAGAACTACAAATATAGTGTCTGAAGTAAGCCATTGTTCACTGAAAGTGCGAAGTTGTGCTTTCACACTTGGTAATAGCAATCCATTTAATATTTGTCTCCAGGCATAATGATTACAAGGTGGTATCCCCTGCATTAAGAGCAGTTGGAAATATTGTTACAGGGGATGACATCCAAACACAGGTAAGACTTTTTGATGTAAGGAAAAAAAAATCAATTAGCAGGACAGAATTAATGTAAAAGATGTTACAAAATAGGTTTCCAGTGCAGGAATCTGTGAAAGATGTATGTTGTTAGTCTGATAAGTTTAAGCTGCTATTCTAAGCATTGAATTAGAAGAATGAATCTCTTTTACAGCACTGGATTGCTTCATTCTCTTGTGGTACTTTGACTGTTGCTTCCCATAATTTAATTTATTTTCTCTTAAAGGGGTTTTGAGTTCTTGTTACCTTTTTTAAGTCTTCAAATTCACTCAAAGTTTTCACTTTAAGCAAGTCATACTTGCTGGGCCATGAATCTGGATGTGATAGTCTTGCTGACTTGTTCTATAGAGATTTGAAATTCTAATTTCAGGAAATGGGATTGGGTTTGAAGCAATGCAGGATCTGCTAAGACAGGTCTTGCTTTAAATAAAACAGTGTCTGAAAGGCTGACAGAACTAGTGGGAAGGGAAAATAAGGAAATAATTCTGTTGTGAGGTCTACAGGGTAGGACTTTCCTAAGGAATTCCACAGAAGATCTCTCTCTCTTAAACAAGTGGACAAATAGCTATACAAATCAGATTTACACTTCTGAGTTATTCCTACTCTGGCCTTATTTAGTCTTGCATTGACAATCTTCTTGTCTAAACTTAATTTGCTGGATAAACTTCAGTGCTGTGGCATGCAAACAATCCAGCAACTTAACACTTCAGTTTTGCAGGATGTTACCTACAAGTGTTGCAAAATCTTCAGTAAAATGCTTGTTATATATTTGTATATTGCAGTAGCCTTATGTAGTTGTGTATTGTACAACACACTTTCTAATTCTCAAATCATTTTAGGTGATTCTAAACTGCTCTGCATTACCCTGTCTCTTGCACTTGCTTAGTAGCCCCAAAGAATCTATTCGAAAAGAAGCGTGCTGGACTGTTTCTAACATTACTGCAGGAAACAGAGCTCAGATTCAGGTAAGTTCAGTAGGTTTGATACTTTGTTGGGTTTGTTTTCATTTTACTAGTTTGCTTGTGTTTCCTTCACAAGAAGAAATAAGCAGGTAGTACATTGACTGCTGGAAAGCAGCCCCATGGAGAAAGACCTTGGAGTCCTAGTGGACAGCAAGTTAACCACGGGACAGCAGTATGCCCTTGTCGGCAAGAGGGCAAACAGCATCCTGGGGTGCATTAAGAAAAGTGTGTCCAGCAAGTCTAGTGAGGTTCTCCTTCCCTTTTACTCTGCCCTGATGAGACCATACCTGGAATACTGGAGAAACTGATTAATGTCTCTTAAAGGAATTTGGTTGATGCTTACAGAACAAATGAAAGGATACTTAGCTATCATATCAACAGTCACGTTTTATCCCTCTGGGAGCATTGTCCACTGTTGTATTCTCTTTATTATCATTAAAACATTACAATTTCATCTCTTAGGCTGTCATAGATGCAAATATTTTTCCAATATTGATTGAAATTCTTCAAAAAGCTGAATTTCGCACCAGAAAGGAAGCAGCCTGGGCCATAACTAATGCAACATCAGGAGGAACCCCTGAACAGATTAGGTAAGTTTGTGTCTGTTAATATTTTCTCTGCCTAAATACCTTCTCCAAGGCATTTTTATTTCTGCACAAAAAAAAGTAACTAAACACAGCTGTAATTCCTTCAAATTCTGCCTGTACTACAGGCACTAACCAGGTAGAAATAGAGGGAAATGAGTGAAATCTAAGCAGTGCACTTAATAAATGCTGAAACAAAGCATTTCAGCATTATCACACCTAAAGCTTTCACAGGGTTGTCTTCCAGAATTCATAGTCTATTGTCAAACACAGTTGGAGAGTTAATGACTGGTTTCAGTGTTGGAAAATGACAAAATTTGGGAGAGCTGGTTAGAAAGCTTGTGCAGTGGGGTTGTATCTTGGTGGAAAGACTCCAGGAATTCTAGTGGTTTCTTCATGTGTTTTAAACTTGCTGTCAGTATGACTTGAAGGCAGATACCTAAACACAGTTTTCAAGATAGAGTTTGAAATTTTATTGCTAGCAGCTGTTTCTGTGCTGCAAATATTGGACTTCTTGAATGACTTAGAATTAAAGAGTCTCTGTGGATACTGTCAGCATAGCAATCAGTTTCAATTAGTAGTTAAGTGGATTTATAAATGACAGAGTATTATTTGGAAGCCAGAACAGAAAGTGATGTGAGAACTCTTCCAGCACTTGTGGGAGATCTGTTGCAGTAAGTACATGCTTGTTCACTTAAAGTGGAAACAGTCCTGGTTTTCTTATAACCCCTAAGTGGTTCCTTATCAGAGGTAAGGAGAGTTTGTGGGTGGTTTTTTGCTATTTTGATTGCTCACATCACTGTCACAATCACATCATCTCACCACTCACCCCACATCCACCACACCAACTACATTTAAGCAGCCTTGTGATGCAGGCAAACATTACTGACTTGTTTTACTTACACACTATAAACTAGGACACGGGTTCTGGCTTCTAAAAGTCCATACACAATTTGAGGTTTCAAGTATCCTATTTTTTCCAATTGATTGGTTTTTTTATATTTACAATCATGTCCTTCCCTTTTATAGGAGGTAATGCTAACATCTTAGACTACTAGTGTGGGCCATGTTGGCACAGAGCAGTGTGCAGTGTTCTTATCTCTCTTTATTTTTACCACTACAAAATTTCAGACACCTGAACTTATTGCTGAAACTAACTTGATCTCTTTCATTCAGTTAAACACATCTGTTCAGAAAAGGATTGGATATGGCACTTGAAGCCATGGTTTAGTTGTCATGAGGTGTTAGGTAGTAAGTAATATGTTGGACTTGATGATCTCTGAGGTCTTTTCCAACCTGGTTGATTCCGTGAAGATCATAATTGAAAAGGAGTTGAAAAGACTACAAATTCTACATTCCAGTTAGACATAGGCACATTGAATTTCCTCCTGAGGATGAACTAAAATATTTATTCCATTTCAGACAAGACTTGGGGTTATGTAGTTGCATGATTTATATTTTACACTTTAGTTTTTCAGACACTTTGCTAAAAAGTTAAGTACCGAGAGTGCTAGATTGGTGTGTCAGAATAAATGTGCTGGATTATCAGTCCTCCTTTTTTCCCCCTCACCCCTCTCTGTTTTTCTGCTGCTACGAAAGGTATTTGGTAGCACTAGGTTGTACCAAGCCTCTTTGTGACCTCCTGACTGTGATGGATTCAAAAATAGTGCAGGTGGCTTTAAATGGACTTGAAAATATTCTGCGTCTTGGAGAACAAGAGTCTAAGCAAAATGGAATGGGCATTAATCCTTACTGTGCCCTCATAGAGGAAGCATATGGTAAGCCATTTCTTCCTGTGAAACTACATACCTGAACTTCCCTTTTATCAGCCTGTCAAAAAACCCTAACCAAACTCAAACCATTCTGAACCACTTTGAAATGTGTAGTTAAGTTTAATATTGAATTACCTGAAGAATAATTGGGCATTAAACTATCATAACATGATAGGAATAGTGGTTAGATGTGAAAAACCCTGTGGATGTTTGTCTGTGGTCAGGTTATGAAATGTGTCCCTCAAGAGACATATTTAACATGCAACTGTCCTAGTGTGTAGGAGCCATGGTTGGCATAAGTTTCTCAGCCAACCCTAAGTGTAGTTTTAATGTAAGGTCCTGTCTGGTAGAGTTCCACTACCAACAGGGGATGCGAGATGAGAGTTTGCTTTTCATCCCAAAACTGAATCACTTTTTAGAATAGCAAGTATCAGTAATAGCAAAATCAACCTCAGATCATAAAGTGAAATGTTTTGTACTTAATTAGTGAAAGTATTCTGTGCTGTCTCATCTTTTAAGAGTTTCTGCATTAAACCACATTTTAAAGGCTTTATCAAAACTAAAATGACTCTTTGTGGAATTTCATGACTAGATGCTTTTGATTTGACAAAATTAATGTTAATACTGACTTGAATCTGGCATTGTTTGTGGAGGGGCTGCCATTTTATGCCTCTGATGGAACAAAATCAGCAGACATCTGTGTCTCAAACTGGTAATAACAATTCTGGCTGACCACATTATATCTGATTAGATGGTACTATGCTGTGGAGCAGCCTTTCAATTTGAATTCCCTGTTACAGAGCTTCATTTCTAAGATGAAGTGCATACTTGGAGAACTTACTCCACTCACACATTAAGATTGCAAAATTAAGTGTTGAGTGCTGTAATGGAATACATTCAGTTCCAGATTTTCAGTCTGATCATAAATTCAGCTGTGAAACATCTAAGTCCTTTAACCACTTAAGAGTAGGCTGCTGAAGCTGTCCAGTGAGAGTTCAATCAGGGGAAACAGCTAATTATATCACCCTTGTAGCTTTGGCCTCTGTAGTCACCAGAAAGGCCCTTCCTAATCCAACTTAAGTGAAAACTGAATTACCTTGAATAGTTAAAAAGGAATTTTGAATCAACCCAAGTGACTGCCAAGCACTTAATTCAGACAGTAGAGCAGAGGTTATGTCCTCTAGCTTGGAAATAAGATTTTTGGAAGGCTGGTATCTTCAAATCTTGTAATGAAATTAGAAGACACCAGACTGTGCCCAGTGATGACTCTATAACGGGGGATAAAATTGGAGAAGACTGAAAGAGTGAAAGAAAATAAATGGGGATATTGGAATTTGCTACAGTAAACAGCTTTCTAATATCCTAATTCTATACAGCACTACAGTTTCTTTGTAGGCATATTTCTTTGTAAACACTACAGCACCTTCCTCAGTCTGGTTGATACTCTTTTACCATAGTTTTAAAGTTAGTTTGGACAGCCAAAAAATGAAAGAGTAGAACTGCATGGGTTAGGAACTTCAGGATCAGTGATACCCAGTCAATTGAGATGATTGGGGATTGCATTTTTTCATCTAGGAAGTACTACTGTACTGTAAGCTGTTTCCCTTTGAACTCCTCATTCATTTAAGCAACTAAATTCTGAAACTGCTTTGTTTTGAATGTAGGACTTGATAAAATTGAATTTCTTCAGAGGCATGAAAACCAGGAGATCTACCAAAAGGCTTTTGAACTCATAGAACATTACTTTGGTGTTGAAGAGGAGGACTCCAGCATTGCACCTCAGGTGGATGAAAGTCAGCAGCAGTTTGTATTTCAGCAGCAGGAGGCTCCAATGGAGGGGTTTCAGCTGTAAACTACTGAAGACAAGGAAATGTAAACACTTATAGGGTTTTAGTTTTGTTTGTTTGTCTATTTTGTTTGTTTTTTCCAGAGGTCTTTTCTTTATGGCCAAAGTTAGAGGAAAAGTTAAATATGTTTTGCAGAACTAGGTGAAGCAGCAGCTCATGCACTTTTATATATTGTGTTAGACACAACTGTTCCTTGGTTTGTCTTTTGTGTTTTTCATTCTCTCTTCTGTACAGAAAACAACTGTGAGTAAACCTGTCTAAAGTAAAGCATTAAATGTGATTTTACAAGAGCTGTTAAGCTAAGACTTGGTAGGATGTTAGGTAGTGGGTCTGAATTTCTCATGTAGTCTCAAACTGCATATCAGCAATACAGTTACTGGCAGTTGCATTTTTGGCAGTAGGCTTGACTTGCCCAGTCTCTATCAAATCTACCTCTTGTATTGAAGCAAAAAGGTTGCTTCAGGCCTAAGGCATGAAATAAAGATGAGCTTGTAAGAAGCTGAATTGGAATGTGAAAAATATTTATTTAAATTGTAAAACTTTTATGCATTACTTACTTTACAACACACTCTTGCAACTTATTTATAAGATGTATTTAAAGACATAAAGAGAGATACATATATAATGCTAATTACCTACTATGATCTTGAATAGATGAAAAAGCTTGTTCTGAATTCTGTGGGAAGAGGACTTATTTCAGAGGTTTTTCAAATTGCTGGTCATTTGATGTTGACTCTAATTAAAGCTGCTAAATGGCATTAAAAGTCAGCCACAAATACAGGACTCTGCAGTTGCTGTTGTTGCCACGAGAACGCTGGGATGCGAATGACAAGAGATGGCGATTTGCACAGATCACCAAGCAGATGGTCTACAGCTGTCTCCTGTCAAAATGTGGTAACACCACTTGAGTTTGAGAAACTTTGCAATGTCTGCCTCTCTAGTACAGTAGCTCCTTAGAAGTTTGGGCAGCAGGTGTTGTGGGTTTTATTTGACCAAATATGCTGCCACCACTCGAATGGTTCTTTTAAGTTAACCGACAGTTTTCTTTTTGGCCAGACAATACAAGTACTGCAGTGAAGAATTCATAGTGAATCACTTCTTTCCAGTGGGAGGAAAAGTTTGTTGTACTGTAAATAGCATTAAGTATGTGGACACCAAAACTAACTAGAAGTTACTGTCATCAAAATATTTAGGCTCTACAATATACAGTGTTTGCCGTTGAGCACTAAAAGAAGTAGGATTCTAATATTAACAATCCTGAATGCAGGAAAAAAAATGTGTGCTCTGCTTTGACTTGCATCTAAGTAGTGTTTCTGGTGTGTTAGTACTATATCTCATTTGGAGAAATGAATACTTTGGGTTAACCCTGAAGTAGAGTTATTTTTTATGACCTGTAATTACTGTATTAACATCAAACTCCTGGGTTCAGTGAAATACTTTCCATATGAGAGCATTTCATGCTTCATAACAAGCTGCAATTTAAACTTCAGATGACTTACTCCATGGCACTGTGCTTGTCACTAAATATTTTAATGCACTGAAAAATACAGGTTAAAGGTGGTATCATTTCCAATACCATTTTATATTTGGGATGATTTTTGTTTTGTTACATGCAAGTTCAGATGTTTCTTTTTCATGTTACAGCAATAGAAACTACATTGTAATTGAATGTGGGACTTGAAGTGGCTTTTTTGTAAGATTAATGGTCAGTTTTGACTGAGAGGGAGGAAGAAAAACCCTCTTTTTGAAGTCTTTTTAGTGGAAGATAGAAGTGTAAGACGTGTACATAGGAGTGCTGTTACTTTATGAACTCTGAATAATGAGATATTTTAGCAGATGACACTTTAAACCTAGATTTGTACAGCATACAACAGTTTTGAATAGTGTGATAATCTTGAGTACAGCTGCCAAATTTTCATACAATACTAGATGATTGTATTGGTGCCCTTTTTACTCTCATAGTTTTAGGTTTTCATAGACTGACCTTCCTTGTTTCCCTCCCATCTGTTCAAAGTTACAGGGTAACAATCGTGGAAGTCTACCAGGATTAGTAGTAAATGCTGAATTTCAATGTGTAAGGAAACAATTCAGGTAACAGGGTATTCCATGGTTTCTGACAACCTGGTGTGATAACATAACCAGCTGTGCCTGCTTTTTATTTGGAGAACCCTGTAAAAACTGCATTTCTATAAGCCTCTCTAATCTAAACCAAATCTGAATGATAAAAATCTTGACTAAAAGACTTGCCAAGACAAGAGGGGACATTGGAAGTCTTGTATCTGGTTTGAAAGAATGTCTTCAGTTTTGTGGATGTATTATTCTGTGTGTGAACAGTTAGTGACTGCACTTTATGCATTCAGATAAACTGTGTTTCATGCCTCTGGTAACACTTCAATGTAATGGTTTAAAAAAGGGAACTAAAATGGATGGACTTGGGCTGATGAAAAATCATTATTTAAACTCAACATTTGGTTCACCCTAAAGATTGTTTTTAAACCAATGAAAAGTCTTCTTTAAAGGATAACTTTACAGGAGGGCCTCTCCTATTTTAGCACTGGGTTTACATCACACTTGTTAAAAGCACATCAATGAGTAACTCAAAGCAGAGGTGATGACTTGAGGTCAGCTCTGGTCTAGTCATTGGCAGGTAGGGGCATGACTGCGATGTTGTTGCCTAAACAGCTGAAATCAGCGTGGAACAGACATTAACTGTGAGGAGAAAAATCTCTTTGAGTTTGGTATTTCCTATGGAATCTGCAGTGCCCCTTCAGTTACAAAGGCTGTTTGGGTTTGGATTTTGTGCTGTTGGGTTTAATTAAAAAGGGTACCATTTGTTCTGCTTAAATGTGAACACTGATGAGCTAATCTATGCAACTATGCAAAGCATAGGATTATTTTTTTAGTTCCCTACTCTTGATACACTGAATCATATCTAATTTTTTTCATTGCACTTTTGTCTGAGGACTGGTTCATACAGCTTTTTAGTTTTCTAGGATCTGCTTTAAACACTGTTGCTAGCAGCAATCAGAAAACAGTAATAATGTTGGCACAGAAATAAGTTAGCTGTAGAACAAGTTTGCAACTGGAAAATATTTATTGTTGGGTCTGTCTTTAAAGGAAAAAAAAAGATAATGGAAATAAATATCAAAGATGCACTATTGTCTTTCCTCCATGGTTTCTTCTCAGCTGGGTTGCATTTAGTACATTGGACAACTGAGGAATTTTTGTAACAGGTTTGCCAGCTGCTATGTGAAGTTTAACTTGTGACCTCAAGAGTTCACTGGCATCTGGAATGGGAAATTTTGGTTATTCATGGCACGATACCTTCATATAATGTATGGAAGCTACAATACCTATTCTGACTTCAGATAGTAATAGTGCATCTTTCAGTCCAGGCCAAAGGCCCATTTCTGTACCAGAACACATATGAGTAGTATGCAATATTATGGAATGTTAAACTCCAAATACCATACAGAAACCAATAAAACCTATTTTACAGACGTTGGTTGTATTTATTTAGCGGGTCAGTAAGGGTGGCTTCTGGAACTAGGGCACACAAATGCCAGTTTGAATGCAGCACCCTGGCAGGTGCATTCAAATGGGCAGGTCTGTGTGCTGTAACACTGCACTGTCACCAGGCAGAACCCTTGGAAGTGTGTTGTAAATGTCTAACCAAAGATCCCTCATGTTCTTAGCAAACTGCCTCCTTTCCTCTGGAATTAGTTACTGCTCTTAATCATAATGCAAAGCATTCTAATTGATTTTAATTATATGCAAAACATACATTGAGTATTTTCCCTCATAGAAGAGACCTTCCATTTTCTTTTCATGATCCTGGAGCCATTGCCCTCAGTGGCTCCAGTGTGTGCAGTACCACAGTTGTCCATACATTGGTGGCATTCACTAATCACTCTTAGCAGTTAATTTTGCTCCTGGAAGGACTTTTGGCATTTTCTATCAAGTTACTTTGTCTTCGACTCCGCCGCCAGCGCAGCCTCCTTCCTCCACTTGGCCTTCTTTGCCAAGTTCCAGCTGGTTAAGGACTCGTGGCGTGCAGCAGCCTGCAGAATTAAGACATTCTTTATACTGAGGGTGGTGAGACACTGGAACAGGTTGCCCAGGGAGGTCATGGATGCCCCCTTCCTGGAGGTGCTCAAGGCCAGGCTGGACTAGGCCTTGAGCAACCTGATCTAGTGGAAGGTGTCCCTGCCAATGCCAGGGTGATTGGGAAGCCAGATGGTCTTCAAGCTCCCTTCCAACCCAACCCATTCTACTTAGGAACAGCATAATTAGCAGGAGTAACAATGCACCTCAGGGAAAGCTACCTAATCTCAGGAAGAGCCACCAACCACTTACACATCAGAGATGGCAGGAACATAGCTAAAACTGCTGCTGTGTTGACCACTTTGCACAGAATGCTATCATTTCTGACTACTCTGAGCAAGGTGGTGCCTGGCTAGTGCTGTACTCACCTTTTTAGCTGAGGCAATCACTGCAAAGCAGGCAACAATGGAGAGGCCAATCATGATGTAACAAGCTTTAACTCGAGCTTTGTTTCTTGCTCTGTCCAGCATCTCTGGCCTGCAATCAGTTATTGAATCAGTGAAAAAATGGAAATATTTCTTTCAAAGCCTTGCAGAAATAACACTACTATTGAAACATAAACCCAGAATTAGCTTCTCAAGCATCTGCAGCTTGCTGTGGTGGTTATGTACCCTCCATTTCTGGCCTTAAAACGGAGGAAAAGCAACATGCAATGGATTTCATAAAACATCAGAATTGTTTTGGTTGAAAAGACCTCTGAGATCATCCAGGCCAACTATCAACCTACCACCACCATGTTCACTAAACAATGTCCCGTGTTCTTGAACACCTCCAGGGATGGTGACTCCACCACCTCCCTGGGCAGCCTGTTCCAACGCCTGACCACTCTTGCAGCAAAGATTTTTTTTCCTCATGTCCAATCTAGACCTCCCCTGGCACAATTTCAGGCCATATGCTCTCTCATCCTGCCACCTGAGACTAGGAAGAAGAGACTAACCCCCACCTCACTGCCAGTTCCTTTCAGGCAGTTGTAGAGAGCAATGAGGTCTCTCCTCAACCTCCTCCAGGCTGATTTTTATTTTGTTTTTAAGCTGATAAAATCCTAATTGCTCATGCAATAAATATTGAAGTACTTGGGGTAAATACACCAGAAATCATACCTTATGTTCAGACCATGGCCATTGAACCATGGTAAAAAAGGATAACTGCATAAAGAATTGATTCTGTGTTGTAAATTAAGAGTTTTGATCTCTTTTCCACCCCTCAAACACCTTTGGCTTTATTTCAAAAAGGAGGAGTGGTCAGATGGAGCAGAGACAGAGTTTTACAGTAGAAGTTTGTAGCACAGCCCTATGAGGAGAGGCTGAGGGAGCTGGGGTTGCTTAGCCTGAAGAAGAGGAGGCTCAGGGGAGACCTTATTGCTCTCTACAACTACCTGAAGGGAGGTTGTAGCCAGGTGGGGGCTGGTCTCTTCCCCCAGGCAAGCAGCACCAGAACAAGAGGACGCAGTCTCAAGCTGCACCAGGGGAGGTTTAGGCTGGGTGTTAGGAAGAAATTCATCATAGAGAGAGTGATTGCCCATTGGAATGGGCTGCCCAGGAAGGTGGTGGAGTCACCATCACTGGAGGTGTTTAGGAAGAGACTTGATGGGGTGCTTGGTGCCATGGTTTAGTTGATTAGATAGTGTTGGATGATGGGTGGGACTCAATGATCTCAAAGGTCTTTTCCAACCTGGTCTGGTCTGGTCTATTCTATTCTATTCTATTCTAAAGTACTGCCCACAGAAGCCTGTACCAAATCTGAGGGCTGTGG
The DNA here is from genome assembly GCF_014839835.1 of Dryobates pubescens. Taxonomy (NCBI): domain Eukaryota; kingdom Metazoa; phylum Chordata; class Aves; order Piciformes; family Picidae; genus Dryobates; species Dryobates pubescens. Next base: position 8,192,483 of record NC_071639.1, on the reverse strand, counting down.
TGATTTTTCTCTAAGGCTTAATGTAATGGAAGAGGGCAAATCTGACACGGCTATGCCATGCTGTCCCCTTCCCTGCCAACACACACACATGAGCATGTCTTGCAGATGACTGACAGCAACTGTAGTTGTAAGTAACTGCTTTGTTTTTGTGCAGTGGTAAACATCATCTTTAAAACAAACCACACGTCAGGCTAGCACATAAAATCATCAACCCACTAATCCATTTGTAGCAGCCAAGGCAAGCCCATAAACGTTATTAGTCTGCCTTATTCTCCTAATCACGTTTCACAGTGTGGTAATTGAAACTCTTCTGAAGCAGATTTTCGCTTTCCCCCTGCTTTCTGCCTCTGCTCTAAGGAAAGCAAACCTGATTATGTCCTTCCCTAATTGCACATTAGGGCCTTTGCCACTCAATCCTTAGTCAGGACTCTGGGTAAAACCTCTGCTGAAGCCAGTAACAGCTGTTTTTAAAAAGGCCAAACAAGCCACAACCAACCTGAGGCAGGGCTGCAGATTTGATCCTTGGTAAAACTGCCTTGAGCAGCTAGATTGTGCTCACAGGTAGTGGTTATCTTGCAACTATTTTTTTGGTTTTGTTTTTAATGGGTGGGTTTTTTGGTAATAAAGCAGTGACATGGTTCAGCTTCAAAGCCTCACAATTCCTCTTGTGTGTTGCTATTTGTGACTTACAGTTCTAAAGAGGCTTTGCTCACCCAGGAACCGCAAAGTGGTCACACTTGGCAGGCCAGCTACTGCACAGAAATGAGTGATTTGTGTGCAGGTATGTGGCAAATGCCTGTGGCTTTATCATGGAGTCATTAAGGTTGGAAAAGACCTCCAAGTTGATCAAGTCCAACCATCAACCCAGCACTTCCCTGCCACTAAACCATGTCCTGAAGTAGCATGTCTACAGAGTTTTTTCACACCTCCACCACTACCCTGGGAAGTGGTCATAACATCTCCTGGTGACCTGAATAGCTTTTAGAGCTTCTGACACCTGTCTAAACCTTTCCCTAGGGTAAGATTGTGAGACTAGCACAGGATAAGGAGGGTGGACTGTTTAGAGAGCCCCTGGCCCAGCTTAGCAAACAGCAGTGAGACTGGAGGAACCAACAGGAACAGGCAGAGGATGAACCTGTTGCTGACACAGATCTGCACTCAGCTTATTATGCTCAGCACAATAGCCCAGACAGGGTCATCCTGTGATGATCAAGTGTCCTGGAGAGACGTCTGGCACACTCTCTAACTTCCTAAGAACAAGGCAGCAGTTGGCATCAGTGGGGTTTCATGTGTTCAGCAACTGGGGAACCTTACCTCACAGCAAGTCAGTGTGTTTTGGGCGGGAATGGATCAACAAGAATGGAAGGCTAGGGCTATTTCAAGTTTTCTTTGATGGGGAACATTTCTCTCATAGCCTCCTCTTATTTTTCCTCAACTTCTCTCATACATCATAAATTGTTGGATGTTACCATTCAGTGATGGTCAGCCCCCTCAGAACTGTTTATGGGAGCTATAAACAAAATATTGTTTACCAATAACATCCTTCTCTGGTTGCACATTAGGAATAAGCAAAACAAACAAGCCAGTACATAAATGGAACCAAGGCTATCTGCTCAGACGGATCCAGTCCTTAATTCCAGGCTCTGGGGACCCCAGTAAGGAACATTTTTTCATCTTAACCTCTAACCAGGACAGGAAATTCTTTTGCCCTCTAATTTGTTTCCAAGTTTTCAGCATTGAAAAGCTGTCTGGTTCAAAAATCTGTGGAAAAGCTTTAGATCAGGCTCAGGTCACAGCTTTCCCTCCAGCTCCATGTTCCCCTTGGACACGAGCAGCTCACTTACGGGATTCTGGGAGGAATCTCTTCTTCTGTCTTGAACCGTCCAGTCCAGACGAGGATTTTCTTGTCAAACTGCGAAGGTTTGTAACTTGCAACCACCTTGTGAGCCTGCTCAGCTTGAAGGTTAGGGAAAAAACACTTGGTCAAACCATGCATCAAGAAGGGATGGATGGAGGGATGGATAAATGGATGAGGGATGGAGGGGTGAGGGAGGGATGGAGGGGTGAGAGAGATAGGTAGGGATGAGGGAGGAATGCAGGGGTGAGTGAGATAGGGAGGGATGAGGGAGGGATGCAGGGCTGAGGGAGAGATGCAGGGATGGCAGCGCCGGTGAAAGGGAAAAAGCCCTGCTCGCCCTGGGCTTGGAGCAAGAACTCAGGGATTAAACTGTGAGGTCTCGGTTCTACCGTTATCCTCACGCTGTCTCTGCAGGTTTGATCCCACCCCTCCGCAGTCCACTGGTTCCGAAGCCAGCAGGACACCGCTCGGCAGTGCCCGAGCCGCCGTGCCCCAGTACCAGCCCCGCTCCACCGCGGCCCCGAATCCCCCGCCCGGCCGCCCCGGGGTGCAGGTGGTGCCGCGTTTCCAGACTTCCCAACCCGTCCCGCAGAGCCTCTTACCGCGGGGGGTGCCTGGGCTCCGGGCGGGCTCCCCGCCGCCGCCAGCTCCCCGCGGCTGGGGCAGGCGGAGCAAGGCGGCCCGCAGGAGATGTCCCGGGCGGAGGCGAGCCAGCAGCATTGCGAGGAGCGGTGTGGAGCGACCCTCTGCCTCGGTGGGACCCGCGGTCCCAGCCCCGGTCCCTGTCCCGGCCCCCCCGCACCAGCCCTGCTCTTCCCCGCCCCTCTCCAACCGCACCCGGGGGCGAGGCGAGGCAGGGCGGCCGCCGGCACGGGGTGAGATGCTGCGAGCAGCCCTCTTGCTCCTCCGGGCACTCCCGGGGGTGATTTCTAGCAGAGACACTGCAGCGTTCAGCTCAAAACTGGGGCACAGAGCAGCGGTGCTTCAGCTGAAGGTTAGACCAGGGCGGACTCCAGCCCCTCAACCCAGCCCTGCCTACACCAGTGCTTGTTTGCCAGTTTCAGAAGACTCAGACTGATTCCCATCACAAGCTTTTCTGTTTACTTCACTTGAAAAACTTATATATATGGGGTTTTGTTTGTTCGTTCGTTTTGTTTTGTTTTGTTTTGTTTCTTTTGGCCTTTCACATCCTGGACAGACTAAACCTTTATTTAATAAAAAAAAATGAAAAAGAAATTTCAGTACAAACATATCCTCAAAGAAAATGCAGAAAAGTCAGCAGTGAATGCATACTTAGTAAGCTACATCCTGTGCCAGCACTGTACCAGTGTTAACACAGTGTCCCAGAAGAGCTGTGCCTGGTGCACCAACAGTGCTGCATCAGATTTTCCATCCACCAACCAAGGCCAGAATGTCTGTGGATGGACAGAGGAAGCCCTGCTCCCCAGGGATCTATCACTGCCTGTCCTCAGCCTGACCACTGCTGAGGGCTCTTGAATCAGCTGTAGCTAAAACCTTCCGTTATCTCTTTTCAGGAGCAGAGCCAGGGGTAGCAACATTCTCTGGGAACAAATTGTTGAGTAGAGGAAATCATACATTTGCCACCAAAGTGTGGTTACAAAGCTCTACTGTCCTTGATGTGGAAACTTCACCCAATGAAATGTTATTTGGACAGCATTCCCATCTGGAAATCTTTTCAATAAAGCAGTTTCTTTTCAGTAATTAGTCCCATGTTGATGTTGTCTTGTTCACACATGTACAGTTTCCATTCCAAAATCATTGAAGTAATAAGTCCTTACTAGTAAAACATCAAAGCCATTCCCATCCATTTAACTCATACCAACTCAAAAAATTAAATAGGAAAACAAACCCCCAAAAGCAGTCTTCCCACATTCTATTTAGAACAAGATTTCTGTTAGCTAATGAGCTGTTCTCTGAACAAAAGAAGCCAGCTGTCTGAATCAAAGCTCCACACTGGCTTTCTCATGTTCTTGTCAGAATAACACAAAGGAAAATCACACACCTCCTTGCACACCCCCACACCCCTGAGCAGCTCTGGCCTCTTTCAGAACCCCTCTCAGGAGATGGAGACATCAACAGAAGTGACCTACAGGGTGATACTGAGGTTGTGGTCATAGGATCATAGAATTGTAGCATCATTTTTGGTTGGAAAAGATCATTGAGCCCAACCATTGCCTAACTCTGCCAAGACTGGTGCTAAACCATGTCCCTCAGCACCACATTTCTGCATCTTTTAAACACCTTCAGAGATGAGGATTTGAACACCTCCCTGGGAAGCCTGTTCCAGTGTTTAGTAATCCTTTCTTCTAGCATCCAATCTAAACCTTCTCTGGTGCAACCTGAGGCCATTTACTCTCATCTTAGTCTGCCTGTATTCCCTTTGCCTTCTTCTTGCTCAGCGAGAGCAGTGTGATGTCAAGCAGTGCTCCTTGTCTCTGGAGACACAGTTGGGAAAGGCAAGAAGATTTAGCACATCTGGGCTGGGCTGCCTAGCATTCTGTTAGGAGCAGCATCCCAAAGGCTGCTGTTAGTTGCTACTCATGCTGGTAGCCCACACATTTAGAATCATTGTAGTTCCAAGGATTGTAGACAGGGCTGTTGGGAGGAAGCTCACAGAAGCAGTTCTCAGAGCTCATCAAAGAGCTTCAGAGCAGAGAACTGCATGAACCCCAATTTTCTGGTTGTTGTTTGTTATTTTTTGTTGTAGCTGTTCTCTGTATAGGGTAGCACAATCCCTTTATGTTCTACCTGTATATGATCACTTGCTTCTTGCAGATGAGGCATTTAAAAACATATCACAGGATCATAGGATGTCAGGGGTTGGAAGGGACCCAAAGAGATCATTTCTAACCCCCCTGCCAGAGCAGGACCATACAATCTAGCTCAGGTCACCGAGGAATGCATCCAGACAGACCTTGAAAGTCTCCAGAGAAGGAGCTCCACAACCTCTCTGGAGAGACTGTTCCAGTGCTCTGTGACCCTCACAGTAAAGAAGTTCCCCCTTGTGTTGAGGTGGAACCTCCTGTGCTGCAGCTTACATACATTGCTCCTTGTCCTATCCCAGGGAGCAAGTGAGCAGAGCCTGTCCCCTCCCTCCTGACACCCAGCCCTCAGATATTTATAAACATTTATTAAATCCCCTCCCATATGTAACACAGCTTTGTACAAGCATCACTTGCTTTTCTGCCAAGTCTAGCTAGAAAATCTGTTGTGTATTCTCAGCTTCACCATTGACTGTGCTTTATGCAGGAGACCTGAGAGAGGCAGACACAGCACGTGGGACTCCTTTGAAATTCTGCCATCAATTCTGTGATGTTTTTCCTTAAAGATACCTCTGTAGAGAACCTCACATTTCTGTCACCACACCCTGCCCCTCAAGATGCTTTCCCCATTGCCCCATTGGGGGAATGCCCTCCCATATTTGGGTTCCAACCTGAAGGGTATTTAGAAGAAGAAGGCTGAGACCTCCTGGATAGAAACACAGCACAGGTGCATGTACTGCTGCTGTTAAGGCCAAACTGAAGGTCATGAAGAAAAGTAGGGGAATGAAGTGAGCAAACTCATTTTTAAACAACAATATGTCTTTAATCATCCTCTTTCCTTATAACTTCAAAACTTGACATGGTCAACCCTTTGGAAAGCAATAAATTCCCAGTTAACACTCGAGACAAATTAACTTTCCTAACCAGCTTAGTGCCTGCAATCATCCTGCAGTTGAAGCTTTGCTTCTCTCTTTTGGGGGGAGACTTTTTGCTGCATTGGGAGCCAGCATTCATAGCAATGGATGTATGATGTATGATCAGCATTCATCACATAAATACATGTGCATAAGTCTGCATTCTTCCAGCCAGCTACAGAACACACACAAGTACTCAAATATGTATGGAAGTGGCACCTTTGTCATTCAAATGACTTCTAAAAAATGTCTTCACAGCCTTAGTCTAAACATCCAAGTAATTTCATTGCCTGTGTCCATTGCTAAAATATTCTCTAGCTGTTCTTAACAAAACATGAGTAGAAAAATCAGGTAGGGGTTACAACACACAAATGGAAAAACAGATATATTGTGCATTGTTAGCAAGACATTTGTCTGTGTAACACCAAATCTACAGCATCTTATTCTGACCTGCCACAATATCCAATTGTTCCTGATCTCAACAGAAGCATGGACAAAACTCAAGGAATTTCTTACTATTTCACAGTAACATAGATTCACAGAGTGGTTTAGGCTGGAAGGGACCTTGAAGATCACAGAATCACATAGAATCACCAAGGTTGGAAGAGACTTCAAAGATCATCAAGTCCAACCTGTCACCACAGACCTCCTGATTAAACCATGGTACCAAGTGCCACGTCCAATCCCCTCTTGAACACATTCAGCGATCACCTAGTTCCAACCAGCCTGCCATGAGCAATGACACCTTCCACTAGCCCAGGTTGCTCAAGGCCTCATCCATCCTGGCCTTGAACACCTGCAGGGAAGGAGCATCCATGACCTACCTGGGAAACTTGTTTCAGTCTCTCACCACCCTCACTGTAAAGAATTTCTTCCTAATATCTAGTCTAAGCATGGCACAGAAGTTTCTATGGTCCAGACCATGGGCTTTATGGAGACAGAAAAAATATTCTTCACAGTCCTGGACTGACAAAACATCTCTGCTGTTTAGCATTTGAAAAAGCTCTGTGATCTCATTGTCCCAACAGAAAAATTCCTCCTTCTGTGAACACATCCTTTGCTTCCTGTACAGAAGGCACAGCACGGCTCTGTGTTCATGGAGCTGGAGGGAAAAGACTCATCCAGAGCAGCCCACACCAGTTCATCCTTGTGCTGCTTCTGTGCTGGCATGGTGCCTTGTCATTGTCACGTTGAAAACGAGAGGTTTAGAACATGTATCAGAAAAGCTAAGATTCCCAGGGTGTGTTCATACTGATCCTGGTCATTACATCATCTAGGCTGACGAGAGGAATCAATTAATGGACATTATGTCTTCAGTAGAGCAGATAACTGGAGACAAACAGAGTGAGTCCTCCCTCCTCATGCATCAGAAGAGGCAGATGAGGGAAGCATCCTTTGAGTACAGGGAAAAGAAGTAGATGAGCATATGTACAACTACAGAGCTCCAGAGAAGATCTTTGATTTTTATGCAGACCTGTTTCTAATTCATGACTCTCCCTGCAAATACAAGGAATTTTAAACTCTCCTGCAGCACTCATCTGGAATAAGATGTGCAAATTTTGGGCAGTGAAAAATGAGAAGGATTCACTGATACCAGGTGAAAAGGGTTACTCTGGGATGTGCAGGAGAATGGAAAGCTTATCTTAAAGGTGGAGACTAAAGTACTGGGCCTGTTTATCACAGCAAACAAAGGCTGGGAGAAGATTCTGTTTGATCTGTAGAACAAAGCCAGGTGAGAAGAAGAGGTTCTTAAACAATCGGGCATCAAAGATGCAAAAAAACTAAAACCCCCCAAAAAATCAGGCAAACTCATATGTTCCCTCCTACATGTCTGACTGAAATAATAATTTCCTGATGCTTCTGCCTTTCTCGGGGAAGCCAGATGGTGGAAGAGGTTCCTGCAGGTCTATATGAGTGGGCTTGGGAAGGAGGGGAGCTGCTGAAGGGGTCTGCCCCTCATGGTGACTGCAGAAACGAGGGCTGGACCCTGTGAGCGAGGAAAGCTTTGTAAATCTGGTAATGGACAACTGCTGAAGTAGCAGAAGAGAAGACATTTCATGTGGCCTGCTCTCTTTGGGGATGCCAGAAGGCAAGAAAGACACCTGAAAGAGAAACGGCTCCCTAGGATGGCTTCTCATCTTCTAGTGCTCTAACCCTGCCTAGTCATATGCTGGAGAGTCTTTTCCTGACCACAGTCCTTGCAGTATTTTTAGGAGGAGCTTTTCCTTTTGCCAGGATCTGCCCAGGCACTTGGCAATGGCTATTTCCATTCACAGAGTTCTCAGATTTACACAAGTCTGGGACGGTAGCTCGGGAGCTGGAAGACTTTGAATCCAAAGAGATCTGGCTAACAGCAACGCTGCTGGCACTCTTGGTGGAGTAAGTGTAAATAATTTTGAGAAAGGCGGATTTTGTGTTGGTTTCTTGCTTGTAAATGATGACATAGCACTTGGGAAGAAAAGTGCAGCAGAGGATCCCATAATTGGATATTAACACAACAATGATTTCCACCGCTGGCAGGTATTTGCCAAATGTAGTGGCATAGACAGGGATGAACACTATCCATGCTATAAAGTAAATTAGCATGCCAAAGGTGATGAATTTTGCTTCGTTGTAGTTCTCTGGCAGCTTCCTACCTTTAAAGGCAAATATGAAGCAAACGAAGGCGAGGGCAGCGATGTAGCTCAGCATGATCCCAAAAGCCACAATGGAGCCCTCGTTGCACTCCAGGATGATTGCTCTTGGCATTGAGAAATTTTGCTCCACAAAAGGTGTCCTAAATGTTAGCCAGAAGGTGCAAATGATGACCTGAATTCCAGTGCAGGTGACCACGGTGGGAACAGGTTTATACAGACACTTGAGGAAATTCTGCAGCTTGGGGTCAAAGCTGAAGGCTAGCAAGATTTTCAGTGACTTTATTAAAATACACGAAACACAGAGTGCAAAACTTATACCAAAGAGGGCTTGTCTGGTTTTACACTTAAATTCTGTGGGCTCATCTATGAAGAAGACAGTGCTTAAAAAAATGAGGAAGTGGCTGAAGAGGATGACGTAGCAGACAGGGAGGCCTCCAGATGCCTTCACGACCGGGGTGTGCACGTTTCTAGCAAATATGATGCTAACTGACAAAACCAGCACGACCCCAAAGGCAGAGAGGAGGAGGAGGAAAACGGCAAACCAGTCAGTCCAGGTGAGGAAATGGATTGTCTTCCTGTAGCACGTGGTGCTGTTGATGGGAGCCCAGTAGGTTCTGTTGCTGCATCGGTAGCAGTAATCCATATCTGAAAGCAGAAACAAAGGAGACAGCTTAGAAACCCGAGGTAAACGAACTGTGGGTGGATTATCGAGGCTTGAGCTGCAGGAGCAATGTCTGCAGGGATGCTGAGAGGAAGAGACTGGGCTGATTGCCGTCGACTGTGGCGGTCGCCGTCCAGGCGGAGGAGCTGCAGGGCTTCGGTGACAGGGGCGGCAGCAGTGACAGGGGTGGCAGCAGTGACAGCAGTGGCAGCGGTGGCTGTTGCGGCTGAGATGGCAGCAGCAGCAGTGATGACAGAAGGGGTGGCAGCAGTGGGAGGGGTGGCAGTGATGGCTGTGCTGACAGAGTGGCGGTGGAGACTCTGGTGGCAGTGATGGTAGTGGTGGCAGCAGTGGCTGCGGCGGCAGCAGCAGAAGGGGCACAAGACAAATGTCTGCCATCTGGGAGCAGGATCTGCCAGCAGCCAGGGGCAGGGAGGGGATAGAGAAAATTATCAGGGACCTAAAAGTGCCTTGGCCATTGCTGAGCAGCGATATGTGACCTGGCCAGAGCTCTGGACAGGCAAACTTTAACTGCAGCCTGAACAATGGCTTGAGATTAAATCAAGTATCTCAGAGACATTTGAACTATGCTTCTTTCCTTACCTATTTCAACAAGATAAAAAAACCCCAACTTGTTCTTTGCTGGCAGCTTGTGAAATACACCAGCAAGAATAAACATTGCTTTAGGTTATGCTTTGAGAAGTTACTTTTGCTTTCTCTGCCATGGAGAAATTTCACAGTTGTTTGAATTAAAAAGAGAGGATTTAATTTCCTTCTGTTCTCACAGTATTAGAAGTGCATTGCTCCAAGTTTTTCCTAATTCCATTTTGCTCTTCCACATGTAATTTTTCCCTATTAAAAATGTTGCTTGAACCAATAAATGAACCAATGGTAAAGTACACATCAGGTTTGATATTAGAATACATTACTGATATATCAAACTTCACAGTACTCTCTGTGTAAGACACAAAAATCTTCTGGTAAGCAAAATACAAAGTTCAAGGGAACTTTGGAGACTCATGGAATGGTTTGGCCTGGAAAAGACCTTCAGAGATCATCTACTCCAACCTTCTGCCATGGACAGGGACTTCTTCCACAAGGTCATGTTGCACAATGTCCCATTCAGCCTGACTTTGAACACTTCCAGGAATGGGGCATCCACAGCTTCTTTGGGCAACCTGTTCCAGTGTCATCATAAAAAATTTGTCTTCCTTATCAGGCTGGGAGTACTACAGGAAGACAGGGAAGCAAGGCTCTATTTTAATGAGAGGCAGCATCACTGATAAATCAGCCAGACTTTCCATCCTAACAAAGGATAATGGTAGTCAGCCAAATAAAATCAAATCACTTTAAGTTTGGTCTTGTAAAGGGCACTTAAACCAAGGCTGAACACTCTCATGTGCAAAACAAATATTTTAATCCCATCCCAAAGTTATAGCCAAGGTTGCCAAGGCACATTATAGCCAAACAAAACAATTGCATCGATGTCTAAACACACCTTCATTTGGAGCACAATTCTTTACCTGTTTGATTGCTGTAATGGTTTTCTGGGCAGTAAACACACTCATAACAGCATATGTGTGGACTTTCTGTAACCTTCTTCATCTGGCCTGGCCTGCAGTGCTGGGAGCATGTTGACTGAACCTTCTGTAGTGTGCAGAGAACACAAAAACCATCAGCTGAGGTACAACTAATTACTAAGAAACACTAAAAGAAGCCTCCTGTAATTCTGCCTTTTTCGCTCTCTTTTTGTATCTGACATATTTTAAGGGCATCCAAAAGTGATGCTTATTGTATTTTGTCCACACAGTCAACAAGTGAGAGGATGGGGCATTACTGACCTGATGATTTTATCATTTTGGCCCTGAATGCCAATCAGCAGAATGGTTTGCATCTTTAAAATCCAGATCAAAGTGTCTCATCCAGCTCTGAACCTGGAATTCAGACTACTGGTGAAGAGCTCCAAAAGAAGCCCAGCAGCGTCTGATGAGGGATTCAAGTGAACTGCTTCACAAGTAAGATTCTGATCCCCTGCTCAGCTGCTCTGAGCCTAAGTGGGACACCTCAGCTCAGGGAATATACCTTGGCAGATGTTGTGCACTGCAGCTCAGACATTCCTGATACTTGGCAGCTCATCCCTGAGCCAGAAAGTACCACTCTGGGGTGCCTGATCAGGGCACTCTCTTGAGGTCTGTGTTCAGGTCACCCTTCCAAAGACATTTTTATTTGTGAAATGGAGAAGCAGCCCTGAGGGACACTGCTATTTCTTCTCCCCCTGAGATGATGCTCACGAGGAGATGGAGACATTTCCTTGCTTTCCTGGGCAGTGCCATAAAGAGGGACAAGATCTGAGGGCTTTCTCTGCCTTCAGCCTTTTCCAACAGCTGAGTCCACATACTGACTTCAGCCCAGATTGTCAACATCCTCTCCCCATCCCATTAGTGTTACAGATTTTACAGCACAGAGCTGTACAATGAACTAAGACCTCCACCTCTGCACAGGTAACAGAACAGTATAGCTGGAACTGGCCAGGGCCACCCACTAGTCCTGTCTGCACCGGTGCCAGCTCTCCAGGTGGCACCACCTACCTCAGACTCCTGTAGTTGTGCTGACCTCAGCTTTAACAAAAACAAACAATCAGCAAAACATGGCTATTGTTTTTCTTTTAAACAGTAAAGTCAACAGAGTTGACTCCTCCATGTACAAAATACATGGTGGTGATACATAAGAGAGGGGACTCACTTCTTGATTTAAACCCCATTTTCAAGATTCTAGATTAGCATCCTTAAGGCAGACATAACTTCTCATCTTAAGAAACCTCCTAGGAGCACTCTGGAGAAATCAGTTTCAAACCACTGAACCTGATAACTGCTTCTCAGGGTGCATGGAAGTGGTTGAATATACCCAGGGAGGGTTCTTTGCTTTGGAAGGAGGACATGAAGCCACAAGAGAGATTTCTAGCTGGCAAATACCTCAGTTTCAAATACTGGAGGAAGAAGAAGTCACGAAACAAATTTCATGTGTTACATCACCAAACCAGAAGTTACCTTTAAATCCAGAAATTCTCTTTTCTTCTCTTCATCCTCAAAGATAAAGCCACCTTTCTCTGGGTCATATTCTGCCACAGTGGTGATTTCCATATGGCCATCAATTTCTTTCCAAAGCAGTACATTGTATCTGGTGCTTATATCTCCATTGGTGTCAAACTTGATTTCTTTATCATCATCATCAATGACTGTAACGTTTTTAAGCTCTTCAAGGAGCTGGACATAAGTATGAGGATTAATAACATACATCATGGCAACATGATAAACTCAGTAGTTTAACATCTGTGTCATAATAGCAAGTTAAAAAGAAACATTGCTTTTTAGGAGCTATATCCTAGGAGTAAAAGTTGCCTTTGTAACTGTTAAATTTGATGTCTGACATGGAATTGCATTGACTTTAAAGATCTATAAGTTTGTTTATAAATACACATCATAGAATCATAGAATCAATAAGGTTGGAAAAGACCTCAAAGATCATCAAGTCCAACCTGTCACCCAACACCTCATGACTACTAAACCGTGGCACCAAGTGCCACATGCAATCCTCTCTTGAACACCTCCAGGGATGGTGACTCCACCACCTCCCTGGGCAGCACATCCCAATGGCTAACAACTCTCTCAGTGAAGAACTTTCTCCTCACCTCGAGCCTAAACCCTGCCCTGGTGCAGCTTGAGACTGTGTCCTCTTGTTCTGTGCTGGTTGCCTGGGAGAAGAGACCAACCCCCTCCTGGCTACAACCTCCCTTCAGGTAGTTGTAGAGAGCAATAAGCTCTCCCCTGAGCCTCCTCTTCTCCAGGCTAAACAACCCCAGCTCCCTCAGCCTCTCCTCACAGGGCTTGTGCTCAAGGCCTCTCACTATGAGAGCAGGACAGGGAGAAACATCTGAGTTTTCTTCATCTGGTGTACATAACATGTCATGCCATACATTTATTCATGTATAACAGCCACATTTTTTTGAGAGTCCATATGCTGTCACTGCATCTTTACCAAATTGTGAGGAACCAAAATGTGCTTCCAATCAATATTGCATTGGAGTTGGATGTTGTTTAGATGTGTGGGACCGAACAGGAGTGTTTTTGATGGTATATACTCAGGCTAGTCATTTAATCTTTCTCTTTCCCAGTTTCTCTAGCAGTGTGGGAACAACAGAGCCCTTAGAATACATCTCGAGCCTCAGGCAGGGTAGGCTAATAAATAGCAACATTTTGATGTCACTGATGGTTATTTTTGCAAAGCCTGTAACACCAATGCCTGTAGTTTCTCTAGATGTGGAGATGCATGATATGGATCAGCTGCATCCAAAGCTATAGAGATATTTATATTAATGTCTAGAGAGTTTCAATTTAGTGCAGAATAAATGTGTTATCAAAACAGTACAGGGGGAATAATGATCTCTTTCCATCTTCTTCACGAGTTGTTAGGCTCTTAGCAGGACTTTTAATTTGGGTGGTTTGGGATTTAAGTCAGCAGTGATGTAAGTGCAGCTCCATAGAGTTGCATCCCTTGCAGAGCAGTCCTGAATTTGCCACATTTGCATGTACAAATCCATGTAAGAGTCTTATTGTTACTGGCTGCTTTTTTTTTTTCTCCTTTCAAATCTCCTATCTTGGTTTGACCTGCCCTGACCTAGGATAAGAGGTCAGAGCAAGCCACAGTGCTTCAGTGCTTGTTTGACTTTTAAATGAACTTTTGTTTAATCCTCTGAGTAAAAGTGTAAAAGTGAATACTCCTGAGCAGGTTCTTGGGTAAAAGGTCAGGTCAGGTTTGCTTGTCTGATTTTTCCTCTTCTTTTCCCACCCAGCAGAGTTTGATAACAAGTACCTCACCCATCTTAAAGATTGTGTCTCATTTTCCTACCATTCACTTCAGCATGAATCAAGACCAGAGAGAGGAATAGTCTGTTGCATTTGCACTTTCAAATAAAGATCCATTAGAGAGAAAAATACCTGAGTTCAGACTGAAACAGTGGTGAGAGAGGAAAAGTGAGGCCTTGGGGAATGCTCCTATCTTGCAGTATCTCCATCTCTCACGAGCCCTCATTGCTGTGTGTTACAGTGGTTTGCAGACACAGGACCAACCACTAGTAGCTGAATAGCTGATATGTCACTGTAGCTTGACTCTGCATTGTATTCTGTTCCACAGGACTAGCTAGCAAGGTGTCCCAGCAAGGAACCTGCAGGCTAGAGCCCTCATTCGAGCTGGTCCTGCTCTGTGTGCTCTTGAAGGTGATGGGGGAGGTGTTAGGGTAGCTAAGGAAGCCCAGGGGCTAAAGATCTTTTCGGCACCTGTGGAGTCATGAGTTTATTGTACCCATGAAGGAGGAGATAGTGAGCATGCAGTTACCCACCACCACTTAGCTCTCTCTATGTGAAATGCAATAATCTTTCTCTGTTTACAGCAGAACACAGCCATGGCTTAGTGCCAGCAGCCTTTGCATCTGCATGGGCCAAGGAAAGAGAGACAGAAATGAAGTTTGGTTCTCATCACTGCAACAGTTAGATACTGCTGGTCTGGGACATAGTCTGATTTCAGTTGGTGAAGAAAACCAGGAACAGGAGTAAAAAGCCATTTAGGAAAAGGATTAAGCTAGCAAATTCAGTAATGTGAGAGCAAAAATGAGATGCAAGCTATGCAGAGAGAATGAGACCTGAAAGAATTCGCATCATACCTCCCAGGGAGCAACAGCAGAAGGATCTTTGCAGTCTCTGTCTTGGCATTGCCCTTTAATGGCATGAGCAATGGCATAGACTGCAAGTTTAGTACTGTGGATAAATCCTGGTTCAATGTTAGCCTTCAAGAAGTCATCTCTCCAGATCTGATGTTTATTCTCAACATTTTGCAAGAGATCATCCTGGGATTGGTTTGAAATGCACATTTGAAAATCATGATAATCCAGGTGTGCACAGACTGACAGAAGCACGATGTATTCATGCAAAAACTTGTTGTTCTCAGTAGGCTTTTCAGGAAGGTTTCTCAGAAAGTCTTGGAAAGCAGAGATGTCTCCACTTTTAAATCCAAATCCCACAATGGTTCCCAGCTGCCTGATATTGGGAATTGTACTGATTTTGACTGCAGCTGACCAGTTGTCACTTGCAATCCAGATTTTATTCACATTCCTCTCAATCGCCTTCTTAAATAGCTTGAGCACATGGGGCTGCCTCATAAAAACCACGATAACATTTACTTCAGTTTCCTTGACAATCCTCTCAATTGCATGATCAACCTTGGTCTGAAAGGTGTTGTCAGACAGATAGGCAGGCAGCAGCTCTTTAAAAGCTATGCAAACATTGTTTGCCATGGCCTGGACCCCAAAGCTCTCCAGAGCGAAACGTCCATTGTCATCATCAGTGGCTATTACTCCAATCCAGTTCCACCCAGACTCACAGATCAAGTGGGCCATGGCTCTTGTCTGATGAAAATCACTGGGGATAGTCCTGAAGAAAGAAGGAAACCGGATTTTGTCACTGAGGATTTCAGCTGATGATGCAGGACTGACCTAGGGAGAGCGAACAATTTGGTTATGGAGGTACTCTCCTCCAAAGGGCCCCAAGAGATCCAAGGCTGCTCTTTGCTTGCTCTTTGATCCAGCCTGACCCAGGCTCCCTCGTTCTGTGAGTGAGCATCAGCCAGGTGCAGCCAAAGAGAGCAGATCTCCTCATCCTGTTCTTAGGATGCAGATTGATGCTCAGTACTCATTCTACTATTCTCATCCTCATCCACATAATTGCTTTGGTGAAGGCAGAGAATAAAACCTCTCAAAATGGGTACAACAGGCATGCTGGCATAAGGATTGTGGTTTTCTCTGTTCAGATATCATCAACATACTCTTCAAAACAGTATTTAAAACGTTGGAAGGCTTAGCAGGAGTCACCAATTGCTGATGCTCTTCCATTTTGAAGTATTTTGCCATCACTGAGTATGTTTATATGGCTCACCCACACCTGTGTCTTCTGTCCAGGAGTTAATGATTACATTTTCAAAGAATCATTAAGTCTGCTAGAAGAACCTCCCAGAAAACCACCAAACAATACTACAGAATGCTGCAATTCTTTCATATGAATGATTTATTCAGTTTTTCTTGTGAAAGTAGCTAGAAAAATCTGAATGGAACATTGTTACTTAAATCTCTCAGAAGCAGAGAAGGATGTTCTGGGAAGGAGCAGGGTGTACCTAGAGAGCTGCATTCTTTCCCTTCTACGACTGATTGAAGAGTAACAGAAGTGAAACTGTGGTTTACAAGACCATTTCTCACATCCTTATTCCAACATCCAAACTTTTGCAGGGAAGTTTTCTTCTCAGGAAGAATTTCCCAATTTCTGAACCCATTTGGTCCTTGGTTTTTGGTGGGATTTTTTGTGGGCTTGGTTTGTTTGGTTGGTTTTGGTGGGGTTTTCTTTGTGGGTGGGTTGTTTGTTTGTTTTCCCCAGCTTGAGACTGGGTATTGTCGTATTCATCCCCAGCCAGACTAGACATGGTGGGTGTGACTTTGTTGCCTAAACAAAGTCCTTGAGTGTCATCCCAGGTGCACTGGACTAGCTGGCACAAGAGT
Source organism: Dryobates pubescens (assembly GCF_014839835.1). NCBI lineage: Eukaryota > Metazoa > Chordata > Aves > Piciformes > Picidae > Dryobates > Dryobates pubescens. The sequence goes on along the minus strand of NC_071639.1, from coordinate 8,176,034 downwards.
GACTAATGGTGCAGTCAGGCTGACAGGAGCCCAAGATCATCCTGCAATAGCACAGGATTCATGTACCTTAGGCATGTAAATTAGTTCTTACTGCCTTTGTTTAGACAGGTGAATCAAGCACTCCATTTAGAATTGAATCTCATCCTTCCTGATACCCTTTGGCTGAGCCAAATCCTGCCCAGTTGCAGCCCCAGTGATCAGAGCCATACCTTCACACTAAACATGGTACATCTGACTCTCTGTCCAAAGCGAAAGAGCTCCCCCCAACCTACCTGTGGGATTAGTTGCAAAGCCAGCAGCCTTGACACTGCCATCGACACCTCCGAGTAGCTGGCTCCAGTGACTGCCTTAACTCTTGGGACATAGTCTGAGTAGTTACACCTGAACTCCACAGCATCCTCAGAGGAGTTGAATTTAGCCAGGAACCTCAGAGCAGACGCCATGGCTTTGGTCACATCGGCACAGGTGTCGTAGATTTCGTAGCCCAGTGTAACTTGAGGTAGCAGGGTGGAATTGTTGATCGTTTCAATGGCGTGGATCATTGCGAGTGTCTGAAGGAAAATTTGAATTTCAAAGCTGTCAAGAAACACAGAAGCTTTATTTTAGAAAAAAAAAAAAAGTAAAATAATCACTGTGAACAAGTCTGAAGCAAAGCCCTCTTTTGAGCATATCCCTTAGAATTTGACAGCTCCTAAAAAGAAGTGATGGGCAGTATGTTTTGTGTGATTTGGTGCTTTTTAGTGTACCAAAGAGCAGAAGCTGGTGTATTTTTGTCTTACCTAAATGGGAGATTAAGCAAAATAAGCACACCACAAAATACACCTGAATAGAAGCATCTTTTGGGAAGGAAAAAAAAAGCATAATAAAATAGGTTAGATGAAAATTTGCAAGTAAGACCTTCAGGAAGCATCTCTCAAAGCCAGGGAAGCTATTTCAATTTATTTCAGCTGCCCAGTAAATGCATTTACTTTCATCAAAAGCAAGAAATCAAGAAGGGTCTAAATCATCTTAGAGGTGTTCTCCAACCAAAGCAATTCTATAAATCTAAGACTTCATAGCAGAAGAAAATATTTCAGAGGCTGAGGTCTTCTAGTGGTTCCTCAGCAGAGTTCTTCAGACAGACAGCAGCAAATTAGCTGTTACATGGAAATTCTTGCTCAGCACAAACTTCCAGGGCCATTTGGTTGTATATGAAGGCTGAAACAGGATCAAATATTCATTCCCTTCCTCAGGCAGCCACAGTACTTTTTTTTCCTGTAGCTTTGCCATACTTTGCCATCCTGTATTACATTATACACAACTGATGTGATGTCAAAGATCTTTTTGAACACTACAAGAACAATACAAGAAAAACCAGATATTGTTGGTCTTACTACAAGAGGAACATGCTCCCACATCAGTGATCTCTTCTGTGTTATATATTCAGTTTCCAGCATTACTCACCCAGCACAATTCTGAATTACTGGTTTGATGGGATACTCCTCTGGACGCAGCATTTTGCTATGGACTGCAAACAAGCCTCCAATAACAATGTCCCCTGGAGAGCTGGCACCCACAAAGTCAGCAGAATTCTGGCAGGAGAAGGCAGTATCAGTGCTGACCACAAGGCAGGGGATCAAAAAGCTAACAAATGCCATGTTTCTGTTTGGCTTGCTGGCTGCTAGCTTTAAGTCGATTAAACGAGCTGCAGGGCCAACAAGGGCTCCTATGTCATCTATAAACAGCAGCAAAGGGAAAGGCTGCACTCAGAAGTTAGTCACACCTCATAAGGTGCTTCTATTTGCTTCACTGGCTGAGGCTGTTTTATTGAAGGCACTAAAGCAAGGCTGTCACACAAAATATGAGAGTCCAGGGGCGTGGGAGTGAAGAGGGAGAAAGATAAATGAGTTTGAAAGGAAATGTTGGGCATAAAAGTCATAGAATCATAGAATCAACGAGGTTGGAAAAGACCTCAAAGAACATCAAGTCCAATCTATTCTGTTCTGTTCAAAGATTTTATACCTTATTTGATACACATGGCATATATGTTGGTATAAATTTGGGCATGTCTTGAATACCTTCCAAGTGAGTGCAAGGTGCAAAGAAACAATCATGCACTAGGGGAGTGATTTTGCTGGGACCATGTTTTCAGGGTCTGGTCCAAAGAGTACTGAAACAAAAGGCCCTCTTGTCCCAGTGTCCTTTCAACCAGACTCTGATCCAAAAAATCCCAACCCAAACTATCAAAAGACTACTTTTCTCTCAACCCTTTTCTTAGATGATTTTAAATCTTTGCATTAAAATGCTTTGGATAAGCTCATAGTGATTCTGCTGCACACACAGCTCCTAGGGACAGCAACAGGCTTTGAGTCAAGCTCTGTATTTACAAGCCAGGCCACATCTGCTGCTAGTTAATCTGATCAGCACAGGACAGTGGGAAAACCTAATGTTAGTCCCATTTTTGAGAGAGGAAAGAAGCACACTCTCTTCTCTTTCTGACTGAGGCCACAGCACACGAGCAGCAGCTCCAGTGCTCTGGGAGGTTCAGGAGCCAGCTGTTCTCAGTGGCACTGTTCTCCTCTGGTTTGCAGGAATCCATACAGTGCACCAGAAGGGAACGGGGGGAAAAGTGAAACAGAGGTTGGACTCTCAGCTGTCATAAACTCCAGCCCTAAACAGCAAAGTGAACCTTCAGGACAGAGACATGACTGATGCTACTAACCAACACCAATTGACGTAAGAGACAGGGATTTGGCAATAATCCCTTCCTGTTCTTGACATTGGCTTATTTCTCTGTTTTCTCATAATGACTTCTTCAGATTTTGCTACTTTTGATAGTGTGCCAAAACACTCTCAAATAGAATGGGGTCAGTCATAGTGTTTATTGTCCAAACCATTCTATGATAAAAAAGCTGGGTTTGACATGGAAAATTTGAATCAAGGAGTACATTCTGTCCATTACATATTAGTTCTGCTAATCAAAATGCCTACCATATAAATACCTGAATTATTATATTGTGCCTTTCCCCTCCCCCCCACCCCCTTCATTAATCTCTTCAGAGACTGTGCATGGATACCATGCACAACAGAGATGTTTCTTCCAAATGCAACAGACATTCTGTAAGGGGCAATGGGTGGAAGATGAGGCATAGGAAGTTCCATGGAAACAGGAGGAAGAATTATTTCACTGAAACAGGCTGCCCAGGGGTGTTGTGGAGTCTCATTCTCTGGAGATAGTCAAGATCTGCCTGGATGTGTTCCTGTGTGATCTGCTTTAGGTGATCCTGCTGGATGATCTCTCGAGGTCCCTTCCTGCCCCTAACATTCTGTGATTACTTGCAATCACAAATCTGAACCCCTAGCTAAGTTTCCATTCAGCTTCTTGTTTGCTACAACAGAGCAGCTAGTGTTTATTTCATCTGCACTCTTTCTTTCCATGTGGCATTCTCACTGCAGGGTCAGGGCATAGAGCAAACAGCTGCCTGCATTTTCTTTGGTGTATCTGATCACATGCATTTTTGGGCAAATGATGATGCCACTTTATTCTGCTTCTGATTGCACTGACTTGCAAAAATTCCAGTTATTTCAAAGGCTTTCCTCTTGAATTACAGCAGTGTAACTGTAATCAAACTCTAGCCCTGAGTTATGACACATTCACTTGCAAATATACACATACTCATTCCTCACCACCCATGCAATACACTCCTAAGCCTGGTTCCTCCTACTCTGCTGTTTCCTTTATTCTGCCTTTGATTATAATCTGGTGTATAAAACATCTGTGTGGTTAGGGGGAGTTTAAAGCTTAAGACTGGAGTTAGTCATTTCCCTAAGCAAGCCACATGAAATATTCAGCTCTATGCCTTTAGCATAAAATGTAACTTGTAAGGACCTAACCCAAAGTACTGAATTAAGGACTCAGTGGAAATACAGCACTGAGCATTTGAGACTTCAGATCTGTTATAGCCAACCCTTAGAAGCAGAAAAGAAACTTTGCTTTGGCCAGCCTCTCAGAAGTCATTCAGCTCTATGGAAGAGGACTTTACCTACAAACCATCCCCCTTCCTAGGTCCCCTTGGAGAGTGGGAGTTGACAAAATAAACATCACATATAATTGGTGCATAATTTCATGTTATTTATTAAAACACCATGAAATGAGATGTGCTTCACATAGAGTTTATGTCACAGCCTACTTTCACAGGGAAGGGTTTTTATTGTTATTGGCTGCTTTCAGGACCTGTCTCATAATTACTGCTAGTGACCAGAAGAATTTAAAAGTGAGTGGTTGCAAATACCTTTTTTCCATTGAGCAATAGAACTAAGTGCATTGTACAAAATGTTCTTTACTTAAAATCTAGTGGCCTATCACTGGAATTTCACAGTCATCTGCACAGGAGTATTTCTTGGCAGGTAGGTTCAAGCAGAAGATTCAGGGGAATTCTTGAAGTACCATCCTCAAGAAGATTGTGGTCAAGGGAGGTGATTCTCCCCCTCCACTCAGCTCTGGTGAGACCCCACCTGGAGTACTGTGTCCAGTTCTGGAGCCCCTATTACAAGAGGGATCTGGAGGTGCTGGAAGGTGTCCAGAGAAGGGCCACGAGGATGATCAGAGGACTGGAGCTCCTCTCCTATGAGGACAGACTGAAAGAGCTGGGGCTGTTCAGTCTGGAGAAGAGAAGGCTCTGAGGTGACCTTATTGTGGCCTTCCAGTATCTGAAGGGGGCTCCAAGAAAGCTGGGGAAGGACTTTTCAGGATCTCAGGTAGTGATAGGACTAGGGGGAATGGAATGAAGCTGGAGATGGGGAGATTCAGGCTGGACGTGAGGAAGAAGTTCTTCCCCATGAGAGTGGTGAAGCCCTGGAATGGGTTGTCCAGGGAGGTGGTTGAGGCCCCATCCCTGGAGGTAAGACCAGGCTGGATGAGGCTCTGGCCAGCCTGATCTAGTGTGAGGTGTCCCTGCTCACGGCAGGGGGGTTGGAACTAGATGACCCTTGTGGTCCCTTCCAACCCTGACTGATTCTGTGATTCTATGATTAAATGTTGGTTAGGACTGCCAGCTTTCCAGGCCAATCTAATAATTGCATTTAACCAAATTATTTTTAATTGCTGAGTTTCTCTAGAGGAAGTGCAAACAATGGGGGGGGGGGGGGGGGGGGGGGGGGAATGAGGCAGGTATTGCATTACTTTAATTTGTTTACTGGGAACATACATAGCTTAATATGAAATATTAAAATTAAAGAATGGGAAGGAGAATACCCAGTGGTTTGATTTATGGCCTGTTACTGAAAAGAAAAAAAAAAAGGAAATAAAATCTTAACAATTAAAACCACATCAGCAGTGAAATGGAATCTGGACAGAAGCCAAGTGATAACGTTAATTCCTGAGAAACAAACCAAAGTCAGCTTTCAAGTTCATTGGGTTTGTCCTCTACAGGGTATCAACTGAGCTGAAGGATGGGGAGAATAGAAAAGGATAGGATAGGATAGGATAGGATAGGATAGGATAGGATAGGATAGGATAGGATAGGATAGGAGGGGATGGGATAGGATAGGATAGGATAGGATAGGATAGGATAGGATAGGATAGGATAGGAGGGGATGGGATAGGATAGGATAGGATAGGATAGGATAGGATAGGATAGGATAGGATAGGATAGAGTAGAATAGGATAGGATAGAATAGAGTAGACTAAACTAGACTAGACTAGAGTAGACTAGAATAGAATAGAATAGAATTTACCAGGTTGGAAAAGACTTTCAAGATCATCGAGTCCAACCTATCACCCAACACCATCTAATCAACTAAACCATGGAACTAAGTGCCTCATCCAGTCTCTTCCTAAACATTTCCAATGATGGTGATTCCACTACCTCCCTGGGCAGCACATTCCAATGGCCAATCACTCTCTCTGTGAAGAATTTCTTCCTAACATCCAGCCTAAACCTCCCTTGAGTTCAAATCTTGGTTTAGTTCATCAGGTCCAAGTGCTGCAATGTGCCTCCTGATGTTCTCTGAAAGTCGAAGCTCCCCTAATGCCAACGGTTGTGTTGCAGCTCTTCTGGTGGAAAACAGATGCTGGAGTTTCTGCCTAGAGGAGGCTTATGACAGTGCCTTCAGCCTCCTGTCAGGGCTGTCTTGAGCAGCCCCTCAGTAGTTTCTTTTTCAGAGGGTGGTTCAGGCAATAGCCAGGCTTGTGCTTTTTCAGTGCACTTCTGCTGTTTATGCTACAGCAGAGCTATAGGAGATTAAAACAGAGCTGTGAAGGGGGAATGCTACTATTGTCTACTTTTATTTTTCAGTTCAGAGCACAGATGCTTGTTTCATTCAGCTTCTTTCTCTGCTATTTTAATATACTTACATTAAACTTCAAGTCAAATGCAATTTTGACATGAGAAACCAAGGGAATTGGACTTTTCTGATGTTGAAGACAAAGAGTTTTAGCCATTCCAAATTTAATTTCTCCATAAATGAACTGTTTGGGGTTTTTTTCCCCCAAAAAAATAATTTAGCAGGGCTGTTCCTATCCCACCCAGCCAAGAGCACAGTCAGCTGCATAGGATGGATTTGATGATCTTTGAGGTCTCTTCCAACCTTGGTGATTCTGTGATTCAGGGCAGTTATTAATAAAAGCCAGACTGGTAGGCATGACTCTGTCATTCCCAGCATTCCTTATCAGGTTTTACTTCTCTTTTTTTGTTATTGTTTTGGGATCAATTCAAGGTTGTCACTGGCACCCTCATTCTGAACTTTTTGTATTTATTTTGGTTTTCCTTGGAGATCTTAAAAGATCTCAGCTCACCTTACAAGGTTTTACTGATGGTGTTATAAAAGTAAACATACACCTGCAAAGGGAGTACAGGCAGAACAGGTGACAGTCATAAAAATTCCTTGCAGATAAGGAAAAGAACCCCAAACAGTGAACCTGCAGGAGTCACTCTGGAGGCTGACTTCAATCTTCAGAGTTAAAGACTGATTTTGAAACAAGGGGGGGAAAAAAATAGTTTCATAAATTGAAACTATTACTTAAATAAACATTTAAAGAAAAGATTAAAACTTCCTGCTAAAAAGTTCACCAACACACCTTCACATTCCAAACATGATGCTATCTGTTAATAATCAAGGGTTTGGGAAGTCAGATATTTTAATATAAGCCAATGTAACACAGAATCATAGAATCAGCCAGGTTGGAAAAGACCTCAGAGATCAACAAGTCCAACCTATCACCTAATACCTAACACCTCCTGATGACTAAACCATGGCTCCAAGTGCCACATCCAATCCCTTGTTGAGCACCTCCAGGGATGGTGGCTTCGCCACCTCCCTGGGCAGCACATTCCACTAACCAATTACTCCTTCTGTGAAGAACTTACTGTGAAGAACATCTAGGTCATGAGAACATCAAACTCAAACTATGCCTTTAACCACTGGTTTATCTCAGCTGTTTAAAATGAGAAGCAGCAACATTAAGAGACCTGGGGGTACTGGTTGATAGTAGGCTGGACATGAGCCAGCAGTATGCCCAGGTGGCCAAGAAGGCCAATGCCATCCTGGCCTGGATCAGGAATAGTGTGGCCAGCAGGAGCAGGGAAGGTCATTCTGCCCTGTACTCAGCACTGGTTAAGCCACACCTTGAGTCCTGTGTCCAGTTCTGGGCCCCTCAGTTTAGAAAGATGTTGACTTGCTGGAACGTGTCCAGAGAAGGGCAACAAAGCTGGGGACGAGTCTGGAGCACAGCCCTGTGAGGAGAGGCTGAGGGAGCTGGGGTTGCTTAGCCTGGAGAAAAAGAGGCTCACGGGAGACCTTATTGCTGTCTACAATTACCTGAAGGGAGGTTGTAGCTAGGTGGTAGTTGGTCTCTTCTCTCAAGCAAGCAGCACCAGAACAAGAGGACACAGTCTCAAACTGTGCCAGGGGCAGTTTAGGCTGGATGTCAGGAAGAAGTTCTTCCCAGAAAGAGAGACTGGCCATTGGAATGTGCTGCCCAGGGTGGTGGTGGAGTCACCATCACTGGAAGGGTTTAAGAAGAGACTGGATGGGGTGCTTGGTGCTATGGTTTAGTTGATTAGATAGTGTTGGGTGATAGGTTGGACTCAATGATCTCAGGGGTCTTTTCCAACCAGTTAATTCTATTCTATTCTACACCTCTGCTCACAGTACTTTGACATGAAACTTTCAATCTCACACTGCATGACATGTATCACTGAGGCAGACAATGGTTGTCATATCACCTATTCTGCTATGAAGACAGGCCAAGGGAGCTGGGATGGTTCTGCCTGGAGGAAAGGCTCTGGGGAGACCCTAATGTCACAAATGCACCATTGCTGGCAATCTCTCTCCTAATTCCTTTTGCACATAAGGACACAGCTTCCTCTCTGCTCATGTTACAGACAATATCCTTGTTTGAAGACTAACTTAGGCAAGAAGTTTGGGATGTACTTTGTCAAAGTGCCTTTCCAGAACAGTTAACTTTCCAGTTAATTAGAGGATTTGAGGGAGCTGCTACTGTTTCTGTGGCTATTACTGTGCCTGTTGTGAGCTACATAAACTGCTCTTAAACACTTACCTAGGTATTCAACAAAACCTGCATAGGTGAATTTGAGGGTCAGAATCATCTAATCCCATCGATTTGACACAAAATGTTTGGTGAATTTCATTCCCATGAGAGCTTTCCTGTTCTCACCAGGTCTAGCCCTTACTCAGTCTGTTTTATTTGTGTTATTTCCCATCTGTAAACAGTGCAGGCCCAAGTGCCTTGTTTTTAATGATGTGTAGCAGAAGCATTTGATTGGAACTTAGATAAATGAGCAGGTAAGTCCAATATGTGTTTTCTGCAAGTTTATATGCATATGTATGCAAAACCAGAAATGAAGCTACATAAAGACCAAAGGCTGGTCTTTGTTACCACATCTGATCATTTTCCACCCCAAAACAGAAAGCATTATGGGTTCAATAAAGGTCTTTGGAAGCTTCTCCTTACTGCTGAAATAAAAATATTATGGGAGAAGCTTTGTTTTTTTTGAGTCCTTTTAAAGAATAATAGGAGGGTTGTGTGGAAAATTTAAGGGGGGAAAATATCCTTTGTGTCCTGTGCAAGATAACTGTAATGATTCTCTTCATAAACATCAGCATTTACTATTGTAATGCTTCTTCAGGTTGGGACTCTAAGCATCTATAGCATCCTAGGCACTATGCATAATAAGAAACAGTTCTTCCCCCAAAAGATTTACAAGCTAACTGAACCTAAGAAACTATTTACTTTTACAGACAGAGCAGGTGAGTCTTCCAAGGGCAAATCAGACCTGCTAAAAGTAAGCCATAAGACCTGTCCTTTACAGCACCCTTTACATCACCATAACCTTTACTGAGTACCATCATCATAACCCACCCATCACTTCATTGTGCCATTAACCTGAGCACACATTAGTTGAGATTGCAGTGGGATGTACAGCTAAATCCTGCACGAATGTTCTGTTCACTTAATCTGTTGATAAGAGACACAGCAAAGACCTTTCTGATGTTTTCAAAACATGTAGCGGTTGAACAGGTGGTGAAGGCGTTCTGGGTGAAGGAAAGGACTAGCTGAGGCATGCTGGGGCTGAGGAGATGCTCAGCCTCCTTTGGCTTGGTGTGTTAGAGTAGGAGACAAAGAAGCTTGCTTATTAGCAGGAACCTGACCATTGCTGAGCATATCTAGTATCCCTTTACCAAGCAGCCAGTAACACTATAGATCTTCTGCTGCATCTGAAGAGTCAAACTGTGCCCTCCCTGGGGCATGGCTGGGTTTCTGTCTACAGTCCCAGCTATCCCAAGGATCTCCTCTTTGCCTGAGAGAAGCTCTGAAAACAGTGTGACCACTTTGTGGTTGAAATGAGAGATCTTTGTCAGTAAGCAAAATCACTTCTCTGAGAGATACCTGAGCCCATCTTGCTCCTGAGCAGACTCCAGAATCTGTTCCTAGCAAAAACTTGTGGTTTGACTTGGAGCAGAATGCTTCTGTGATTGTGTACACGTGGCAAACTGAGCTTTTATCTGTTGTTTACTTAGCAAATAAAGACCCAATCAAGAGCCCATTGAAGGCAGTGGAAAGAATACTATTGCCTCTGGATCAGGCATTGAATTGCTCTGACATTGTCTGCCATCAAATATAATGCACAAAAGTTGCTTTTGGACCAGGCACTGAATTGCTCTGACCTTGTCTGCCATCAAACACAAGGTACAAAAACTGCTTTAAAAAACAGTATTGTCCAAATATATCATGCAGAAAAAAACACACCCCATCATCTGTTTTTCTTCTGCCCCAGAATCTTAGGATAATTTGCTATCATACATTAGTTCCTGGCAAGCACAATTTTGTCAGTGATAATTAGGGATAAATGACGGCAGACCTAAGCTTAGAAGGCATTTGCTGGAATGATTTTAACTCAGAGGCTAGCAAGTGCATGAATCTGGTTCCAGCCAAGAAACTGAGGTTCCAAGCCTCATCCCTGCAGCTCAGTACAAAGCACATGCTACAAGTGGGAATGTGCAAAAGGACTAGCAGTGGCCTGAGCAACTTCCAGGTGATGGCATTTGTCTTTGAGGTTTCCGCAGACTGTGGCTAATCAGTCTTGAGGGGGAAAAGAAGGAAAAAGGGGGGGAAAAAAGGTTTTCTGGAATGAAAATCAGAATTATCCAAAGTAATAGAGCACCAAACTCAGATACACCCAGTCACAGCACTTAGTAGATTCCTAGTGCAGCATCCTTCTCTTCATGCCTAGCAAGAAGAACATTGGTAGTCTACCCTACCTTGTCCTCCTTCCCTTTTCCTCTGTATCATATCTACCATCTCACCCATATCCTGGCTCTCATCACACTGCCTGGTGGTTGATTTAACTCACTGAAACGTCAGAAAGCTCTTTACTGTTGGGGTTTTGCTGGTTTGTTTGGGGTTTTCTGGCCTTGTTTTCTGTTATTTCATCGAATTAAACTGGCACAGAAATGTTTTGCAAGTCCTGAAGCTGGCACAAAGTTGGCAGTGACAGCGTGTGAGTGTGTGGTCAGGAATAGGATGGACAGACTGATACATAAGGGGAAAATGCTCCCTCCTCAGCAGGGGTGAGCTGTGAATGCAGCACTTTAGAGAGCTGTACCAAACATGGTGGTAGAACCTTTATGACTCAGCTTTAGATAAAGTGTATAGTACCTTGACTTTAGTGGTTTGCTTCTGTTAACACCTATTTAGTAGCTATTTGCAGATAGGGTGAGTATACAAGAATAAGTGTGGTAAATAGAGCTGCTTGGAGTATCTACAGAGACTCTCAAAACCACTTCTTCAAGGGTGAACATATTCTCTAACCTCAGCTCTATTCTTGACTCATTCACAGGGAAACTGGAGATGTTTGTATAGCTGCCTAGTGAAAAACTCATCTGGCCTCCCCACTGCCCTTCTCCTGGATGCTGCCCACCAAAGCACAGTGCAAAAACATGGACTGTGAAGTGGCTGTTCAGCCTGCAAGCTTGTAGGAGCACCTACTTAGGTGAATACAAACATGTTCTCCCAATTTGTCAAGGGAAAAAAAGAATACATACCAGAAAAATGATGCTTTAAAATCAAGATAACTAACCTGAGATAACCATCCAACACAGCTCGAGAGAGAGGTAAGCATGAGAAAGTTTTACTTCCATGTAGCTACATAAGGTCAGACCATGAAGTCCCCACTTGCAGTTTACCTCAACTGCCTACACAGTGTGGAGTCTGCCTGTGTTTGTAGAGCGTGTGTGAAGGGGTTGGTGGAATACAAAATACATCAGGATAGTTTATTTATTTGGAAGTTTGCTTTCTGGGTAGAAAATTAGAATAGAATAGAATAGAATAGGAATAGGAATAGGAATAGGAATAGGAATAGGAATAGGAATAGGAATAGAATTAACCAGGTTGGAAAAGACCTTTGAGATCTGCAGGTCCAACCTATCATCCAACACCATCTAATCAACTAAACAATGGCACCAACCACCCCAACAAGCCTCCTCTTCTCCAGGCTAAGCAACCCCAGCTCCCTCAGCCTCTCCTCACAGGGCTGTGCTCCAAACCCCTCCCCAGCTTTGTTGCCCTTCTCTGGACATGTTCCAGCAAGACAACATCTTTCCTAAACTGAGTGGCCCAGATCTGGACACAGGACTCGAGGTGTGGCCTAACCAGTACAGTGCACAGGTGCTGAATGGCCTCCCTGCTCCTGCTGGCCACACTGATCCAGGCCAGGATGCCATTGGCCTTCTTGGCCACCTGGGCACACTGCTGGCTCAAGTTCAGCCTGCTATCAACCAGTACACCCAGGTCCCTTTCTACCTGGCTGCTCTCCAGCCACTCTGACCCCAGCCTGTAGCACTGCATGGAGTTGTTGCCAGAGGTGTCCACTTCTATACAAACCCAGAATGGGTTTTCATTCAGGGATCATAAGAACAGGAAATAAGGGAAACACTCAAATGTAAAGAGACAGACAGGTATGTCTAGATTTGTCAGCTGAAGATGGAGCAGGAAATACATTACTAAACATCACCATCTGCTGGATGCCAGCACTTGTTCCCAGCAAAGGGAAACTAAGCTTCTATGCTGAATAAATTTGTCAGAAAGGAGCTACATTCGTGCTATATCAAGGCAGAGAATGACAAACTGACAATAATGAGAAATTACCTCCTTCTTCCCTTGTGGAACACTGGTATGTAGCATGCTGTACTGCTACTGTACAGTCAGCATATTTAGAAAGAAACAGGTGTTAGATTCTACCAAATAAAGCTGATACCAACATCAGAGCTTCCACGCAGTCCATTTGTCTGGGGAAGATATGAGGTGAAACAGTTTTCAGCACTTATGTAAACACTGTCAAGTTGCACAGGAACAGATCAATAACAAAGTGTATTTCTATTGCTGCATTTATCTTCCAAACATTTTCCAGCTCAACACACAGAATCCCTCCAGTAGATTGTTGTTGCTGGCAAGTCACAGGGACAGAAAGATGAAAACATTTTGTTTCAACGTGGTGTGCTGGAACACTGCAGCAAGATGAAATAGCTGGGTCTCAGCATGAAAGATATTTCACATGTGACATTGAAAAACAGAATGGAATGGAATGGAACAGAATTAACCAGGTTGGAAAAGACCATTGAGATCTTCGAGTCCAACCTATCACCCAACACCATCTAATCAACTAAACCATGGCACCAAGCACCCCATCCAGTCTCTTCCTAAGCACCTCCAGTGATGGTGACTCCACCACCTCCCTGGGCAGCACATTCCAATGGCCAATCTCTCTTTCTATGAAGAATTTCTTCCTCACATCCAGCCTAAACCTCCCTTGGTGCAGCTTGAGATTGTGTCCTCTTGTTCTGGTGCTGCTTGCCTGGGAGAAGAGACCAACCCCCACCTGGCTACAACCTCCCTTCAGGTAGTTGTAGACAGCAAGAAGCTCTCCCCTGAGCCTCCTCTTCTCCAGGCTAACCCCAGCTCCCTCAGCCTCTCCTCATAGGGCTTGTTCTCCAAACCCCTCCCCAGCTTTGTTGCCCTTCTCTGGACACATTCCAGCAAGTCAACATCTTTCCCAAACTGAGGGAAATAATCCTACTGTGCTACAGAGTGCCTGTGTCTGAGCATTTACTCCAGGCTGTATAACAGAATCTGTTGAATATGGCTCTTCTGGACATGGTTTAATGGCCATGGTGGTCTTAGGTTGACAATTGGACTTGATGACCTTAGAGGTCTTTTCCAGTATGTTTTGTTTATATGAAGAATGACCTTTCCATCAGGATGAATGCTTCTGAGGTTACATCGAACAAGAGAAAAGCAACAAACCAACAAAAAATCAACAGCCCTTGTGGACACTCTAGATTAGAATAGGGGAGTCCCTGATTCCAAGTGCAATTTTCTGGCATTCAGAGTCCCTGTGAACAAAAAGAGAAGGTGCTCCATCACTGTACAACCATCAGATCCGAGGTTAAAAAGTGCTGTGAGTGCCATTGCCACTGTCCCAGGCTGAGGCTTTTTAACCAGCATCAGCTGGTTCACATACTGTAGGTTTCTGGGCAATGCCAGCAGATCTTCCTGTTTTCTGAGCTCCATCATTCATACCTATATGGTTTTGGTCCTTTTGGCAGATATGAGCACATCTGGGGGTTTGTTGAATAGAGGTGTGATAGCTGACAGCTGGTGTCATAAGGCATCTGTACAGGAGTGGAAGTGGTAATATTCTGCTGCTCTGTACTGCTGGGATGAATGGCTTGAGGTGCAACAGAAAACTGTACAAGAGTGGAGGGAAGAACATCTCATCCCAAGCTTTGTGTTTGTGACAGCCCATGGCTAGAAGAATGCCTCTAACATTCTTCACCTGATACAGCATTTCAGGGCTGCTTGCCACCACAAGCCATGTTACCATTTCCCAGCCCTTATCTGTGAGAGGCACAATGCCCAAGATTTTGCATTAATGAGGATGGCCTACAGCAGTGGATGTTCATGAGGTCTTGGGTGACAGGTTCGACTTAATGATGTTTGAGTTTTTTTCCAACCTTATTGATTCTATGATTCTGTGTTGCAGTGATCAGGCTAATTTTTGGCTGTACTGACAACTTGGCTCTCTGGAAAAGCAGAGACCATCTTTGGCGACTCTCTCACTCAGCTTACTGAAACAGAATAAAGCAAGGACACATCAGTTAGGTCAGCGATGTATTTGTACAAAACGAAGCTGTTTTGTTCCAACGCCCACAAAATTACACTAGGAAATAACGAAATGCTGACAGTAACAGACGGTGTCCAGGAAGGTCCCGCAGGCTGACGGTCACTCTTGGCTACCCAGAGGCTGCAGCGAGGAGCAGAGTGCTGGCGGCCAGCCCTCGCTTTCACCCGCTGGGGATGCGGGAACTGCGCGGTCCCCTGCTTGCCTTGGCCGCGGCGGGCGGAGGGCTGTTACCTCGCACCAGCGGGAGCCATTGCCGGCGGGAGTTAATCATTAAGTATCCAGCAGATCAGCTTCAGGATGAACCTCTCGGGCTTGTAGTCGTGTCTGCTCCAGGCGCGCCCAGCTTGATTGAGCACCGCGGTGGGCAGGAGGCAGGGACGGAGTAAAACCTCGTCGGGGCTGCCCGACAGCAGCGGAGCCCCCTCGGCAGGTGCTGCGGCGCTGCTGCGAGGAGGGAGTGGCGCCCGTGGGCTCGGCCGCCTCTGCCCCTGCTGGAGCCATGCGACTTCTCTGGACGGCGGCGTAGGGCAGCACCTGTACCCCAAACGCCGCCCCCGCCTTGCTTCTCCTCTTCATCACGCTGCCGGCGTCGGCTCTCGGCTGACAGCGTCTCCCGCCGTAGTGTTACAGCCCAGCACAAGCAGCCAGCACGGCCCATGCCCCAGCCGGAGCTCCCCGCGCCCTAAGGCTGCCGTCGCGTCCGCCTCGTCCCATCCCTTCCCGCTGCCCCATGGGCGCCGGCTGCTCAGCAGCGGGGCAGAGCAGGCGCCGGTGAGGAGCATGGCCAAGGGACCCGAGCAAGAAGACGCCTTCCTACACCTCCCGGCCGCACGGGCAGTGCCCTCCGCGGCTCAGGAGGATTGCTACGCCGACCTAGTGGGGCGAGGTTTGCTGCCCTATTCCGAGGAGGAGCTCTGCGCCTCGGCGGGCGCCGAGAGAGGGCTCTCGGAGCCGGCGCTCTCCGCCGGCATCAAGTCAGGTGAGAGGTGGGGTGCCGGCAGCGTTCCCCGGTCCACCCGTGGCCAGGGAGAGGTGCGACGCAGCGCCAGGCCCGCTGGTGCTGCGTGGGGTCCGCGGGGACGCGAGGTCGGGCAGGTGCTGTCCGGCCTCGGCCCGGCTCCTCGGGCAGCAGCAGACAGGGCTGCCGGTAAAACGGGCCGGAGCGGTGTGCTGCCTGACGGTAACGATGCCCCATGGCTTCTCTTCTTGTTCCCCTCCGGCGCTCAGAAACACGCTTTAACAGCGAAGCTCTTTCCTCGGAAGAAGAGGATGCGGACACTCGCGACGGCTCACTGAAAGCCGCGGACCAGAGCCCGTCCGCCAAAAAGAGCATCACGCAGATCATGAAGGACAAGAAGAAGCAGACGCAGCTCACCCTGCAATGGTAGGGCCCGGAGGCAGCGAGCCCCCGTTGTTGACCCTCGGCCCGGGGCTGGGGGTGACGGCGGCGGAGCACCGGCTCTCGGAGCCGACCGGGCGCCGCAGGTCATTCCGTTCGCAGGGGACACCCCTGGTTCTGCCCTGCCGTACCCCCGGCAGGACCGGGCCGGTGTGTCACGTTGATACGGCGTGGATGGTTACAACTCGCAGCTCTTTCAGAAATACTTGTCATTTAGCGGTGTTATGGGGTGTTGGGATCGTTCGTGGCGGGGGAGGGGGGGGGGGGTTCGGATAAGCCTCATCTAAAGTAAGGAGATCAACCCCAAGTTCCTGATTAATTAATTAATTTATTTTTTTAAACTAGCAGAGGGACATAAAGTTAACAAAAGCTGCTGTCAGCTTCTCACAGTACGTGGCTATTGATGAAATGTATTCTTTAAAGTGTGGAACGAAACATTACTTAAGGATTACCTTTGTGAATAGGTGTTTTAATTATCCTTCAAGGCTGTAACTGATTTCCTCTGCCTCATTATGGTTCCCCCCCACACACCTTTTTTTTTTTTTACATTAAATGCTACCAGCTGCATAAGCCCTACCTTCCTTTTATCCAAGCAAAAATTAACCAAATAAGAGGCTATATTCTGCAGACATGAATTGCTAAATGCTTCTGTTAAAGCTCACTTGACATTAGGGAGGAGTGCTGTTGAATTAAATGGAGCTTTGTTACCAAATGCAGACTGAAAATCTAGATTTTGTTGTTGGTTTTGCTTTATTTTTGGGGGGGTATCATAATTGAAAAATAAGAGTAATCCAAATTAGCCAGTTTCTTAGGCTAGTTTACTTCAGACTGCCAAGTGAAAATTGTAATGATTTGAGTCTGGTGAGTCAGTGCAAAATTATTTGGTATGCAGTGTTTCCTACACTGTATTTCCTTACAGATTTGTGTAATTTGAGAAATAAATTTATTGCACAGCGTCCCAGGAGTAGCAAATAATGTAAACTGATAAAGAAAAGAACCAGGACAGCAGTGAAATACCCAGCTGTTACCAAGAGTTCAGTTCAAGTGAAGACAGCCAGTGTTTTACTTCAATTTAAAGACATTTGCTTTCGTGACTTTAATCACTAGGCACTTGTGTTGCCTAAACTCATTGGGAAGCTATATAAAAATGCAGCCCCTTCAGAAAAGAAAAAGCCAGTTCTTTGCTTTCCAGTGGGGTTTGGTTAAGAAACTGTTTCACATCCAGCATGGGGAAATTAAAAAGCAAAAGCAGGAAGCCCAGGTGTTAAAGACACAGTGGGACAGAACATGGATATTGAAGCCCCTGCTCTTTCAAAGGGCAGATTTAAACACAAGTGTTTCATAGTCTAGCTAGTGCTCTTATTTTCAGAGCAAGACTGGCTCATAGATGATGATCACTTAATATTTCATATAAAGAAAAAAAGTCCAGGCATAGAAAAAAGACTCATTATGAGGAGGGACCTGGCCCCAGGTGTTCCATATTCTGCAAGTAACCTAAGTGCCCAGTGTGGAGTCAGTTGGTAGTGTCTGTGCTCTTCAGGAGAAATGCTCAAGGAATTCCTCAGTTAAAAGAAAAGAAAGAGAGAGGCCAATACCAAAAACCAGAAGGAAAATCAAATTGAGAGATGTGGCATGTTGCTTCTAACTCTGGCAGTTTCTTTCTCTATACAGGCTGGAAGAAAACTACATTGTCTGTGAAGGAGTTTGTTTACCAAGATGTATCCTTTATGCACATTATTTAGACTTCTGCAGAAAGGAGAAGCTGGAACCTGCCTGTGCTGCAACTTTTGGGAAGGTAAAGAGTAAATGTTGTCATAATTTCTTAGATTAATTATTTGATAGAATCAACACTTGGTACACCTGTGTCAACATTCCTCTCACATTCACATGTTTTCTACTGCTGATGTGCCTGGAATCAGGCTGACTGCACTGCTTCATATGAAGTGATTTCATGGCATCAGTTTTAGGAGAATGAAACTGAAATTCCCTTTGATTTATTGTTAGTTTATATATATATTTATAATATATACAATTATATAATTATATCTATATATTTATAAAAGGACAATCTCTGCAAGAGCATTGGGATGTTTTCCCTCCCCTTTTAAAATGATGACATTAATAAGGTTCTTTCCAGAAAAGCAGATCTGACATGGAGGACACTTCTAATTACACTAAAGGCAGTGTAAAGTGAGATGTGACACAAGAAGGGGAATAAAAATTAATTACACCACCGAGAGTTGATTAATAACACAAACTGTTGATTCATCCTCTTCTCTACCCTTCTTTACAATTAATCCTGAAGCCATTTAATGAAAGGGAGATGTGAACTCTTCAGATTAAATCCTGAGTAGTCAGTGAAACAGGAAACCAAAAATGCTTCAAGGGTGATCTTTTTTCTCTCTTTTTTTAAACACTACTGATCTAGTCATTGTTCATCCACAGCAAGATGCATTAATTTAATTAAATAATAATAATGGATTTAAAATCCACTTCATAAGATGTCCACTTACTCATTCCCCCTCCCCCCCTTGAATCAGATATTCTGAGAAAGTGGATGTCTTATTTGCATGACAGTTCCAGTATAGAATAGAATAGACCAGGTTGGAAGAGACCTTCAGGATCATCGTGTCCAAGCCATCATCCAACACAGCTTTGCCTTTAAAAACTGTTGTCATAGTGATCTATTTATTAGTTGTATCTATTGGAACCACCTCTATTACTGAACGACTTTTGAACTTAAATCTTCTGCCTTAAGCCTAATTATTTTTTACAGGAAGGGTGGGATGGCTTTAGGGCACTAATCTCTATCCCCGGAGTCTAGTGACAGAATGTTTTGCTTGGCTCGGATTGAATGACACAACATGAATTATGTGCAACATAGAACTAACAGAAACTTTCACAGGGCTTCAGTGAACACAAATTTACACCTGTCCACCACTTTGATAGTGGAGGACACAGAAGTACCTGTGAGGTAAATATTTGCTTGCTTTGAGCTTCAAATCACGTTTTTCAAATAAGTAGATAATCAAGTATTCCTGGTTGGTTGAAGACAAAATAGGTAGAGGGCAGATGCTTCCCTGGTTCTGTTTGTATCTCTGAAACAAAAGATGCAGTTGTGCTTTAGAGATCTGAATGAAGGGACATCATGGTGATAAAACCAAATTTTACATGACAGAAGTGAAAATGGAAAGGAAGAAGAGGTGGAAAGGAGTTTGTAGGTTGGGAAGATTTGGGATGCGCAGAAGCTGAGTGAGGAGGGAAGGGCGCCTGCAAACTGCTTAATAGTTTGTTGTGCCAAAAGTGTTACAAATACTTCTTCGTGGGCTACATTCGATGGTGTGTTTACACTATGAACAGGATGCCAAGCAAGCAGCAGTGCTAGAAATTGATACAGTTGCTTTTCTCTTTAGACCATTCGCCAGAAATTCCCTCTCCTCACCACAAGGCGGCTCGGAACAAGAGGCCACTCAAAGTAAGACGCAACTCTTTGTCGCTCCTCTGACAGTACACATTCTAGGAATTGCATTAATTGCCCCGTCTCCATGGTACATGCTTATTGGCTGGGGAGTTTAGTCAGGTGACAAGTTGCAAGTAATAACTCCAGTGTGCGTGATGAAGCTGATAACAGAGTTTGAAAACATCACTGCAGGCTT
Organism: Dryobates pubescens; assembly: GCF_014839835.1. Taxonomy (NCBI): domain Eukaryota; kingdom Metazoa; phylum Chordata; class Aves; order Piciformes; family Picidae; genus Dryobates; species Dryobates pubescens. The sequence continues at coordinate 8,156,298 of NC_071639.1, read as the reverse complement.
AATTCCAAAAATCAAACTGATTAAGCTTCTAAACCCTGTAATTGTATTTGCAGAGCCATGCATTTGTTGTAAATATGTTAAAATTCTACATCTGAAAGACATTATGCAATGCATACATCTTTGTTACAGCTGCTCATCGTTGTGTATGTGCAATTCAACTATGATTTTATTTGCTTTTTTTGCAAATGAAGCAATTCATTGTGTTCATAGAATCATAGAACCAATAAGGTTGGAAAAGACCTCAGAGATCATCAAGTCCAACCTGTCACCCAAGACCTCATGACTAACTAAACCGTGGCTCTGAGTGCCACGTCCAATCTCCTCTTGAACACCTCCAGGGATGGTGACTCCATCACCTCCCTGGGAAGCACATTCCAATGGCCAACGCCTCTTTCTGGGAAGAACTTCCTCCTCGCCTAGAGCCTAAATTTCCCCTGGTGCAGCTTGAGACTGTGTCCTCTTGTTCTGGTGCTGGTTGCCTGGAAGAAGAGACCAACCCCCTCCTGGCTACAACCTCCCTTCAGGTAGTTGTAGAAAGCAATGAGGTCTCCTCTAAGCCTCCTCTTCTCCAGGCTAAGCAACCCCAGCTCCCTCAGCCTCTCCTCACAGAGGAGTTCAACACATAATAGTATGGATTAATGCAGACACCAGAATAAAAGTATATCCTTAAACTGATAAGAAGGTATTCTGCTTTTTGTTGCAGGGGGCTTGGACAAGATAATCTTTGAGGGGTCTTTTCCAACTCAGTGCAACCTGTGACTCTGTAATTAGTAAAAGCATTGAAACAAATGAGTACACAACTTATAGTGTAGTCATTTCATATATAATGTTCATTTCATATATAATGTACCCAGTTAATTTGCGTATTTGATCTATAGAATATTGGGCTGTTGGAATAGATCACAGATAATTATATATCATCTGTGGTGACTTTTTTTTTTGTTAGTTTCTGCTTCTTGGCCATGATAATGTAAAATTGTAGTGAATAGTGATAACAACATAATCCTTCACATCTGCCTCCCCTCCTGTGTCCTGATAGGGTCAAGGCTGCTGAGGAGGGACTGATTATTCCTTCTCAGTCTGATTTTATTTTATAGTAGGTGAATGCTATTTATTAAGGAAATGAAGAAGTGTGTGGTGTGTTGGTGCAAGAAACACAGAAAATTCAGACTGCTGCTCTTAAGTAATTGCTAGTGTCAAGCTCTGAGTTGGGCAGTCCTAGGAAACTCTTACTCCTATTTGAGGAGTCACAAAAGCAGTGTGTGAAATCAAGGCTGGCTCAGCTTTTCTGAGTGTTATGCTTTAGACTGTTATTTCAGTGTTTATCAGTCTCTAGTAAAAACAAAACCAATTAAACCTAAATAGTGTGTGCCTGTATCATTCAACAGAAAATAGGGCTAGTTAATTTTGTTCTTTTAAAGCAACTCTCTAAAAACTCCATGATTTTTCAGTGCCAAATCAAAGAGGGTCCAGTCAGGGCCCCAACTTCCAAAATGTGTCTTGTGCCTGCATAATTTAAAGCGCAGCAAATCAACCTCTGAGTAAAGCAGGTTTCAAATCTAGTTTTTATTGTGGGAATATAGGTACAAAATTAATTGTTTTGGGGCATGTGTCACTGTATTCTCCTTTTCTCTAAGACATTGAACAGTGTTAGCCCAGAAATACCTCATGCCCAACATTTCTTCATCAGATCCCATATCCTTACTCACCTTGGTGGTATTATGTGCCATACTTTTGTGTGGATTAACTGTTCTTGAACAAGTTCCTCAAGGGGATGAGGCATCAGCAGGTTTTGTTTGAACATCTGGCATTTGTTTCCTCGCCCCACCATCAGTTTTCCTCGGAGTCTTTTCCTCTACAATTCTCATTTCCTCTAAATTATATTTACATTGTTCTTGCTCTATAACAAAGGACCTTACAAAAGGCACAAATGACAATGTCTCTAGTTCAGAGACTGAGTGCAGCAGCAAAGTAGTCATAGACAAGATCAGAGATCATTATTTATCCTGCTGCTTCTCTGTCTCTGATGTTGTGGACCTTATTCCTCTCAGAACTACAGACTCACTGAGGAGCAAATTAATTTCTGCTCTCAGGTAGCAGTTAGTCACACACACACACACAAAAGCATTAACAGAAGTGTTTCCATGAAATGAATAAGCCATTTAAGTGACTCTTCATCAATTTCAGCAAAAGGCCAGGGCTAGTTACTTTCTGCTTTTAAGTCAGCATGAGCCCTAAACGTTTTAAGTTGTTACTGTGTGAAACAAAGCTGGGTTTACTGGGGCTGGTAAGAGAGCTTCCTACCAGCAGTTAAATGCTATTCTTTTAAGCACGGCAGTGTGGTGACCTTGTTCTATTTCTGATGTTGCTGTCATTGTTTTCAGGTAATGTTAGCAGGAGCTGTAATAGTACTAATTTTTCTGAGAGTGGTGTTTCATATGGCCAAATTGCTTAGGAGCTCTGATCGTTGTCCAGGAGCCAGATGCTGCAAAAGTGTGGAAAGAAAAATGACAGTTTCTTCCACACTGAAACAAGGACAAGCTCTTTCTAGTGTTCTCATGAGCATGAATAGGACTTGGGAAAGAACTTCTGCTCTAAGGTGTGAGATACAGGTGCTGTTCTAAGGTGTGAGATATGCAAATGTTAGTTCCTCTGATTCCGAGCAGCATTTATCGTCTCCAGTTCTGGAGAAAGAAGTGTCTTAAAGGGTCTAAATAAGCTTTGAGTCAGAGTCTCTATGTGTTTACATCCAACACCCCATTTGCACCAAACTGTCAGGATTAAACCAGTTATTTAAACATTTGGGCAAGAAGGTACAGCACATGGAATACCATTTTGTTAAACAAATTCACTCATGTCACACCCATGCTAATCACTCCAGACTGTTGAAGGTAGGGGGAGTTTGATTGCTGAGTGGAAGAAGACCAAGCCTGATAAATACTGCAATCTGCTCTCTTAGATTAGACTTTCATAAGCAACAGTTGTCTGTGCAGCAGGCTCCAAATCTGCCTTTTTGCACAGGTAATGTTGAACATACTGTGGCCACTGCTAGAATTCAGATGTAATGAATTGCCTGGAGCAGCTCTTCAGGAGAACGTGCATACTGCTCACTCCATACACACAGAGACTGTTTGAGCTCAAGTTACAATTTAATTTCTTTGTAGACTTTGATCAATGATGAATCTTAGCTTTTATCCATCATGTCTGAAAAACTATTATCTTATTTATTAGGAGTGATTTAGTGGGTTAATAAAACTGATATGGCAGCTGGCCCTGTGATAACAAGTTATTGCAAGTCCCTGAACAGCTTAAGCCTATCATTTCCTTATCAGCTATCATTTGTGTCAGTGTATGCTAAAATCAGGGCTACTAGTTGCATAGGAACAGATGTTACAACAAACCCCTGAAATTAAGAGGAAAGCCATTCAGCTTGTTTTTCTTTAAAAGGTTTGTTAAAAAACCCATGAGAATAAATTCATTATGAGGACTGGCTGCAATGCATTAATTATACAACAGAGATAGAAAGAGTAAAATACATGTGGACTGTGCATACACACAGAAATATGCATGTAAAGTGACAGAAAGAAGTTAGTAGGTGAAGGACATTATCAGTGTGTCTGAGATGGGTATACTGCTCTCAACAGGGAGCCCAAGATGAGCTGTACAGCTGATGACTTTGGTTTGTAAGAGAATAAAAATCTTCCTATCTTACTATTCTCTGAAGCATGCCAGACAGAGCTTGAAAAGTACAGATTGTGTTTTTTCATTGCTTTTGTGTCAGGACTGGAAAGCTGTAGTTTTTAGGACTGAAAGTTCAACTACACTAATCACTGAAGGACATCAGAATAACTGCTGTGCCTTTGATGCACACAGAATAGGTACTGAAAAGATCTGTTCTCTACATGACAGTATGTCACAGCAGCAAATTCTGATATCTTGGGGCATTCCAGAGCAGAAACAAGTACCTCGCTTGCCACTGGAAAACTGAGGATACAAATCATGCAGCAGTTCCTCTTCCTAGCCCAAAGACATTTACACTGAATTAGGTGTTGAATAATCTAGACACTGGATCCTAACTTTGTAATGCTTTTCCTTGCCTCTGTCCCACTCCAATTTTAGCAGGGGGGAATTCCAATTTTGTGATGAAAATGGGAAGTTTTAGAATTTAAAAAATGGCATTGATTTAAACTTGGAGATTTAGGATGTTGGAATAAGATGTAAGCAAAAGATGAATGTGTCCAGAGAAGGGAAATGAGGCTGCTGAGAGGCTTTGAGCACAAGCCCTATGAGGAGAGGCTAAGGGAGCTGGGATTGTCTAGCCTGGAGAAGAGGAGGCTCAGGGGAGACCTTATTGCTGTCTACAACTATCTGAAGGGAGGTTGTAGCCAGGTGGGGGTTGGTCTCTTCTCCCGGGCAGCCAGCACCAGAACAAGAGGATGCAGTCTCAAACTGCACCAGGGAAAATTTAGGCTCTAGGCGAGGAGGAAGTTCTTCACAGACAGAGTTGTTAGGGGGATTGGACAGGGCACTTGAAGCCATGGTTTAGTAGTCATGAGGTGTTGGGACAAGTTGGACTTGATGGTCTTTGAGGTCTTTTCCAACCTTATTGATTCTGTGATTCTAAGAATGTGCTGATAACATCATTGCAGAAGTGGTCCCAGCTCTATTTTGATTTTCATCCTTTTGCCATGTCAAGACTAAGTAAATGTGTTATTTGGAAGGATCCATACATGTGTGGTTTCAATGACCTCTTGTCCCACTTACTAAATGACTTCACGTAAGAAGAAAGAATGCTTATGCCTTTAGCATTTGTCTCAGAACTCTTATCAAATATTAGGAATAGGAATTTCCAGATCCAAGTCTTTGGCCCGAGATTTAATACTCCTAAACTAAAAGTGAGTGGTTGAAAACCTTCAGGACTTGAATTTACAACATGGGTGACACAATACTGAATGTAAACTGGAGAACAGCAGTCTAGCAGTAGGACATTTAATGAAAGGTCCCATTGACATCCTGTTGTAGTTTGAGCTGACATCCTGTTGTAGTTCTGCCTGTGGTGGGGAGGGGATCTGCCCCAACCCATTACACATCCTAAACCAACTTGAGGTATCACTTTGATCAGCCAGCTCTGGCTTTAATGGATAAAAAGGCAACTGTTATGAGCACGTGGTCTTATGCCTGAGCTTCTATTAACAGGTCTTTAAAATGGTCACTTCACGTCACCATCCCTCAGAAAAACACATTTACAGGGCAGGATGACTAACAGTAAAGAAATGAAGAAGAAGCTTCCTATGGGTCCCCAGGTACCACTGTGATCTCGCGGTGCTAACGCCGATGCATCCATTTCAGCCAAGCAGTAAAAGCTCTCATGTTTAACAGCAGCCACTTTCTGCCACCCTTCTTGGCTCTAAAGTCCTGAGTGCACACAACAGACTGTCTGAAAACTTGACTGGTTTAGCCCCTTAGGCTCAGCAAATATATTACCTTAATGAACATTTTCTTAACTATTACTTGTATCTAATGCATTTAGGCAGCTTTTTAAATAGAAACCATTTGAGAGTGTTGCTTTTACCTGTGACTGTCCCATCCAAGAGCAAACAGCAAGAATGTGATCATTTTTAATGGGCACCACTAAGAAGAGCTGAAAGCTTGCTTTTTTTTGTGGTCTGTGAGCTACTGCCTGGGGATTTGTGTCTTAAGAGTGCTTTTCTCCTAGGTTTTGAGAAACTTCAGTGGAATTAGTGCAGTGGGTTGCCAGGTTAGCCTTAGTTTGCATGAAATGTACTTGGAGTACAAGTGCTACTGTGAAGCAGTCCAATTAAAACAGCTGCCATGGTGTTTTCAAGCTAATTTTAGTTAAAAATAAATGAACCTGAGCATACTGCCCAGAACAGCCTTAGACAAATTTGGTTTAATGCAATCAGGTTTTAAATCTGTCAGGTGGAATTTATAAGACAGGCCCTATCACCTTTGATAGATGAACACAGGTAAACTTTGCTCTGACCAGTAAAGAAAGAGCTGCCCCCAGCTTTGCTCTTCTGCCCTTCTCCTGAGGGTCCCCTCTTTTGCTGCAAAATCAATGGACAGCAGTAAGAATCTACTGCATAGCTGGTTTTCTTGGCACCAACTCAGCTTCTTTAGTGTCTTTGGTTAAAGTTTTGGGCTCAGAACTGCAGAGCCTGAGCAACAGGCACCCTTCCTTCTTCCAACTCAATTTAGGGGCAGTAATCTCCAGGAGAGCTGCAGTGGAGACAAATGTGGATGAGGATTGTTCAAGTGGCTAAATAATTCAGAGTCAGTCAGCCTACAACCTGAGAGAAGAATGAATGAATGAATGGATGAATGACATGTTAGCATTTTTATTCACAGGAGGCTGAACATTAATTTACAGGGTACATTGCTGAGTTATTTTCAACTAAATACAACAGTAATAAGCCTGGTAGACCAAACCCATCACCCATTCAACAAATTAAGTAAAATGAAAGGGAATGCACACTAGGCAAAAGAGATATGATATGTTTTAGGAGAGGGAAAGTGTTTAGAATGTAAAGAAGATCCTAGCCTTGAATTGGGGATCTAATCATGACAAGACTGCTGTCTGTAAGACAAGATATGGTTTCATGTCAGTGAAAGGAATTGGTAGACACTGTTAAGCTTTTAGAAAGCATTGAAAATCAATTTGATGGTTTGCTTTACTTGATATGGTACTCATAAACACCCCTCTCTTTTTTTCCCCCCACAGATACCACTATTATGGAATTGGCATTAAAGAAAGCAGTGCATACTACCACTCTGTATATTCTGGGAAAGGCTTAACCAGGTACTTACTTCTGAGGTTTAGTCTATGACGGTGTAACTTTAACCTTCCCTAGGACACTGGTTTCTGTTGATAGCAGAACTAGTATTGCTGCGTATCTCAATGTCTGTCATACCTAGACTGAAACAGCAGTATGCTCCTTAGAAAACATTGATTTTATTTTAAGAGGATGCTCTAGGTCTTTTCTCAGTGCCTTCCAGTATGGCCCCACTGCAGTCAGTGCAGAGCTGCATCAACTTCTACCAGCAGCGGATTTGTTCAAGTTCACATGAGGCAGCCAAACACCGTTTCCAGAACACTTGTCTCATTTTGTTTGCTTGTGTAGCACCCTCTGAGCTCTTTCCTCAGGACAGCTTCCCATTGTGAAACGTCTGGAGAATGGTGTGAATCTGGCACCTGTGGGGCAGGAGGGAGGGGTCAGTGTAGATTAATATTTACAGGTCCTTTGACTGGCTAATATCAGTTCAAACCTAACCCAGGAAGCTCTAATTATATTTATTTAAGGGACAGCTAGCAGGATCAATATGTTACGATAGCTGCCTGTTGGTTTGCCAAAGATTAATAGTTCGTAAAACAAATGTCTCTGTTCACATATGGCTTGAATGATGGCTTTCATTGTCTGTGGTAGTATAGCTGTGTGAGTGGGGACTCTGAGAAAGGAAAGGAATAAATGAGTTCATAAGCACACACAGAAAATTCAGCTTCTGGCTGATTTAGGTTATATCCAAAGAGGCCTTTTCTAAACAATAGGATAAATGTGGAAATTGAGGGTAATGTTGTTGCTAATGATGCTTAAAAGGAGGGATCCCTGCTCTGAAGGACTTAAGGTGTAATAGACTGCAGTATGCCATTTCCTTGCCCCCTGTTTATCCAGAGCTGCAGTGGTGTTGCTGGTACACAGTGGGCCCTCAGCTTTATCTCAGCCATTTCCATTTTCACTTAAAGCTCTGTCCTTGTTCAGTCTAGCAGCTGTGAATGCAAAGAGAGTGGAAGTTCTGCAGAATTCCCCACAGCTGGGTTTCTGATGGTGCACAGTCATATAAAGATAGCATAGATGCTCTCCAAGATCTTCAGGAGTGTTCACTAGATTCACTAGTTAGGAGCTTTTGCTTTGTTAGGACTTGTGCTCTCGTGTATGAAATGTTGAATTGTCAGGGTGAGGCAGTCAAATTGGTTCCCTAACTGATTTAGAACAGAAGCATAAATGCTCATTTTACACCATCTGGCCCATCACTGTAGCTGGGTTTGTCTGTGTAAAGAGAATGACACAGCAGGCTGGGGTTTAGAAGCTTCTGGGTAAGGAAAGAGTCAAGCAACGTAGGGCTTCAAGATTTAGAGTGAATCTCCCAGTTCCTGGCTGCTGCACATAATGATCCATTATAAAAGCTGTCCTTTCCCTGATATCTGTTCTGGTAGGTGAACTATAAAAATTGTTCCTGCTTGGGGCAGAAATAGGAAGGAAGAATACATGGGTTGATAATGGTTATCAGATCACACTGTACCCTTGCACAAGCATAGGCATATGGAAACCTTTACCACAAGGCTTGCATGTTAGTAGACAGCTTGTCAAAGGACTAGAATGGAAAATGAGCCTCAATTTGGTTGCTTAAATATAGGCCTCTACTGCCATTTCAAACTTAGCATTAGTGGATTAATACTTAGGTAGCTGAGCTGAGTCCAATAATCCTTAAATGCAGGGTTGCAGACGCCCAAATCTTTAAATTTCCCTCTAATTTCGACCTGCTGCTTCCTTTAAATATCAAGCCTTGCACTGTGAAAGGCTCTGACACCAAAAAGCATTAGTATCCACAGCCCTGTGTGAGGGTAGCTTTAGCTTAGCAATTAAGGCTCTGAAGGAGCAACGCAGGCGCTGCTTTGTGGTTTTGATGCACCTTCTGTGCACATTGTGCTGCACATGGGAAATCCACAGTCCATGACAAACACATCTAGCTCTGAGGCTAATTAGCTGCATGATGTAATCTGCTATGTGATTCCTTCTTTCATGCTCATCTATCAAGAAGCTAAGGGAAGTCTGTTGGTAACATGTTAGATCATAGCGTGATGGGAACTGTCAGGCCCTGGGCAAAAGGAATTGCACAACTGTTCAGCTTCTGGTTTTCTGCATCTCAACAGCATGAAATCACAATGTCACCACTAATAATGATAAGACTTCATGTTGCCCACAGTATCTAATCAGTTGGCAGTGACCAGAACAGGAAACCATGATAATCAACAATATTTATCATTATATTGATTCATTAGAATCTCTACCATTGTACAATCTCTGCTTTAGTAGTGATTTGAAACACAGGCTTTCTAATTTCTGCACTGGATGGTTGCCTGATAGTCAATGACTTCATTGGGAATCTTCTCAGCTGAACTCTTAATGGGACATTCACCACAGTGCAACACGTTTTTGCCAGTTAATGAGTCTGTGATCTCAGAGGTGCATTTCACCTGCATCAAAAGAGTGCTGTGATGACAAAGAATGGGAGAACACTGTGAAAGGAGCCTATAGGAGAGCCAGGAAGAGACTTTTTTACAAGGACTTGTATTGATAACATGAGAAGGAGCAGATTGAACCTTGAGGAGGGCAGGTTTAGACTGGATATTAGGAAGGAATTCTTTCCAGTGAGAGTGGTGAGACACTGGAACAGGTTGCCCAGGGAGGCTGTGGATGTCCACTCTCTGGAGGTGTTCAAGGCCAGGTTGGATGAAGCTTTGAGCAGTCTGGTCTAGTGGAAGGTGTTTCTGTCAGTGCCAGGCAGGTTGGAAGTAGATGATCTTTAAGGTCTGTTTAACCCAGCTTTGGTTTTATACTTCATTGCTTGGTCCATGATCTGAATCTTCATATTTTAGAAGACATCAGAAGGTTTCCTAATACCTTCAGGCACATTCAAGCCAATGGAAGAAGTTAAGAAAGTGTGATTTTACTTAGAAAAATGATCATATTTCTCTAAATCTAATTATAATTGATCTATTTTGTATACCTGTAATAAATGTGTGTGTGTACATATATATACATGAACTGTAAAAATGCTCTGCTTGTGGAGAGAATAATTAAATATGTTCATTTTTCAAAGGTTCTCTGGAAGCAAGTTAAAGAATGAGGTAAGTGCTGTAATCTCCTATCCAAATATTGTGTGACCTGTGTTTGGCTTTTTTCACATTCATTTCTTTGAAGCTGAGTATTTAGCTGCCCTTAAATATTCAAAGAAAAATAAGATTGGAAGGCACCTTCTGGCGTTCCTGTGTCAATTCAGTTCCCCATAAGCATAGTTTCATAACAGACTGTCTTAAGCAAAGGATCAAGCTCTACCTTAATTTCTTTTTACTTTTGCAAGAGTGCTTTTACAGAATCTCATTTGTCTGATTGGAAGCCAAAAACCTTTTTATTCCAAATAATCCTGCTCAGGATTGTCTTTCTCTATTATTTTTTGCTCTTCATGACATGTTGCTGCAATGTCTTTCTGCTGCTTTTGCTTGCAAGACAGAACAAACAGCAGCATGTAGTCACTTCTGATCAGCCTTGCAGCCTTTCACCTACTTGCTCCAATTTGAATGTCTCTATGGAAGAAAAATATCAGGAAATCTTGCAATTTTCTATTGGAAATATCCCTTCTGATGAAACCTAGTTGGGTTTTTTTGTGGTGTTTTCCACCAGCAGTCTCCATTTTCACTACTGTATACTGCTATAGTCACTGTTCTTCTGGTCATCAAAAATCATGGACTATTTTGCATTAAGGGTTAAGGATTGCTCCCAGGTCTCTCTTTTTTTTTTTGGCATTGAGTTCAGCTGGCATGCAATAGCCTGCATCCACGTTTTCCCAAGTCCTGGACCTACAAAACAACATAGGCACATCTCAGCCACATTGTCACAGAGAAAAATTCCCTATCAAGCAGTAACTGTTGAAGCATGACTAGGAATTGTTTGGGACAATGCTGACTGGCATGGGCCAAAGGAATGCCAGAGGCCAATCTGGACAATACTGTTAAGGCTTTCTGACACCATTTAATTTACTAGACTAAATACAGCCTCTGTGATCAACTGATAAATGGCAAGTCTTTCTCCTTTTTCATTGCCAGATAAGCAGCTCCTAGCTGATAGCAGAAATTGTCATTGGTCCCTGAAAGTGTAGCTTTGCTCTATTGATTTTCATCCCCTTTATTACCATTATCTCCAGAACTTTGTACATGACCTCTTAATCTTCCTCTTTATTGATGATTTTATTAGCTCATGTCAGCCAATTGATTCTATGAAATGCTCAATGAGTTCAGCCCCAAGGTGGATCTTTGAGAGTCTTCAATCTCTTTTCAACCCAGCAGTTTCCCTGTCAACAAAACTTGTTAGCATTTCAGCTGGAGTCAGCCTCTTCAACATCTGACATTCTTGTACTAATCCCCATTTTCAGCAGCATAACTAATCATTTCCCATGGTGACATCACATCAAGCATCTCAGTGAGGTTCAGACAGATTAGATCTGCTGCATTTTCCCTGTTCAGATAATCAGCTGTCTTATCAAAAAGAGATAGTGCTGTGCCATGGGATAGCCCCAGCCTATTCAAGGATTCAGGAGTGCTGCTAGAGCATTCATTCTTTCAGAGTTTGGGAATGGAAAATGTCTGTTTGCCTTTGCATAGATGAATGCATGTTTACTTCCATCTTTGGTCTGGCATTCCCAGGCTGTTTGGGAAATGACAGTCCTATAAACCTGTCTTGTTTCTGCCCTAAAGTTCAATACTTTTGTCTCCCTGGAAAAAGAATCACAGAGAAGTCTGGAACATCTCTTCCATAAGGATTGGCTGAGGAAGCTGGAGCTTTTCAGAGAAGAGAAAGACTCCGGGGGGACCTTAGATCTGCCTTATAATACCTGAAGGGATCCTACAGGAAGGCTGCAGGGGGACTTTTCATGAGTGTCTAGCAATAGGACAAGGGGGAAGGGTTTTAAGATGAGGGAGAATAGGTTTAGACTGGATCTTAGAATCATAGAATCAATAAGGTTGGAAAAGACCTCAGAGATCATCAAGTCCAACCTGTCACTCAAGACCTCATGACTACTAAACCATGCTTTCAAGTGCCACGTCCAATCCCTTTTTGAACACCTCCAGGCATGGCGACTCCACCACCTCCCTGGGCAGCACATTCCAATGGCTAATTACTCTCTCTGTGAAAAACTTTCTCCTCACCTCAAGCCTAAACTTCCCCTGGATGTTGGGAAGAAGTTCTTCAGTATGAGGCTGGTGAGACTCTGGAACAGGTTGCCCAAGAAGGTTGTGGATGCCTCCTCCCTGGGGGTGTTCAAGGTCGGGTTGGATGAGGGCTCAAGCAGCTGAGTCTAGCTGAGACACTTCCCTGCCCATGATGAGGAAGTTGGAGTAGATGATCTCTAAGATCCCTTCCAACCTAAGCCATTATATGAAACAAGTGAGAAAGAGCACATCAGTTATGAGTTCTTGATTGTTTAGCTCTGTGTAACCTGATTTTTTTCAGGCAGGTCTTAAAAGAACAAAACACCTTTCATGGTGCAAAACGAATTTTACCCATCTCAGCATACTGAAAATTTGGCCTCATACTTCCCATTGAAGTGAATAATTTATACATACCCTCATTCATTTGCTTGAAAATCCATGCAATTAGGTATTCCAGAAAGATTCACAATGATTGCATGAGGTGTAACTCTCAGTAGGAACATAAAGACATTGAAAAGATGTTAACCCCCTGATTGTCTAAATATACTGAGCAAATGGCATTTGAATGAACACTCATTGAGTGCCAGGGACACTGTTTACTTCTGGTATGTTTTATCACATTTTCTAGTATTCTCTCTGTAGGGGGAGATATCAGCAAATTCTTTTATCTAAACCAGTTAGTGCACCATTAGAGTCTGCATGGTTAATTAGGCAGATAATATTACTGTCATTATCTTAATGTTAAATGGCCATTAGAAACAGATGGCATTAAATTGAAAGGGCAAGTGGCAGTGGGTTAAAATATTAAGCCTGGGACTGAGGCACAGTCATATAAATCCATTAGCAAGGCAAAAAAATACTGCAGATTATCTTCTCTTAAACCTCCCACCACCATCTCTGCTTTCTTTTAAATGAACTAATCCCTTTTAATCAGAGCTTTTAATATATTTCATGGGTAATTGCATAATAAAATCATTAAGATTACCCCTGTTATTAAAAAAAGGACAAACCTCCTGATACTAATAGGCAATTATTGCAGAGCAAAAGTGTTGACAGGAAGAAGTACTTAATGCTTCTAAATTTCTGCAATGTCTTTGACTTAGAGCTTTGCATGTATTTGAGTAGTAGATAGCACAGGCAAAGTGTGTTTGCATAACATATGCTTTTGTTCCTTGCTGTCTGTTTTGGCAGGACCCTGCAGAAACAGGGAGGTATGTGCCTGGTGACAAAGTCAGTTCTGGTTACACTTCTCTGAATCCAGAATTTGAGAAAATTTCATTGGAAACTGAGTCCATCAGTCAACATTTATAGGCAAATGCTTCCCTTGCATGCTTCATAGGCTGGTACTCTGTAAACCTACTCTTCCCACTTCTGTGAAATCTGATTGTATGCAAAGGGGGAGGAAAAGGCCACTTCAGGTGCTGCTCAAATGCCTTGTGCTTGGTCATAAATTCCATCCAGGGCTACAAAGGGAATCTGCATGGAAGCAATGGATTTAGCACAGGAATATGCAGAAGGCCTGCTCAAGGCGCTGTCCACTTCCTTGATGTAAAGATCAGATAGGCTAAAATGGAACAAAAAGATTTCAGCCAAATAATGTTCTCTAGGTTAGAATGCAGTCCTATGACAGTAAGCATGATTCAGTCAGTGAGGGCGGAATCATATAAGAGATTTTATTGCTTCTCTTCAGGATAAGAGTTTCATCTTAATGATACCATTTGCAAGCTTAATGAGGGTAATACCATGTGTGTTATAAATATATGCATAGTAACACTGTCACCACAGAATGTTACTGCTCAGCTTTACTGAGAAGTAAACCAAATCAGGGTTTTGTGGGAGTTCAGTTCAGTTACGTTGGAGGTCAAAGCAAGGGTTGATTTACCCATGCACTGCTTCATGATCATTATCCATCCATCCATGACTGCCTGTTGTTTCATCCTTCAATCTCATTGCTCTGAAGACTAGCAGCTCATAGTTATCCAAGATCTTTTCACAGTCTGTAACTAGTACAAGATGTGCCTACAATATTTCAGGTGCCTCAAGCTGAGGAGGTGCAAAAGGTGAAACTCTCAAGAACTGAAAGAAATGCTCAGATCAGTAGAATTTAGCATACTTCAAGAGAGATTTGTGTTGTGTCCAGGTCAGCATTGACCACATCTCAACAAAGTAGCTGGAGAACACCACTGGGAGTATCATTCTGACTGAGATATGAAACTTCTGGTCTGGTCAGCCATAGTCACAGAAAGCTATACAATAAATACTTGGTTCAGAAGTGTCCACAGACCCCACATGACATCACATCCATAACATCATAAAATATTATCAAGCTTTACAATAAACTAAAATAATGGTTACCATAGGAAGCCAGCAGGAATCACTGTGCTATCAGTGGAGGGAAAGCACAAGAGGGAACATTAATCTCCCCAGTACTCCAAATCTCTGCACTAGAAAGAGACATACCACATAAAACTCAGGGTCCCTGTGAGGATATCACAGTCCATACTGTAGAGGAGAGTAGTATTCTACTTTAGTTTTTAAACCTAGACTAAATCCAAATCTTGTAGAATTCCATGAATGGAATGTGGCTCATCACTCTGAAAACTCTATTTGATGGAGTTTAAAATCTAGGCATGTATTTAATTACCTTCCTGAGCTGGAATACACACCTGGATAAGCATCAATATTGTGGAAGGATTGGCTGAATGTAAATATTCTGGAATGTTGAGAGACTGCTGAGGTAATGTACAAGCTTAGCATGAATTGTTGGTGTCAGTTTAATCTGTATTTAGCTGTTTCAATGTTCCTGTTTCTTCCCTTCCACTCCAGGGTGGCTTCACTCGCAAATACTCTCTGAGCTCCAAAACTGGGACTCTCCTGCCAGAGTTTCCAAGTGCTCAACATCTTTTGCTTCAAGGCTGCATTTCTAAAGACAAGGTAAGAAGTGAGCTGCTCCTGACTTACAGTTCAAAAATTGCCACAGAATGTTTCTTCGTATCTTAGCCTTTGAGGTATTGACATGAAAGAGCCAGAAATGTCCATAATCAAACAGAGGTGACTGATTTATAGAGGGGGCAAACCTTTACTAACACCGATTAACTGGCTTTCCACTGGAAAGGTGGTTGAATTATTTACCTATTAACCGACCCAGTATTTCACAAACTGATGGTATGTAAGCCAGAGAGAGCAAAACAAATAACTGGGAGCTGTGTTCATTCCAAATGCCACTGCATGTAAGGGAAATTTTATTCTAATTAGATCAGAACAAACAGTTCACAGCAAATCATTGATTTTACTCTTTCATTGTTTGAAAAGAGATGGTGGAAATCTTAGTAGTTTTATTTTCATTTGGATTTGGGGTTTTTAATGAGTGAAACCGTATTTCTCAGATCAAAACTCGGTGTTGTTTATCCTAAGGGCAGCTGTTCAGCTTGAAATATTTCTGGCCTATGTTTTATGTCTTTTACTCCATGCCTGTGTGTTCCATCTGTGTTTCTGCTCACAGCACAGGCTGCTGCATCCCCCCAGAACTGTGCTAGAAACTTTTTGATACACATTGTGAACCCTCCCAGTGTAGCCTTCGGTACAGGTCATTGTGGTGGCAGGATTGAGATTTGCTGCTTTAAAGCTTCCTTTTAAGCCCTTCCTTTTAAGTTTGTTCTGTGATTCCTGTTTTGAGGGAACATCTGCACAGAGATCTTAGCTGGGAATCTTACAGTTCCTAAAGAAAGTCCAGGAACTGGTGTACTCAGCAGTAAGCATCACCTGCTGCTGCAGTCTCCTGTGTATACAGCATTCTCATAACACTGAAATCTGGAGAGCTCTTGAGGTCCCTTGCAGACCCAACACAGCAGTGTAAGCCAAACTGAATTTTACCACTCCAACAATGAAAAAAAAGAAGAGGAAGCTCATTTTATTTTCATTTTTGGGTTAGCAGCAGCATGTAATTGCTCTGATGTTGGAACCAGGTGGGAGAGCAGTCACTGTGAATGGGGCCAGAATCATGGAGTTATGAGGAGACTGTAATAAACAAGATGAATTTCTGTGTGTCTTTCACTTTCCTTATTCCTTGTTCTCTTATTTCCTGTTTTCACTCCTTACTGTCCTTCCCTCTTTCTGTTCATCTCACCAAGTGTTATAGAGAAGCTAAGGTGTCTAGGTACTCCGTTGAGGGGAGCCAGTACATGAAGTTTGACTCCTGCAGTAAACTCCTGGGAAGCTGCATGAAACTGAAATCTCCAGAGAGTCCATAAATGCAGCAATCTGCACTGAAACAAGCTGCATTTTATGTTTCTGAAGAAAACTCACCCAAACTTCACATTTCTATCAATGCCTTCCAAAAAAAAGCCCCCAAAACCCCTGTTGTAAACATTCTTGAGTCTCATACTTCCCCATTGTTTTCAAAGTGAAATAGTTACAGAATCACAGAATCACCAAGGTTGGAAGAGACCTCAAAGATCATCAAGTCCAACCTGTCACCACAGACCTCATGACTAAACCATGGCACCAAGTGCCACGTCCAATCCCCTTTTGAACACCTCCAGGGACAGTGACTCCACCACCTCCCTGGGCAGCACATTCCAATGGCTAACAACTCTCTCAGTGAAGAACTTTCTCCTCACCTCAAGCCTAAACTTCCCCTGGTGCAGCTTGAGATTGTGTCCTCTTGTTCTGGTGCTGGTTGCCTGGGAGAAGAGACCAACCCTCTCCTGTCTACAACCACCCTTCAGGTAGTTGTAGACAGCAATAAGCTCTCCCTTACAATCCCAGCTCCCTCAGCCTCTCCTCGTAAGGCTCTGAAAATCAGCAAGGTCCATTTTTCAAAGACCTCTGTGTGCTAAACCCATGGAAATAAGGTGGTAGGAAGTTCATTTGAGAGCTGATACTGCCAGAGAAGTTCACAAGCTGTGGCAGGCTTTCTTTGATTCTAGACCATAAGCCTGGGTTTGCCAGCATTTTTCTTTCCTTGTGATTCTTCACAGGTTTCTTAATGTTGGGGTTTGTTTGGGGGGTTTTTGTGTGTTTTTATCTTTCTTTTTTTCTGGTTGGTTGGAGGGAAGTTTCTTTTTTGTTTGTTTACATTTATTGGTGGTTTTTGGTTGTTGTTTTTTTTATTTTTCAATCAGTTCTCTACAAATTAAAATAAAACCTCTCATTTTTTTTAACAAAATCATTTAATATCTCTGCAGAGTGATTAAAGCAAGGGAGCACTCCACTCCAATTAGCCTGATGAGATGAAAGGGAGTTGAGCTTTTTAAGGTTCAGTCTGCTGAAGGCAGTGATTAAACTTTGACCAAATGACTGGCAGCTATTTTCCCATTTGTCCACCTAGATGATGTTTCAGAACCCTCGTAGACGCCTATAGTAGCCTAATCATTAACTTGCTCTCCTCTTTAGGATTAATCTTACCCTCAGAAAGGTGAATTGACTTTGCCATCTGACTGGCTAATCTGGCTATTGCCTTACTTTGATATCCACATTTTCACAGGGTGTGTAGTTTCAGATGCTGCATTCCTGACAGCAGCACTGAGACTTAAAGATGTTGATTGAAAAGTAGAGATGAGTGACCTCCTCATCACCCCTGGATATGCAGACTGCCTATCTCTTGTAATTCTACAGTTTGTATTCTACATTTAAATGCCAGCTACAGAAAGCAGAAGCCTAGATCACTATAGCAGTAAAGGAGAGGGCTAAGAAACTCTGTTTAATCTTTCTTTCTTCCAAAATAGGTAGATACTCTTATCATGATGTACAAAACACACTGTCAGTGTGTCCTTGACAATGCAATTAATGGGAACTTTGAAGAGGTAAGGTTGTTTGAACACACATTCTCGGTATATATGCACAGGGAGCCAAGAAAGAATAAGTTATGTCCATTAATCTGGCTCCTACTCTTTTAGATTCAGCATTTCTTACTACATTTTTGGCAAGGAATGCCTGACCATCTTCTTCCTCTGCTTGAAAACCCTATCATCGTTGACATCTTCTGTGTTTGTGACTCAATACTGTATAAGGTAAGTATTTAGCTGCATGGATAATCTTAACCATGTTGCAGCTTTTGCTTGTGCTAACCTAGCACTTAAGTTAGAATAATAGGGCGACATGGCTGCTTTCTGTCTCCTGCCTGGGTAAGTCAGCAACAGTTCCTTTGAAATGAACGTAAAACTGACCCATGTAGGGCTGGACCCCAGCCTCAGCTCTGCTGCACAGTTGATGTGTGACTACAGTCAACACACTAGTGGTGAAGTCCTGATCTATTTGCTTGAATGTAGCTGAAAGAAATGCCTGTGTGCTTCACTGCCAAAGCTGGCCAAGTTAAACCTGGATAAAGGCTGAAGCCTTGTTTTTGCTTGAAAGATTATTGCCATTTCTATTATTGCAATTTCTAGCAGCAGAGAGAGTCTGTGGCCGATCAGCAAGCTGATTCCACAAGTGAATCTGTTACTCACAGGTTATGCCAGGCCATGAGTTCATGTTACAAAGCTGGAAGAATCCTGGGTTAAGATAGCCCTGCCTGCCACACTTCATGTCCTCTAATAAGTGATGAGAGACGTCTAGGTACATAAATATCTGGAGGACAGGTTGAATGGCTTTATTCTGTATACATTTGACTTTGAAATCTAAATGTGCAATGAAGACATGAATGAATAAATGGCCAGTGGAAGCCTGATACCATTTTCTGTTACCTTTTTGAAGGTCCTTACAGATGTACTCATCCCTGCAACAATGCAAGAAATGCCAGAAAGGTAGGGGCTTGACAATGGTAATGCTGCATTCTGTTTGGTAGGCATATTCCAGACAAATTCTGTGTCCTAGAGAATTTCTCTCACAATATTTATGCTCATATTTAAACCAGTAGTATATGAATGGCAAAACTCTGTCAACTCTGAGGACAGCTATAGAACAGCCATAAAACACTACACAATTATTCTGATGTCTCATTTTTCTGGACTGTTGGGCACTGTGAAACAGGTTTACCTCTGAATCTCCTCATTTTCTCTTTTCCTTGGAGGATATCTTGTTAAGGGTTTGATTGCCTAAGTCCTTAGTTTCTGATATCTCTAGTGGTTCTTGGCTTTCTTATGGTTTATTCTTAAAGCTAGTGCTTTTCAAGCTGTTTCAGTTGACAGATGGCTTGCAATGTTCCTCAGAGGAGGCACAGGTCAATATATAGTCAATTTAAGCCTTCTGATGATTGCTCATTTCCTGCTTCCTTTTGGTGACACCTGAGGAGTAATTCACAGATGTGTCCAGAAAAATCTGTTGATAATAGATAGAAACACAATTAATTAAACTCGTGCAAGGTAATTTGAATTGCTATTTCTCTAAAAAACTCCCCCCCCCCCCCCCTTTTGTTTTTTTCCTCCCCCTGTAGTTTACTGGCAGATATAAGAAATTTTGCCAAAAACTGGGAACAGTGGGTGGTTTCCTCTTTGGAAAATCTACCAGAAAGCCTGGCAGAGAAGAAACTGCCAATAGCACGAAGATTTGTTTCCTCTCTGAAGCGACAGACATCGTTCCTGCACCTAGCACAGGTAAAGAGAGTAAGACTGCAAGCTCAAAAGGTCGTCTGCTATGTTCAGCACACCTTGCTGGTTATGAGATAGAATGCATTGTTTTTTCAGGGTTCACCTTCAGCCATGGAAGACTTAAATCTTGTGGTTTTAGTCGTGCAAGAAGGAAGTGGCCAGATTGATCTGACCAAAACTTACACTTTTGGCCAAGGCGGCCAGTGGCATCCTGGGGTGTATTAGAAGGGCTGTGGTTAGTAGGTCGAGAGAGGTTCTCCTGCCTCTCTACTCTGCCCTGGTGAGGCCACATCTGGGATATTGTGTCCAGTTCTGGGGTCCTCAGTTCAAGAAGGATCTCAAGGAACTGCTTGAAAGATTCCAGCTCAGAGCCACTAAGATGCTGAAGGGAGGGGAAGACTTGTGAGGAAATGCTGAGGGAGATGGGGCTCTTTAGCTTGGAGAAGAGGAGACCAAGGGGTGACCTCATTTGTGAAAGATGTGAAGGGTGAGTGTTGGGAAGACAGATCCAGGCTCTGCTCAGTGATGTCCAATGGTAGGACAAGGGGCAACTGATGCAAGCTGGAGCATAGGAGGTTCCACACAGACATAAGGGAAAACTTTCGCTGTGAGGGTGGCAGAGCACTGGAACAGGCTGCCCAGGGAGGATGTGGAGTTTCCTTTTCTGGTGACATTGCAAACCTGCCTGGATGTGTTCCTGTGTGACCTGCCCTAGGTGATGCTGCTCTGGCAGGGGGTTGGCCTGGATGATCTTTCAAGGTCCCTTCCAACCCCTAATGTTCTGTGATTCCGTGATTCAAACTTTAGAAGTAGAAAAGGGAGCAAAGACCAGGTATGTGCAATTAAGAGGCACCTCCAGGTGATGGTTTGGTAGAATATGCACCATATACAGTGCACTTCAGTGCTGACAGCTTGGGCTTTGAGGTAGTAGTCCTCCTGAATCATAACTGCAGGTACACCACACATTCAGCTTGAGTTAGTCTTCTCTTTCAGTAGCAGCCTCACCAGGGCAGAGCAAAGGGGAAGGAGAACCTCTCATGACCTACTAACAACACCTCTTCTAATACACCCCAGGATGCCATTGGCCTTCTTGGCCACAAGATCAAGTAGCATGTGAGTGATGTTGTGAAGGTGATCTGATAGGAAGGTACATCAGAAGGAGAAGGGAAGGGAAACATTACTTCATCTGATCTATGGAAGACTCTGCCATGATAAGAAAATTAAATGGAATACGATTCTGCCCTGAGGTGATCCCCAGCTGGGGACCTGTGTTGGTTTTGGCTGAGACAGAGTAGCTGCTACAGGGCTATGTTTTGAATTTGTGCTGCGTTGATAACATGGGATGGGTTAGCTACTGCTGAGCAGTGCTGACACAGTCAGGGCTTTTTCTGCTCCCCACATCACTCTGCCAGTGAATAGGCTAGGGGTGCACAAGCAGCTGCGAGGGGACTGCTGACTCCAGCTGACCAAAGGAATATTCCCTCCCATGTGATGTCATGTTCTGCAACAAAACCAGAAGGAAGGCTGGCTGGGAGCCTACTGCTCAGGGACTGGCTGGGCTTTAGTGAGTTTTGATGGTAAGCAATTGTTTTCATTTGCAGCACTTGTCAGTCTTGGGGTTCATTTCTGTCATTCCCCACCCCCTTTCCTTGCAATTTGTTATAATTAATAATACTATATACATATTAAACTATTTTCATCTCAACCCATGAGGTTTTTAACTTTTACACTTCCAATTCTCTCCCTCATCACACGGGAGCTGAGGAGTGAGTATGTGGCTGTGTGGTGCTCAGTTGCCAGCTGGGGTTAAACCATGACAGGGTCTCAGCATTTTGCCTTCCCTTACAGATTGCTCGGCCAGCTCTGTTTGATCAGCACGTGGTGAATTCCATGGTGTCAGACATTGAAAAAGTTGATTTGAACAGTATTGGCTCTCAGGCACTCCTTGCAGTCTCAGGGAGCACAGACTCTGATGGGGAGGTCTACGGTGAATGTAAGTTGATGGTGATAACGTTTGTGACATTAAAGTAATTCACTCTTCCATTTCATTGGAGGTGAACTGAGAAAGGGCACATGTAGACACTGCATTCTCTCAGCCAGCTCAGTGTTAACTTCAGGAGCTTGAAAAAAAACCCCAATTGGTTACCCTAGCCTGTCCTGCAAGAACAGAAGCTTGTGCTGGGAAGTCATCCCAGCTAGATGACTTGAAATGTTTGCTGAAAACAAAATCATCCACACGTTAGTTGTTCAGTGTAAGAAAATCCCTCTTGAAGTTTTGTCCTGTTCATGTGAGGATGTTAGCATAGACCAGCTCTTGAAAGATGTCTCCATATAATCATGGCTTCATTTAATGGAAATTTGAGCTAATTTTTTTTGTATGAATATTTTTTTTCTTTTTTTTTTGCTGCAAGCTGATTGTGGTGGGTTGAAGTTTCCCATCAACATTAACTTAGCACAACCAACTCAGCTGGAAGCAAATGAAAGCTGTATTTGCAAGCAAAAACCACACTCTACACTGGAATGCAATGAATATGTACAAAATATACAGGGCTTACAATATTATACAGGTTTACAATTAGCAAGTAGCAAGGAAACCCCCTTGGCTCCCCTCTGGGTCCCCTAGAGACCAGGGAAGCTGCTCTACTGCCTGCCCCCAAACCTCCTCCCCCCCTGTACCAGAAGAAAAGAGAGGAAGGAATGTTAGTTCTTATCTTCAAGGCCAGCCAGAAGCATTATTATCTTCCCAGCACAACAACCAAGCCAGAGAAAAAGAAAAGGAATAGGGAATGGAAGTGAAATGTGAAAGATTGTTATGGTACAGCTTTCTTGTCCCAGACATGTTCTGTCCAATGAATTTGTTTAGAATAAACTTTTGGTTTCCTTTTTACACCCACTAGTGACTTACTTATATTTTCCCCTACTTTTCTGCTCAAAATCTGCAGCTGAAGTTCAAAGGCAAAGCCTAAAACTGCCACACTGATCTTTCAAAAAATGACATTATTTTCTATAAGGTGTGACAACTCTTTTCATACACAGAACAGAGTGGAGTAAAGTACAAATGTTGAGCATCTTAGTTTTCACACATGTACCTAATGAAAGGGGAAAAAAAAGGTATAAAGCCACTTTCTCTCTTAGAAAGATAACATTTGTCACCAGAGTCATATTGATCAGAGTTTGGAGAGCTGAAAGGAATGACAGCGTGTTGTCCTCCATTGTTACTTTGGTCATGACTGTTTGCTTTCCTTAATCCTTCACAATCCTATTCACATTGCAATTTGAGGTGCCCATTTCTTACCTTTTGTGCAGTTGTTTTCTGTTTTGTTGTCTTCTTTCACCAGTTAAACAATAAGACAAGGAGAAGAGAACCAACTGGTCCTTCAGGAGCCAGTATAAGGGAAGCTTGAGACAGTTCACAAACCTGCCACGTTACAGATAAAGCTTTACTACTAAACTTAGTAATAGATTTCCAAGGCTGAATCTTTAAAATAATGGAAAATGTCAGGTTTTATTATTTTTTCTTTCAGAATAGAATAGACTAGAATTGAATTAACCAGGTTGGAAAAGACCTTTGAGATCATTGAGTCCAACCTATCGTCCAACTAAACCATGGCACCAAGCATCCCATCCAGTCTCTTCCTAAACACCTCCAGTGATGGTGACTCCACCACCTCCCTGGGCAGCCCATTCCAATGGCCAATCTCTCTTTCCATGAAGAACTTCTTCCTAACAGCCAGCCTAAACCTCCCCTGGTGCAGCTTGAGACTGTGTCCTCTTGTTCTGGTGCTGGCCACAGCACTAAAACTTTATTGTCTTAAAACATGCAGCATTGCAATGCCTAAGTAATTAAGCTATATGATGGATGTGTCTGCTTGCTTTGCTAGGGAATTGCTTGGTTCTTCACTGCTCTAATTCTTTGCTTTTCCTTTCCATGCTACACTATTGTCATATGGCTGGTGAGTGGCTTTTTCTCCTGTTCAGAATGGTGTGCAATGATATGTTCTCCTTTTTACATGGTAGATGACTCTATTACAGTGTTCCAAGAACTGAAGGACCTTCTAAAGAAGAATGCCACTGTGGAATCATTTATTGAATGGTTGGATACTGTGGTTGAGCAAAGGGTTATCAAGGTACCTTTCAAATGTTCTGCCTGACTCAAGACCAAATCCTATTCCCCTTATTCAGTCCCTTACTTATGCAGTCCCATTGGTTTTCCATGTGGGATCCTCACCTTTGCTCCCATCTTCCTATTACAACGGGGAAGTTCTTCATTTGGTGTGAAAGATTCCAGTGCTGTTAGCTCTAATTATTGATGTTGAGTGCTGCTAAACAGTCCTGTGTGGGGAACAAACTGGGAAGTATCTTGACTAAAGCATTGCAGTCAGCACTGTCCTAAACTGTGCATGAAAGAAACTCATCCACATTACCTGTGCATGCAGAATCACAAGGGTATTGCTCAGTGAGGTGAGCAGAAGTTGTTCTATAGGGAAGCAGTTCTTTCTTTCATGGTATTTGGCTGGTCCTGTATGTGTGTCCTTGATTTTACTGGGACAGAATCCCAGGCCAGCCTTGGGCTGCAGGACACTAGCAGCTCTGAGTCAGCCAGGACAGCTGACTGGAGTTGGCTACAGTTGTGTCCCAGATCATGAGCATCACACTCAGTATAAAAGGGGAAGCTTACTGTAGAGAAGAGCCTTCTGCCAGAGCCTTTGTTCACCCTGCTCCTTTTCCATCTCCCCAAGACTGCCTTCCTGGATGTTTTAACTGCTGCACCTCTGCTGGGCAGTGTATAACTTTATGCATCTTCTACTGGCACTGGTACTCATTTGGCTATTCCATTAAATCCATTGTCATTTCAACCTGTGGGTCTTCTCTCTTTTTCCCCCAGTTCCCCTCCTCTGCTGGGGAGGGGTCACAGGTGATACAGCAACTGCTGTAGTTTAGCTCCAGATATGGGCTAAACGTAGGCAATGCAGTTTAATGCCACAGATGGATTTAGAAGTAGCTAACCTATAGAAGGAAGTCTACAAACCAGGATGGAAGGTACAGTTTTGTAGCTTTAGAAGGTGCTTAATACAGCAGTTGATGGTTTTGATGGGTTGTCCTTCCCCAGTTTACAAAATGCTTTATAATCAGAAGTATCTTATATGCATGTAGTTATGCAGGAGTGGTTACACTATAGCTCAGAACAGAATAATTGAGTTCTGAGTTGTAGCTCAGGTAAGAAGTGCTTACCAAATGTGTGACTCCTAACAGCAGACTAAAATGTTGGCCATTGGGCTGAATACTGTGTTCTATCTGGAAATATAATACCTTACCCATCATTTTAGGGAGCATGGATGAAAGAGGAGAAGACAGTGTAGTTAGCTTTGCCTGGCCTGCAGAAGAGTGCCTCTGCTACTTACAGAGTAACCATGGTCATGTCATTTTTCTTCACCTGGTTCTGCATGTTTCAATGGAGACAGTAATTGCTTTCTTTTAAAGCACACTGAATTTCTTAACATTTGCTGTATTGTATGTGAGCAGCATAGTGTGAGGAGCTTTGGATGATTCATGGCACTAGATTCAAAGCAAGACCTTCTCTATGCTGACCTAGACACATCACTCTCACTTAATCTGAGCAATCACAACTTAATGATTATGGTCCAAAACTGATAGCACAGCTTCAGAAGGCAATTCCTACTCAACAAGTCAGGTAGAAAAGGTGAAGAGCTCTCTACTCAGCATCTACTGTGTGATACCGTATTATTAAGGTTTCAGGTATGGTTCCTAGCACTGTTTCCCTGTAGTTAGGGGTAAGAAATACCCCTGATGTGAGTCTAGGTCAACTAAGCACAAGCTAATAATTTACAGAACATGTAATCCTTCCATTGCAGTCTGCCTTCTGTTCATGCTGAAGTGTGGTTACTGTCAACCTTGTGCAACAGCTTCTTTCTGCTTGTTGTTTGAGAAGGCAACAGGGCATATGCTACCCCAGGAACAAATCACTGCCAGCAGCATTAAAACTCTCAGTGTTACAACAGTAAACATATCATTTTGTAAGAGAAAGCCTGGCCAGTTATTATAGAGATTGCAGTAAAGTGCAAAGACTAATTTCTGCTCCCTGTTCATGTGGAATAACATTGTGCCAGAGGGTGGGGCTGCTTCTTTCTTTCTGCCTTTGTACACCTGCATATTTGCAGAACAATTTGGCACCTTTAAGACTAGAATATGAGGTAATTTCTGTGACTTCAGGGCATAGCAAAGTCCAAGCATTAAGCTTCATCAGCTCTGCTCTGTTTGCATTGAAAAGAGTGGATGCTGCTGCTCTTTATCACTTTAGGACACACATCATGAAGATAGTTTTGAATCAGGCAACTTGATCCTCAAGGACTCCTTGAACGCTCCAGCATATTCAATTATTTTCTCTGTCTAGGTAGCAGTTTAGCATATTTAACAGTATTTTACTCTTCTCTTTCAGGCAAGCAAGCAAAATGGGAGGTCATTAAAGAAGAGGGCTCAAGACTTCCTTCTCAAATGGAGCTTTTTCGGTGCTCGAGTGATGCACAACCTAACTCTAAACAACGCGTCGAGTTTCGGTACCTGGGCTTTGGAAAACCACTCATCTCTTGCACATATGTGCTAGCACTTAGCAGCTTCCCACCCTTTGCTGTACAGAGAAATTTGTCCTACTCTAAAGATTCTTTGACCAAAGCCACAAATGTAACCTTGAGTACTGTGTCTGGTTCTGGGCCCCTCAGTTTAAGAAGGATATTTAGACCCTTGAACGTGTCCAGAGAACGGCAATGAGGCTGAGGAGAGGTCTCAAGCACAAACCCTATGAGGAGAGGCTGAGGGAGCTGGGGTGGTTTAGCCTGGAGAAGAGAAGGCTCAAGGGAGACCTTATTGCTCTCTACAGCTACCTGAAGGGAGGTTGTAGCCAGGTGGGGGTTGGTCTCTTCTCCCAGGCAATTTGCACCAGAACAAGAGGACACAGTCTCAAACTGCACCAGGGGAAGTTTAGGCTGGAGGTGAGGAGAAAGTTCTTCTCAGAGAGAGTTGTTAGCCATTGGAATGTGCTGCACAGGGAGGTGGTGGAGTCACCGTCCCTGGAGGTGTTCAAGAGGGGATTGGATGTGGCACTTGGTGCCCTGGTCTACTACTCATGAGGTGCTGGGTGACAGGTTGGACTTGATGATCTTTGAGTTCTTTTCCAACATTATTGATTCTATGATTCTATGTTTTTGCAAACTAAAACATCACGCTAAATGTTAGCAATGTTTTGTGGGGGCCCCATGTCACAAAGTTCATTTTTACAAGGTATTTTGATTTGCTGCTGGATGCTTTTTGCCATTCAAGAGTTAGGAGCTCTCTTTGTTCTGATAGTGCCATGGAAATGTAATTGCATGTCTCGGTATAGGAGGCAGAAGATTTAAATCATTCCTTTTACCTGTGAATCTGTTTGGTACAAAGTTGCTGCCATACAGAAGCTCTTGGGCATGATGTGTTTCCATAAAAGCAAAAGGAATTTGGCAGATCACCACTCACTTAATTCTGGGATCAGCAGGCAATCAATTCAACAGTGTTTGTGGCTTTCAAAAAATGAGATTCACATGTCCATCTCTGGATATTTTTGTGGACTCTTAGTAACAAATAAAGCCAGTAGAGCAAGTGAAATTCACTTTAAATCTGGTACATAATTTGCTAAGCTTGTTTGTGGGTATGTTGTTTACCTGAAATCCAGAGGGTATTTGAAATGGCTGTAAGAAGAGACATGTTTTTAATATGATATATCCTTGAAATAAGGTCTTCACTCCACCAGTTATTGTCTGGTAATTTAGCACAAGGCAAACAGAAATTGAGCAGAGGCATTCTAGCAGACTTTGGCCTTATCTGGCTTCTCTGTGTGCCCTCTTCAAGTATAAAGCATGTCTCACTTTCATCAGTATTTTTCTTTGATGTAATTAGTGGTCAAATAGCCTACAGGACAGTAAACAATTGAGCTAGGTGGGCCAGAGCAAAGAGAGATTAGAGCTAGAAGTTAGGCACTATACCTTGTTGGTCTTGCCAGGTCATTTAAAGTCCACAATTATTTGTTTGTTTCACTTGCTTCTTGTAGAGTGGTGAGAGATGGTCACAAAGATAACTCAGCTACTCTCTCTCTTTCTCCTCCAAAAGGTTCTTTTCATTTGATCCGCATGCTACTAGATGAGTACATCCTGCTTGCCATGGAGACACAGTTCAACAACGACAAAGAACAAGAACTCCAGAATCTACTGGACAAATACATGAAGAATTTGGGTAATTAGAGCTTAGTTCTCTTGGATGTACTCCTATATTTGTAGAAATTGATTTATTTGTTTGACTTTAATCAGAAGCAGGCTTACTCTCTTCCCCTGAAGGTGTAAGTTGTATGCAACATCATCAAGTTCAGCTGAAAAGCTTGTGACATTCCATCTGTGTACCAGAGTTCACTCAATAACATTTTGTGGGGAATGTGAATGCAGTGGATCACTGATGTGATCTTGGATGCAGGAAACATTTGTAGGTACATCTGAAAGGCCCCAAACTGAAGTGTGAAAAGAGGTGTAAGCAGCAGAAAGGGCACAAATTCCTGATCCACTTTTTCTGCCAAAGCTTGTATACCTTGAACTGAGAATGTATTAAATGTTACCCAAATGCAAATATCCCTGCAAAGCTGGAAGACAAATTTGGAGCCCTTTTTAAGCATCTGGTTGAAATAGTGCTGTGTGGAAGAGAAACCAAATTAATATAAAGCAGCATCCTTCATATTTTCCATCTACCACCGTCAAGGTTAGAGAGTTTGAAGTCATATGCTCCAGGTCCTTTACTATAAAAAGAATGAAGACTGATTTGGATCAAATTCTGGTCCAAGTTAATCACTAGAAGTGCAGTGAAACTTGACTGGGTTGTACTGATTTTTAATTATTCATATTGACAGGACCAATCTGTCTTTAACTTTTTGGTGGTTGTTCTTTTAAATCTGTGCTTTGCTGCAAGACACTCACATAGACTTTGGATTACAGTAGATGGTGAACTTTTGATTTAGCCTTAAATTGTAGACAAAATCTTGCCTTATGCAGCAGCTGCCATATCCTTGGATACATGGGGGAAATAGCTGAAATCTTATGCTAAAATCATGGTTTGCACTGAAGAACAGCAAAACTTCCACTGACTTTATCATTAGTCTGCAGGAAACTGAACAACTGCTGAGTGTAACAAATGGTTTCCTTTAGATGTCAGTATGAGAACAGAGCTCAAGGACTCTTCGCTTCCTATTGCTAACTTCAGGATGAAGCATTATGAGCCTGATTCAATTTGATTCAAAGGGGATAAATTCAATTTGATTCAAAGGGGATAAATTTACTTCAAGGGGATAAATCTGATTTATAAATTTACTATGGTAACTTCAGTAAGGAGCTGATACTCTGTGATGTAGATCTGTGGTCAGGGAATATGATATATGCTGTAGATGAAAACTAGAGCAGGATTTGTATTCATTTGCTGCAGGCAAAATACGGAGGCCTTAGTAAGTTTTAAAATAAGCAACCAAAAATATGAACAAATCAAGCTGCTCATATGTTGTCTGCAGAGTAGTGGTGAATGTCTGTGCTGTGAGCATACACAACAGCCACCAAAAGTTTTCACTTACTCTTCCAGATGCAAGCAAAGCCACCTTTACTGCATCTCCAAGCTCCTGCTTCCTAGCAAATCGTAACAAAGCTGCTCCCCTGCCCAGTGATACTTCAGTCAAGAACGAATGTCTAGCAGAGCAAACCTATGTGTCCTTGTCAGCTAGCCAGCCCAGCAGTATACCTTCTGGTCTGAACCCCTTCACCACAGGTGACACTGAGAATATGCAGCTGGCAGGTATGTATCAGTTCTTCCAGTTTCTCCTTCCCTTATTTGCTTGCTAGTCTTTCAGTGCACACTCACACAGTGCTGTAAGAGAAGCGATGCCTGTACACACCTATAAAGACCTCTGGTAAATAACATTTCACAAGCTCACCTTGTGTGCCATATCACAGAAGGCACAATTGTAGAGCCCTGACAGTAATAGATCCTCCTGGAACAATGGTACATCTCATGGCTTGGAGAGGATCTTGTGAGGAGAGGAACACCTGGAACAAAAAGATGCTTGTACCTGCTGGAATTTATCCACTGAATGTGCCAGCCTCTAGGCTGGAGAATGAAAGTGGAAAGCTTTATACCCTGAAGTCATGTACACTGAATAGCTGAAGGGATCCTACAGGAAGGCTGCAGAGAGACTTTTCATAAGAGTGTCTAGCAATAGGACAAGAGAGAATGCTTTTAAACTGAAGGAGAGTAGATTAGACTGGATCTTAGGAAGAAGAAGTTCTTCAGTATGAGGGTGGTGAGACTCTGGAATAGGCTGCCCGGGGAGGTTGTGGATGCCTTCTCCCTGGGGGCATTCAAGGCTGGTCTGGATGAGGCCTTGAGCAGCCCAGTCTAGTTGAGAGGTGTCCCTGCCCATGGTGGGGAGGTTGGAGTACATGATCTCTAAGGTCCTTGCCAACCTAAGCCATTCTATGATTAGTGTTGCATAGAGATGGGGGCTTTGTAAAGGCTTCAGTTGGTAATGTACACTCTATTGGAGGGTTAGTGCCTTAACAGATCCTCTCTTCAGCAGTACTGCAGTATAAACACTAACCATGGCTAATGCTTATGTATTCCAGGTCAGATGGAGCTGTCTCAGAGCACAGGGCACCTGATAACGCCACCCATTTCACCAGCCATGGTCAGCCGAGGAAGCGTTATCAACCAGGGGCCAATGGCTGTGAGACCTCCAAGTGTAGGTCCAGTGTTATCCACACATTCACAGTGCTCTTCCTACGCAGAACCCCTTTACCAGACTTTATCACAAACTAATCAGAATTACTATGGAAACAATTCCAACTACCAGGCTGTGTTCAGAACTCAGGCCCACTCCACTTCAGGAGTTTACCACCACCGAGCAGAGCCCGGCCGATTCGCTGCCTTGAGTGAACAGCAGTTCTCTAGAGACTACTTCAGCAACAGTTGTGCTGTGTCTCCGTACAGTGCCAGATCCCCTTCCAGCTATGCTCCTTCGTCTATGTCTCAGGACACACACAATATGCAGTTTATGAGTGCTGGGAGTTTCAATTTCTTGAGCAACTCAGTGTCTACGTGCCCAGGAGCAGCATATCCTCCTAATGCTTCCAATGGTATTAATATATATTTTCTTTTCCCCTTCTGTTGCTCTTCCCTTGCTGGAGTAAACTACTTTATCTCTGCCTTTTGCTGTTTTTCTTTCTCCTTTTCTTTTTTATTCCCCTGTGGAAGATGTTTTCCAGCTCTTATTTATACCCCCCTGTTTTCCACTGCTTTGATGACATGCAGAGATTGTAAAGCAGCTTAACAAGCTACTTAAGGATTTATTTTCCTCTGGTGAATCCTCAGCTGACCTCGAGTACATCTGCTGCAGCTATGCTAATCTTCCTTTGGCATCATCACCACGTGTTGCACAAAGGAAACAAAACCAGGGGGATCTTGTGACTTAACAACCTCTTGAAAAACCCCCAGAACATCTCCTAAGAACCAGAGCAGGCATAAGACAGCTTACCTCTGGGTTCAGCATAATGGACCAGTCTGGTCACACGGTTAGGATGGTGAAATGACGTAAACACGTGTGCAGTTAGCATCAGTTTGAGACTTTAGCCCTAATATTTCTCATGCTTAAAAGGGAAAGTTATTGTCACAGTCTGCTTCAGAGGTACAGCCAGCAAAAACACCTCTCCTGAAGGGAGGACACAAGTTGCTCTGATATGGGTTTGTATATGCAGTGGGGATGGGTTTGTGTATGCAGGGGGGCCGTATGGTCAAGCAGATTTCTCCTGTGGCCACAGATTGCAAGCTACTGTTTTAAGTCTTAACTTTGAATGGAAGGGTGATTCTGTACTGAAGGCATGACTGAACTCTTAGGATCTTTTTCCTCCCTTGTTGCCATCCCCCTTTTAGGTCAATCAGAGTGTATGCTACTACTGTTCCTACGTTGTATGTGCACATCAACAATCTTATTCTTAAGGGACTCAGCTAGCAATGGTTACTTTGTCTCCCAAGTTATCACAGGCTTCTACTCTACCTTTTCTTTTCAACAGTAGTTTCACTCTGCTTTTATCCAATCCCATGAACAGGATATTATGGAAACAATATCAATTATCCAGAATCTCACAGACTTGGAGCTATGGTGGATCAACACGTTTCTGTAATCAGCAGCGTCAGCAGCGTTCGATCCTTGCCCTCCTACAGTGATATCCACGATCCACTGAACATCTTGGATGACAGTGGGAGGAAACACACAGGCTCATACTACACAGAGTCCTCACCTTCAATTGTCTGTGGGACTCCCATGAGTAAGTGTAGCCAACAGCTGAGGAAGAGCTGTGAACTTTATGGGGTTCTAACAAGTGCTGAGTATTGAACTGTGGGTCACAGGCGCAGGACACGAGATGCAATACAGAGATAAAATAGCTCAGTAGCCAGGCTGTATCTTAAGATGTGTTTCCTTAAAACAACAGGGCAGTGGGTTTAGTAACTCTTTGCTCCTGTAAGGATGATTCCTGAGGAGTGCAATGACTGGCCTGAATGGCAGAAAAATCCATGCTAGGAAACACTTTGAAACTTTCAAGTGAGCTAATAACTGAGTGGGCTCTTCTAAGGGCTCTTAAGAATCCTCACTGTCAAACAGATCTAGAGGTGTAGATATACATACTTCCTGTGCTACAGTCCCTTCCTGTCCTGTGCTTCCACAGCTCTTTGTATTAGGCAAAGTTCATAGAATCAATAAGGTTGGAAAGAGAGAGATCATGAAGTCCAACCTGTCACCCAACACTTCATGGCTCCTAAACCATGGCTTCAAGTGGCACATCCAATCCCTTTTTGAACACCTCCAGGGACGGTGACTGCACCACCTCCCTGGGCAAAGTTCCTACTGACTGTGAATTTTAGGTGGTATAACCTAACCCCAAAGGGTTTGTCTTGGTATATTCATAGAACAAATGGCAGCTGAGTTTGGTTTCACATTTCAAAAAGGGCTGAATAGCAGAGATGAAGAGAGCACCATTTGTTTTTTCATAAGATTGCCTCTTCCTACTACTTACCTGTTAGCCTGGCACAGAAGATGAGACTTTGCTTGCCTCATTAAGGATCTGCAAGAATTCAGTGCTCAGTTCTTTAAAGGATACTAGTGAGGGGAAAAAAACCAACAGGGGCTGTGCCCATCAGGTATCTTCTGTATTCTGTGTTGGTATGTGTCAGGTGGTGGCAGTGGTACCACCAGTGAATATGGACCTGAATGGTGCAAGATAAAGGCAAGGAGAGTGTGCAGAAACAGCTCTGCACCATTTACACAGAGGTCTGCTCCTAGCCAAGCTGTAAGCTTCAGGCCCATAGCTGGATTTTTAGCAGAGTTCACTTGCATAGGGACTTTGACCTATTTCCTGATGGAGGAAGGAGCCACTGAAGAACAACTATAGAAGTGTAGGTAAATTGAGTGAAGTAGAGAAGCATTGACACTTCTGTCCTTTGTATGGTGTGCCTGGTAGATGAGAGATTCAGCCATGTGAAATTGGGTTAATTGTTAAATTCCGTAGATAGAAAACTTGCAATGATAGTAAGCTTGCTTTTTTTTTCTTCCCACCCCCACCCCCAACAGCTTCAAACATGCAAACAACATCATCTTCCCAGTGTATGTATGGAACATCTGGTCAGTTCCCTTCTCAGGAAAATCTGGAGTCCCATGGCCCACCAAGCAGAGATGTGGTGTCATCTTTACCACCCATCAACACTGTCTTCATGGGAGCAGCTGCTGGAGGAACCTAACTGAGAGAGACACATCAGTGCCTTAAGCTTACTTTCCAATTCCAGACATCAAAGCTACAATGACAATCCCCTTCAAGTTGGTGGAATAGAAAAGTGTTACATACAGGTGTTAAAAGAGCCATTTTAGAGACAGTAGCAGCCCTACACACACAAATTCCTATGTTCAGATTGAGTCCTGCTTGTGAATCACTCAGGATTGTCCTCACCATCACAGCTTTCCAGTCAGAGATTCAGAGTGAGCAGGAGGAGCCGGTGATTCTTGCAAGCAAGGCTGAGTTGTAAAGAAATGATTACATCTATTCCTAATTTATTTCAAAATGCTATTTTAGCCTTTCCCTTATGTATCTTTTTGTATAAAAATGTTTATTTAATGCCCCTGTTGCTCATTATTTATTAGGACCACAGAGTAACTGTTTACTTTCTCTTATTTGACAGACTGTCAAATGTATGTATGCTACCTCCTATGGAAATGTTTACAAGGTCAATTTTTACTGTTTTAAATGAAGCTAAGCCAAATCCTTAAGTTGTTGGTTTTGTTTTGGTTTGTTGGTTTTTTTTTTACTGCTGTGCTCTGGAAAGTCGATTTCAAGTGTTTAGTGCCTGCTTATGTCAGTGGAAGTCCTCAGGAAATAAATAAAGCATACTGTGGGGATTCTTGTTTCTTTCTTTCTTTCTTTTAAAATAAACCACTTTCTCTCAAAACAAAACCAACAGTGCATGAAAACATCACAAGTTAACTATTTGTAGTAGCCTACTACTGAGACAAATCATAGAATCACAGAATGTTCTGGGTTGGAAGGAACCTCTGAAGGTCATCCCCCTCTGCAGTCAAGCAGGGGCATCCTCAACTAGATCAGGCTGCCCAGAGCCCTGTTGAGTCTCACTTTAAGTATCTTTAAGTGACTTGAAGAGGTTGGTCTCTTCTCCTAGGCAACCAGCACCAGAACAAGGGGACACAGTCTCAAGCTGCACCAGGGGAGGTTTAGGCTGGAGGTTAGGAAGAAATTCTACAGAGAGAGTGATTGCCCATTGGAATAGGCTGCCCGAGGAGGTGGTGGAGTCACCATCAGTGGAAGTGTTTAGGAGGAGACTTGATGGGGTGCTTGGCTGTATGGTCTAGTTGGTTGGGTGGTGTTGGATGATAGGTTGGATGCGATGATCTCGAAAGTCTCTTCCAACCTGGTTTATTCTATTCTATTATCTCCAGGCATGGGGTCCCAACCACCTCCCCAGGCAACCTGGTCCAGTGATTCACCACCCTCATAGTGAAGAACTTGTTCCTAACATCCACTCTAAATCTACTCTTCTCTAGCTTGAAGCCATTGCCTCTTGTCCTATCCCCACAGCCTGTTAAAAAAAGAGTCTCTCTCCATCCTTCCTGTCAGTCCCCTTCAGGTACTGGCAGGCTGCTATTAGGTCTCCCTGAAGCCTCCTCCAGGCTGAGCATCCCCAGCTCCCTCAGCCTGTCCTCATAACACAGGTGCTCCAACCCCCAGATCATTTTCATGGCCTTCCTCTGGACCCTCTCTATCAGGTCCACATCCAAGGGACACTATTGCCACAAAATCTCATGGGATTTCAAAGTTTCTTGTGATATCAGCCCAAGATTACTGGTGGTGAAAATCCACAAAAAGATGTCTATCACCTTTCATGTGTTTAGGGCAGCTGTGTATACTGAGATCAGCAGTAGTACAGATGATTAAAACATCCTGCAAGCTTCCAGATCAGCTGTTTTAGTTAAAAAGCCACAAGTGCCATGATACTCTGCATATAAACACACATTTATGTATGTTTCTGGAGAAGCCAGGTGAAGAACACTCTACTAATGGCATTAAAGAGGACAGAGAACACACAAAACAAGCTTCTTGCTACACAGTCATGAACTAAAAGCCGCTATTTCATAATCACATTGTCCTGACATAAGTTTTGGCTTCAAAACCACTCTTGTGTGGTTAGTTGAGGCCCATATTCTCATTCAGTCCACTGAACATCTGCTGGATATAATGGAATGAGATAGTAGGGTGGTTTTGGTGGAAGAAAATAGATGGCATTCTGATGAGGTTTTGTTCCTAATTCTGTCTATCTTCCCTTGGTATTTTCTATCAAGAGAGGTCTGACTGCAGCAGAAAAGTAATTGGGCTGGCTCATGAATAATTCCTGATACTGAATTCTTTATGCAGAGGTGAAACAGTGTAGTTTAGTAATTGAGATATGAAAGACTTCAGCTCAATTTCTGCCTAATTGAGGGTGAAGTCCTACACTGTGACCAAAAGTGCCCTAATAATGCAAGAACGTTTTGGTGTCAAGAAAAATTTCCCAGTGAGATGCAGGGCAATACAAACTGTTCAAACATATTTATAGGGCAAGGCTCTACAGCAAGCAAAGCAAGTACTGCTAGAGAGTTCTTTCTTCATGATTATTCAGGTCAGGATGTGTTTTCTCCTAAAATTAGCCCTACAAAAATCAGGTTTCCTATCTAGGCAGCTCACCTTTATAGTCAGTGAAGAGTGAGAGATCCCTCCAATTCCAAGCGAGATAAGGTAGGGGGGTATGAAGATAAAGGATGTATCTCTGCTGAGATGCTTGTGTCTCTCTTCTGGCAAAAGGCAGGATATATTAATAATTACTTGAGGCTGGAAACATCCAGATTGTTGAACTTGGGTGAGAGCAATACCTAGAATTTAAAGGAAGTAGGCAGCCACCAGCGGAGATCTTGGTCAACCAGGTCCTAAATAAAAAGCAAAGTTTC
Source organism: Dryobates pubescens (assembly GCF_014839835.1). NCBI lineage: Eukaryota > Metazoa > Chordata > Aves > Piciformes > Picidae > Dryobates > Dryobates pubescens. Next base: position 8,120,156 of record NC_071639.1, on the reverse strand, counting down.
TGGTACATGGTGACTCATAGGTGATTCACGTGCATAATTTCCTGCCTTTGTTCATGTGATCCATTTTGTGTTGTGGATCTATAATTTTTGGAGGAAATCACTTTATCTGCACTTTATTGGAGTCAAGAAACAATATTACACCATTAAACGTGGAGATTCTTGTCAGGGCTGCGAAAGCGAGTGGCGCAAATTATCACCCTGTTGTAAACTGCACTTCATTATTGACAGCACAGAGCAGTAAAGAAACTATTCTAGTGTTCAAATAGCCAGGTAATCATGAAGTGCAGTTCACAAAAGGGCCATCAAGCTAAACTTCAAATTGTTGAGGCTACCTGTGAGTGATTAGATCTGGGTGATGCAGGAGACCGTACCTGGTTTTGGTAACTGAGATGAGAGAATTAGTTTTAGGGCTGAGGCACCCGAGCTTGTATGAATAGTTTTTGGGCTACAGTTTAACTGGGATCACTAATCTGGCTTTAATGATTGGATTAAATTGGGTGTTAGCTTTGGAGGTGTATTCTGGGCAAGGTTGAACTGGTTAGAATGGGCTTTATGGCTGTTGCAAATAAACACCTGCAAAGCTATATTAAATAGCCTGTCTGAAACAGGTCATAGAACTTCTTTTTGTGATGAACACTGCAGGATTTGTGAACATGTGTAACCAGATTTATGGGCTTGGATTCAGGCTGCTGTGTTGGATGAGCCTGAATAACACCTGAGCTTGGCTTGAAGGTTAACTTCAGGGGCTGGGTCCATATGAAGCTGAGCCCACAAATCAATATTGAATTTAAAGTAGTCATCAAGCCTAGCTTAATGTTGCAGTTTAGAGGGACCTACAGGCTATACTTCATTCTAGATAAACCAGAATTTAGGGAGACCAACACAGATTATTATTGTTATAGCTGTAATTAAGAGTAATTTGGATAGGGACTGGTAAAAAAATTAGTTGCTTGTGCATTTAGCAGGGGTTGTTGAGCTTACATGAAACCTACTGCCAGACCAAGTGATCTAGTTATGATTCCTTCATGGTCTGGTCTTAGGTGTAGACTTAAAGTCAATTTGAAATTTCCATTTGGGAATGAAAGAGGATGAGCCATTGAGGTTAGAGCCAGTTCTGGAAGAAACAAATGAGACTAATTTGAGGGCTTAAGTGATGAAGACCACATTGTCAATCATACTTCTGAAGCCACCTTTGGGGAATTTAAAGTCATGGTTGGGGTTCAGGCCAACATGAAGCAATGAATCTGAATTACGTATTTAAGACTTCCAAGGATCTATGTTCCTATGTCACTGACATTGGCAGTAGCTTCAGCTAAGAGTTGGAATAAAAGGCTAGGACAAAGTTGGAATAAAAAGGCTGGGACTAAGTTGGAACAAAAGGTTAGGACTAAATGAGTGATTGTGTAATCACTGCATGTCCAAGGAGTCATTTGCTGAGACCTCTCTGGTGGAAAATAGATGCATGTTCCACAGCCTAATGAGAATGATACCCTTAAAGGAAGGACTGTAGAATCTGTAGCTATTAAAGAGATGCTGCATCATTGCTAATGATTAGAACTCAAGTAACCAACATTACTGGGATAGTGACTGCTCAGGGAAGGAGGAGATCCTACCACAAACTACTTGTGGCAATCGCAAGACAGCAGAATCACTTCTCACCAAGAGCCTGAACCTGCCATGAGCAGGTCAAGCAGGAGAAAAGCAGGGCTAGGATCTGAAATGAAGGAAGGGAAACTATTGTGCCCACTGCATGATTACTGAAACTGGAGGCCATTTCTCTACATGTTGGATTCTTTGTTATTTGCAGCTTTTCCCTATTTAACAGCGTCTGCGTGTTACAAGGCTGCATGGAGCAGTGATTACACAATTGGAAAGATGTTAAAGATTTTATTAGCAGCTGAACTAGGAAAACCTACTTCCCTTCCTTTTGGCTTAGTTGATTATTATCCTTGATCAAATAAAGGGCCACATGTTCATACTGCCCTTGTGCCCTGGTTGCTACAGTAAAAAGAGACATACAGTGAAATTATACTTTCAGAGTCTTTGCTTTCTATGCTTTTGTAATTCTTGCCATCTTTCATTTTCTCACTGAGTTTTGCTCAGAAGCTGACTGTTGATTAGTCACCTGTTTCACATCAAGATCCATAGAGATCACTCAAAAGTTCACTAAAGTGATGTGTTTCAGAAAATCACTATAGTAAAAAAAAAACAATAGAATAGAATAGAATAGACCAGACCAGGTTGGAAGAGACCTTCAAGATCATCATGTCCAACCCATCATCCAACACCATCTAATCAACTAAACCATGGCACCAAGCACCCCGTCAAGTCTCCTCCTAAACACCTCCAGTGATGGTGACTCCACCGCCTTCCTGGGCAGCACATTCTAATGGCCACTCTCTCTCTCTATGAAGAATTTCTTCCTAACATCCAGTCTAAACCTCCCCTGGTGCAGCCTGAGACTGTGTCCTCTTGTTCTGGTGCTGGATGCCTGGGAGAAGAGACCAGCCCCCACCTGGCTACAACTTTCCTTCAGGTATTTGTAGAGAGCAATAAGGTCTACCCTGAACCTCCTCTTCTCCAAGCTAAGCAACCCCAGCTCCCTCAGCCTCTCCTCATAGGGCTGTGCTCCAAACCCCTCCCCAGCTTTGTTGCCCTTCTCTGGACACCTTCCAGCAACTCAACATCTTTCCTAAACTGAGGGACCCAGAACTGGACACAGTACTCAAGGTGTGGCCTAATCAGTGCGGTATACAGGGGGAGAATGACCTCCCTGCTCCTGCTGGCCACACTGCTCCTGATACAAGCCATAATACAGAGGTGGACAACAAGCAGCCCTTTCTTTCTCTCTTTTACTAAGCTTCATCTTAAGCAGCCTTCAAAACCAGCCTAGATGTATGCTATCCTCTGACAGCATCTTTGAGTCTCCTTGGTTTTTCCCCACATGGGTGCACCACCCACTGACTCATGCACTGGGTCTGCCCTCCTCCATGCCCATTCCACAACAGCTGTGAGCTTCTGTTGGGCCCCAGCTTTCAGTTCCTGGTAAGTACTTTAGAGAGCACATGGCAACTTTCCATGCAGGCTTCAGACAGCAATTACCCAGCTTCTGGCTCCTGAAAGAGCAACCTTCAGTGCTCTAGAAGTAACAGCCCTTTTTCAGTTCTGTTTCTGAAACTACCAAAATACTCATCATTAAAAATTATCCACACTATTGACTATACAAAGAGTTTTAGTAGCTAAAGTGGAAAGGTGATGTTCACCCTAATTGAAAGGAAAATGTAGGTAGAAAATCCTAGGGAGGTTAATCTTTAGTGAGCAAAATCATAGAATCAATAAGGTTGGAAAAGACCTCAAAGATCATCAAGTCCAACCTGTCACCCAACACCTCATGGCTACTAAACCATGGCACCAAGTGCCACATCCAATCCCCTCTTGAACTCCTCCAGGGATGGTGACTCCACCACCTCCCTGGGAAGCCCATTCCAATATTGAAGACAAGACTGAAATGGACTCAGACCACTCCAATGGGAATGTAATACTTTGCTTAAATAAATATGAACTGAGCCACAGGCTTAAGTTTGCTCTTGAGCTGTTCCAGCTGCTGCTAGTGCTTGCTCATTTGGAAGAAAATGAGATCTCTGTGCTGCAAAGCTTACAGGAAATAGAACAGTGCCACCAGAAGAATCTAAAGACATATCTATGTAGTCAATTTGGTTTGCCCCTCTGCTTTGCAGAGTGGTCTTTATCTTCTCATTGTATAACTGATTGAGTACACCCTGGCTTCACCCTCAAACCAAGCACTTTCCTCTACAGAAAGGTAGTAAAAAAATCCAAACCCTAAAGTTTGTCCATTCTCCATGGTCCACACCTACATCATTGATGTGAAACAGATTTTCTTCCTCAGTCTTCCAAGACTAGCCTTGAAGGTTTCCTGCTCTCTTCAGGGAGGTGGGACTGGGGTTCACCCTACCTCTGACAGCAGTCATCTTAGCCATTGGAATGTGCTGCCCAGGGAGGTGGTGGAGTCACTGTCCCTGGAGGTGTTCGAGAGGGGATTGGACGTGGCACTTGGTGCCATGGTTTAGTAGTCATGAGGTGTTGGGTGACAGGTTGGACTTGATGATCTTTGAGGTCTTTTCCAACCTTATTGATTCTATGATCTATCACTTTATCTGTCTTTAAAGGAACAGACCCTTAGCTTTGCAGTGCTGAGCAGAACAACACATGGCTGTGTGAAAAACCCATCTAACTGTGGGTCCTGCAAATGTTAATGTTCTTTCTTTCAGCTAAGTGACACTCAGGAAGGTAAGGTGAGGCTTCCACATCTCCATTTAGTTTCTCAAGTAAGCAAACAGCTCTGAAGTGTTGCACACTCAGCAGTTCCTGCTGGCTGGCATTGACAAATGTCTTTGCCAGACATGCTGAAGAGATACAGAGATGCAAACACAATTCACAGAGTGGAGGTGGGCATGGGTGGGTGGGCTTGCTCCATGGCCTACAGGAGCACCTGGTGATATGCTACACTTTTTAACAACTACAGCATGGTACAAGGGTCCTTGTTTAGGACAGGAAATGAACAGAAACATGCCATCTCCTTACCAGGGGTGCAGAAATCAGTAAACCCCAGCATCACTGAAAGCAGTGGCTACTGCTGTTAGGTGGGATTGAAGACAGTGGAATTTCTCACTCTGCATTCTCTTTCAGCATCCAGGAGTTCTGAAGAAATCATTTTCCTCAGACAGGTTCAGGAAGTGAGTTGCTGGGGCAGACCACGTGAGTGACACCAAAGGGTGGCCAGCCCTCTGTCTACAAGCGCAAATGCAGCCCTGGGAGTTGCACTGCTCAACAGCAAAAAATCTGCCCCTCTCAAGCACTGCTTTCTATGCTGTCCCCTGAAAGAGCTTCAGAAGCTGTACTGCCAAACACACTTCAGCTGAGATCAAAGCCTAGGTCTACAGAATGTGTGTCATGGGCATGATACATGGGAGAAAATGGGATCCAATATTTAGATATACAGAATGTTTGCTGATTTAGCACTTTAATCTGTCCTGAAAGAAAACTTCTTTGGCAAACTACAACAAGGGGGGGGGGGGAAGTGGATTCTGTTCAATACAACTGGGAAGATTTGCTGCCATTTATACCCCCCTCTCTCTCTTTCTCAACACCTCAGGTTTCTGTGACAAGATGTAGGAGTGCATTTCTCTCATGCACTGGTCAAAAGAACTCTAATAAGCTGACTGCCAGCCCTGGAATGGTTTGACTAAGTCTTTTTCCAGTTGCCTTAGTGCATCTGGCAGGACAAATCCTGAGGGTGCTGTCCAAAATTATACAGGTGGTGGTACTGCTTTTGGAGCAGCATTGAGAGGAGACCTTATTGCTCTCTACAGCTGAAGAGTGGTTGTGGCTAGGAGGGGGTTGGTCTCTTCTCCCAGGCAACCAGCACCAGAACAAGAGGACACAGTCTCAAGCTGCACCAGGGGAGGTTTAGGCTGCATGTTAGGAAGAAGTTCTTCCCAGAAAGAGAGATTGGCCATTGGAATGTGCTGCCCAGGGAGGTGGTGGAGTCACCATGACTGGAAGTGTTTAAGAGGAGACTGGATGGGGTGCTTGGTGCCATGGTTTAGTTGATTAGATGGCGTTGGGTGACAGGTTGGACTTGGTGATCTTGGAGGCCTTTTCCAACCTGATTAATTCTATTCTATTCTAATTCTAACTTCAGATACAAGCTGTTGGATGTCCTGGTCGTCGAGGGATGCCCTGGTAATGAAATGTCATGTTTTTGTTTATTTCCTTTCCTAATCAAGGATCCTTGTACCATGCTGTAGTAGTTGTGAAAAAGATGGCATATCACCAGGTACAGTCACACAGATAGGTGAACAGACAAATAGCTTCACTAAATTTTCTGCTCTGCCTTACCCCTTTCTTCTGTTTTCTTCCCCTGAGCACAAAGACCTGTGTGTGTCCCCACATGAGCAATCCCACTTGCCAGGCTCCATGGTGGTAGAGCTCAGGCTCCATCCCCTTTCCCTGCTTCTCATAGTGGAAGTCCCTGGTGAAGGCCAAGCAATCAGTCAGGAAGGGAGACGCCCCACTAAGGCAGCCTCTACTTTGCTCCTGGAACCAAGGAACAGCAGAAGCCAGGAGTGGAAGTCCTACGTGCACCTCACCTCGCAAGGAGCAGAAGCTCTCTCCTTAGAAGGAAATTATCCTCATTTTCCCTTTCTACCCCCACAGCAAGAGGGGCTTGGCAATTAAAAACACGGTGGTGGAACAGGGGGCGGGGGCGGTGGTGGTGGTGTGTGTGTGAGAGAGTCGCCCATCTACCGTAACAGATGGTTTAAGTACGGTGATTACAAAATCCTGAAGTTAAAATAGTTTAATTACAAAGTCAATACTGCCTCCAACCTCTGCTAAGCCTTCAGTGTAAAAACAACAGACGGCATAGTGCAAACGATAGGACAATGTTTAACCAGAACTTTGCATTAGCCACTGCGGTCCGGCTCTCCATCAGGCCTTCAGCAAACGGAAGATCAACTGATTTTCCCAGCTTGTATTTGTTAACCATCTCTGTTTCAGTATCAATGGGTGGCTGAGAGAGACAGAGCCACAAACAACCCCCCAAGGAAACAAACTGCAATACTATACTGCAAGCTGAGGCTCAGCAAGGCTCCGCGGAAAGGCCGGTATTGCAAGCATACAACCGGGGTGGTTGTTAGCGCCTTACCAGGAAGGAATACAGAGGTAAAAAAGGGACATGCAGGTGAAGTTATGTATATATAAAGGGAAAATTAAATTCACAGTATCACAGAATCATAGAACTGTTAGGGTTGGAAGGGACCTCAAGGATCATCTTGTTGCAATCCCGCTGCCATAGGTAGCGACAGCTCACACTAGATGAGGTTGCTCAGAGCCACATCCAGCATAACACTGAATCACAGAATCACCAAGGTTGGAAGAGACCTCAAAGGTCATCAAGTCCAACCTGGCACCACAGACCTCATGACTAAACCATGGCACCAAGTGCCACATCCAATCCCCTCTTGAACACCTCCAGGGATGGCGACTCCACCACCTCCCTGGGCAGCACATTCCAATGGCCATCGACTCTCTCAGCTCCCTCAGCCTCTCCTTGTAGGGCTGTGCTTGAGGCCTCTCCCCAGCCTCCTTGCCCTTCTCTGGACACCTTCAAGAGTCTCAATGTCCTTCTTAAACTGAGGGGCCCAGAACTGGACACAGGACTCAAGGTGTGGCCTAATCAGTGCTGAGTACAAGGGCACAAGGACTTCCCTGCTCCTGCTGGCCACACTATTCTTGATGCAGTCCAGGATGCCATTGGCCTTCTTGGCCACCTGGGGACACTGCAGCTTTTTATTTCACACTGTGGATTCTATAGGAGAAAAAAAAATAACAGGACTTGGAAAAGTACGGGGAAAGGATAATTTGGAGATCATTTCAAACAGCAGAAATCTGATTTTTCACATACAGAGAAGGTGGCAGCTCTGCACAGATTGTTGTAGGAACATCTCACTAAACTGTGCCCTTGCAGCTGAGAGCCTTGGTGTTGGTCTTTACTGAGTGTTTACAGATTCTATGTATTCTTTAGGAGTGACAAACCCTCCCTCTGTTGGCTTGTGTTCCTTATAAACATAAACTCAAACACAGAGCTGAAAGAGTTGGAGGAAGCCTGGCTCTGCTTTGTTAGCAACATGCTAAAATATGGTCCCATCTGCTTCCATCATGACACAGCTTCAGAGACACACCATCTCTGCCACACACCACACAGGGTCTGCCAAGCTGGTGACAAGAGATACGGACTTGTGAAAGCAAAAGAGACGAACAAGACATCAGCTTCCAAACCTTTCCTCCTCACCGATCCTCACTGGCCTCTAAGCAAAATCAGAACCTCAAGCAAGAAGGAAAACAGACTCCAACAGTGAAGCTACAACAGGGAGGAGTTCTCACCATTGTTACCCCTTTATTATTTTGTTTGGAGAGGTGAAGAGTAACTGTGGGTGTCTGAGATTACATTTGCTAAGGCAAATTAGAGTTTCTAGCAGCTGACCTGTTTCCCTGAGGCTCTTATTAAATGACAGCATTCAGGACAAAGAGCTGCACTGGCTAAAATGGGGGGGAAGAAACACCCTGGTGAATCTAAAGGAAAATCCTCTTTAAGAGGAAACATTCCTAGAGCCTGATCCTGTAGATGGCTCCATATTCTAGTCCTGCTTTTATTAAATTAACTTTACATAAATGAGCAGATTCATTGACTTTCAATTAAGACTAAGTGCAGGCTGAAGTGATTCATTAGCATGGAACTGATCCTCTGTAATAACAGAGAAAAGCACAACCTAATGACTCTTGGAAGTCATAGCATGACTCTGGCATAGCACAGACAACACAAAAGCAATTTCAATTATTCTTTTGTATTAGTAGAAGACATTTATGCTCTTTTCCTAGACTATGATAATAAATGGTTTTGTTGCTATCTGGAAGAGCAAGCAGCCCTTTAGAACTCATTCTAGAGGTTTTCTGAGCTTCTAGTAATTTCTTTTATTCCCATGCTTGCCTTCCTCTTTTGCCCTAAGCATGTACTTGTAACTAGGAAATCAATCCAAGGAAATGAGGCATTGTCACGGCATAAAAAAATGACCTTAGCCCAGGGGAGAACACACAAGTTTGTATCAGATCTCAGCCCCTCCCTGTAGCACGTCTGGGACACAGCTGCCATGTCTGCTCCAGAGATAGCTCTGCATTTAGGCCAGTGGCTCTTTGATGACTGCTTTCACCCAGAACCACTGGGTCTGATGCTCAGTGTCTCATTCAGGGAGTTGAACTCTTCTCTACTAGGAGAGGAAGTTGACCCTGGGCTCCTCTTCCTTGGGCTGATAGGCTGAATGAGAAGTTGTGAAGTGAAAGCATCACCACCTCCTCCTTCTGAACTGCAACAGGAGCTAAGGATCAAGGCAACCTCCTGTGATGAGCTGATATTCGGGCTCGAGGTGAGGAGAAAGTTCTTCACAGAGAGTTGTTAGCCACTGGAATGTGCTGCCCAGGGAGGTGGTGGAGTCACCATCCCTGGAGGTGTTCATGAAGGGATTGGATGTGGCACTTGGTGCCATGGTTTAGTAGTCATGAGGTGTTGGGTGACAGGTTGGACTTGATGATCTTTGAGGTCTTTTCCAACCTTATTGATTCTATGATTCCTACAAGTCCACACTAGGTAGATCACAAACATAGTGAAACACAGGAGTTTAAGTACCTAAAGTCCAGTGGGGGTTTGGTACCTAAGCGCTTCTCATCTCTCCTGCTTTGGCACTTTAGAATTGATTCTGCTTCTTTTCCCCAGCATCACATCAAGAGTCCACTTCTTGGAAAGTGCCTTGGATCCTGAGCTGGGTATGAGAAAATATGTCAATTCAAGTGATTTCTGCTAATCTGAGGTGTGCTATGAATACTGCAGTTCAGCTGGGAATTCTGCCTGCCACCATTGCTGAATCCCCCAGGAAAAGCATGCTCGTTTAGCAGTCTTTCAAGTGTGACTCTTTGGAAGAAAGTGCTCCAGGTGATCAAGCATAAAAGAGTGCTATTAAGTCAAACTGTCCAACAGCAATTGTCTCATGCAGGTTAACCTCTGTGGGCTAGCTCGAAACCATGGCATCCAAATTCTACCTTTCCCCTCCATGCTAAATGTTGATTTCAGTAGGGATTTCACATGCAGATCAGAAAAATATTTGGTCCTAGTGAGCAGAGTCTTGACTTCACACTTGCACAAGGTACTGTCCCTACAACTATAATTCTCCATGGGAGCTCTGCCCTCTGAAGATGGCTGATTTCTCTCCAGATTCATTGGCAAGGCTTTGGAAATGTGCTGCCAGCACAAGGACTGTCAGTGCTGATCGTTGCTGTTATCAGCACTTAGCAATGCTACCAGGGATTAGGGCTCTGCTATGCTGGTGCAGGAAGAGGGAGGAAGGCAAGTTATCACCACCCAAAGCCTACCTTCTGGAAGCTTGGAGGTGCAATGGCAGCAAAAGCTAGCTCAAAGCCTCACTGAAAAGCAGGGTATCTGACTTCAACCTGAAATATCCCTGTGTGTTAGAAAGCCAAGCACATTTTTTTATAGAGGAAGATAAGCTTAAAAGAAACCAAGCAGTGGAAAAATCTGTTGTTGTAGACCTGATTTTGTTTTCTCCCAACAAACATTTACCCAGAGTTGTCTCATTACTGGTTGACTTTTGTAATCCATTAGAAAGTGATGCTGTTGCATGACCTGATCAAACACCAAATGCAGCAGAAAGGCCATAACTAGGTCTAAAAAGCCTTTGCTTTGTCAAAGCCTTTCACTAATGCTGGCAGCAAAATTGTTGAGGTCTATAATGAGCTGATCTCTTGTCAAATAAGCCTTCTTAGGAGCAGTGTTAAGCTTTTTATCTGCTTTTAAATTAAACACTTTGGGTTTATTAATGTTTCCTTTTCTCTCCAAATTTCTTTGTTGAGAAGAGGTGCCAGAGGAAATGTACTAACAACAGTAGGATGTGAAGTATAGTTTAGAATACATTAAACATATGTTGATGGGGCCATTAGCAGAGTTTATAGATACCACCACCTGTCTTTTATTCCACTTGCCATTACTTTAGTGACAGAAAACATACTGTAAGAGAGCTGGTATGCTACCATTAAATCTTTACTCCTGTATTAGAAGGCATATAGTAGCAAATTCATGCCTTACTGCTAAAAAGTCTTTCCAATAATGGCTTACTTATTGAGATAAATAAAGCTGAAGGGGGGCAGGGGATAAGGAATAAATAATCAATTTGCTTTTGGATGTAGGAGAACTGCTGGATAGTTGAGAAGAAAACAATTTGCTATTAGAAAGGTACAGCAAGGCAGTTAACTTTTCACTTATTCCTTTCAAGACAGTGAGTGTATCACTCAAATCATACTGTAAAAATGAAATCTTGTGCCTGTCAAATGTAGGCTGAAAGGAAGCTGGAGCAAGATGAGCATCAGTCTCTTCTCCCTAGTAACAAGTAATAGGATGAGAGTGGATGGCCTCAGGTCACACCAGGGGAGGTTTAGATTGGATATTAGAAGAAACTTCTTTACTGAAAGTTTCTTCTGCTAAACACTGGAACTAAACACTGGCACAGGCTGCCCAGGAAGGTGGCTGAACACCCATCCCTGGAGGTGTTTAAAAGACTCAGAGATGTGGTGCTGAGGGACATGGTTTAGCACCGGACTTGATAGTTAAATAACGGTTGAATTTAACGATCTTAAAGGTGTTTTCCAACGGAAGCGGTCCTACGATTCAAAAGAAGAATAGACGACAAACCAAAAGCAAACCGAAGCTAATTTGAGATGATTTAGCGCTGCAGCCGCTGGGCGCTGCCGCCTCGGCACTTGGGCGCCCTCTGGCGGACACAGTGAAAAGCTCAACGCGGAGAGGCGCGGTGCGGGGCCGTGCAACCAGCGCTGCGGAAGAGCGACCGGCAGCGATGTCTCGCTGTGAGAACTCTGCCTCGCTTGAGGAGAAGCGTTTGCTAGCAACGGGTGCTGGTGCATAGCCTCTTCCCGACAGAGGAGCGGCTGGGGCAGCACAGGGGAAAAAGAAGGAGGAGAGTCGCAGAGCTGTGGTGGAGAGGACGGGGCAAAGACCTCTCAAGCCTCAGGGCTGTACCTTGGAAGAGGGCACATACTGAGTGCACCAAAAGAGAGGAGTCTGGAGACACAAAGAACCCAAACCAAAGCCACCAAGCAATCAAAACACGTTAAGCAAAGCACACAAAAACTTTCCTACAAATCTAGGTTAAATTCCCCAGAAACTTAATTTCAGGAAGCATTCCTCATGTTCCCAGACCAGTCAAAGCCTTTATCCAGCTTCTGCTGCACGGGACAAACTGGGGAGAGCCACAAGTACCTCCCAGCAGCTCAGGTCCTCCTCCCAAACCAGCCTCAGTGCCCACTGCTCGCGGGTGTCCTACACTGGTGCGTAACAGGGCAGGTGGAGGAAAGGGACTCTGCTTCTTACAGAGCAAGCGCCAGCATCGCTAGATGGCTAAGGCCATTTACTCTCCTTTCTCTAAAGGGAAGGGAAAAGGCTGTTAACCTTCATCCCTGCCGGCTGTCAGGAGATGGCAGCACAGTCCTGGAAAGCTCGACAAAAAAAAAAAACTCCCTGCCAACACAAAATCCCAGAAGGTTCAGGGAAGAGAAGCAGCCTTGTGCCCAGAGCAAGAGGGACTTAAAAGCAGAAAAGAACAACGCACGTGTCCAGCAAGGATTTAACCTGAGTTACAGAAAATTCTTTCGGTTAAAGCTCAGAATTGAGACTGCTCACGTGCATCACTGGAGTCCTTATGTGTGATGCTGGCAGCACAACCTTCTCAGAAATGCTGTCTACAACTACCTGAAGGGAGGTTGCAGCCAGGAGAGGGTTGGTCTCTCCTCCCAGGCAACTAGCACCAGAACAAGAAGACACAGTCTCAAGCTGTGCCAGGGGAAGTTTGGACTCCAGGTGAGGAGAAAGTTCTTCCCAGAGAGAGTTGTTAGCCATTGGAATGTGCTGCCCAGGGAGGTGGTGGAGTCACCATCCCTGGAGGTGTTCAAGAGGGGATTGGACATGGCACTTGGTACCATAGTCTAGTAGTCATGAGGTGTTGGGTGACAGGTTGGACTTGATGATCTTTGAGGTCCTTTCCAACCTTGTTGATTCTATGAAATGTTGCAACTTGCCACAGCAGGAAAAAAAAAATCAAAACCCCTCAAGAGAAGGACCAGAGATACCCCTGGAGACTTCATTACTTCACTGCTGCTACCAGTTTATATGGAAGCATGCACATATCACTGTCAGAACCATCAAACTGCACAGTGCAAAGACAGAATTGTGAAGTGTCTCTTCCCTGGTTTCCAGTATCTGCTTTAAAAGGGTGACAAAGATGATTTTAAAATCTGACTTTAAAATCTGCCAACAGGATAAGCAGGGCTGTGCTAGACCCACAAAGAACCTGCTGCTAGTTTCACACAGAGCTGATAAAGGTTTGCTGTTAACCTTTGCTTATTTCATTCCTAAGCAAACAAAACAAAATACCCAAACAAAATGACAAACCACCAAAATCCCAAACAGCAACAACAAAACCCAACCAAAAACAACCCACAAAACCCCCAAACAAACAAAAAACCCCAAGGCAAACCTGTTGACAACATAAAGTGCCTGCAGTGAGCCTGATGCTAAGTCAAACACACCTGAGCAAAACTAAAGTTACTGCAAGAGTTTCTGACTTACTTATTCCATGATGAGCTTTCAGTCAAAAGCCACAGGCAGAAGTGTTCTTCTCAGGCCATGTATTTTGCTTCTCTCTTGCCCCAGACTCCAGGCTTTGCTCAATCTGTGACTGAGGAGTTCCCACAGACCCGCAGGGGTTGCCAGGAAAAAACCTTGCAATTCATTAGGTGGTGCTGAAAGACTTTGCTGGAAGTGCTGCCACATGGACCTTGTCAGCATTTTCTAGAGCTGGTCCACCTGAGACCTTAATTAGGGGAGATGCTGTTGGAAAAGCTGTTTGGAGTTAGTTTGGCTCCCACTCTGGCATCCCAGCCAGATTCCTGACCTTTTGGTGTTCAGGACCTGCAGAGGCTCACTGAATATACAAATCAGTGCATATCCATAGATCTGTCTTATTTTTTTGACACTTTCTGTAGTATTGGAAACATTCAAAGCTCAGAACAAACGGGAATTCAGAGTTTAGCCAGATTGTATCAATTGTTGGTATTGGAACATCAGCGGAGCTCAAACAAGTTTCACTTGGCAGGACAATTGCACAAAAGCATTTGATGTTGAATCAGAACCTATTTTCAAGGTTCACACACACAAAAGAGTTCAAACGCAAGCAAATTAAAGCCCTGGCATTAATGAAATGTGTTCTCGTTTCCTCCACGCTTGCCAACTATTTAACCTGGTCAGGGTAAACTCACTTGGGATTAATTCTGTGGAGCCAACCTCAGATTCCTCCTGGGTTTCCTCGAAATGAGGCATCCTTTGCTTCCTATGCTGCTCAGTTTTGTAATGCAGCTGCACATTGTTGAAAATTTGCCACGATTCATGGCGAGGTGGCTGCACTTCAGCAATGAGAGGAGGTGTTTGGGATACATACATCTCTGTTTGCGTGCTTGTGATGCTTATGTGGATGGATTGTTAAGCTCTAGGAAGCTCCCTGATGGACAGCCCTATGATACACAATGGATGGCAACTGTGGTGGGTTGAAATTTGCACACACACACACACCCCCCAACATTAAATTTGCCAGACCAGCTCAGCTGGAAGCAAATGAAAGCTGTGTTCACAAGCAAAACTGCAGTCTGCAGTGGAATGCAATGAATATGTACAAATATACAATATTTACAGATATTTACAGTTCATAAACAGCATGAGGACCTCCCTGGTCAAAGACCAAGGGAAGCTACTGGCTTCTCCCTCCTTGCCTCCTTCTTACCCCCCTGGACAAAAAGGACAAGAGAAAGGAGCAGGGGGACGTTAGACTTAGCCAAAGCAATGCAGCCAAGGTCAAGCAGAAGCAAGTCAGTATCTCTCCCAGTGTGAAGAATCTGGAAGAGGAGAGAGATTGTTTTGGTACAAGTAGTTTTAGTCCCTTATCTCTTCCAGTGGGATTGTTTAGAATTATCATTAGTTTCTTTTATATGCCCAGTAGTGATTCATTTGCATTTTGCTACTTTTCTGTTCAAGATCTGTGAACAATATTTTAAAGGCATAGCCTAAAACTACCACACTAACTAAGCCAGGAACCTGAGTGAAAAGAAGGTGATCCTCAGCACTACAAGCTCCAAAGGAACTTCAGAATATTTCCACTCCTGCAAAGATGCAAAGTGTCTAGCAGATGAAGAAGAGGTGAAAAATCCTCTCCAGAGGCAATCCCAGGCAGAGACCCCTGCATCTTCTGTGGTTTAAGGATCACCCCTTAGAGCCAGCTGGCCTCAGGGGTCACCTCTCATTGCAATGCACCAGCAAGAGATACAACAAGCTGGCTGAAGGCAGCTCCTGCCACCTCTCCTGCTCCATGCCTGTGGGTCTGCCCAGGCCAGGCTTTGGTGGGCATGGGGGAGCATGCTGAATGGGTGGTACAGTCATTCTTCCAAGGTTTTAGGCTTGCTTGCCTTCCTTCTGATATGTGAAAAAGAGGGAGCGTTTGGCCTGGCACTCTAAACACCTTCTGTTTTGGAGCAGGATGAGAGAAGGGACAAAAAGAAGCTATTTTGCTGCAATCTCAGCAAAAAAATATCCCAGCCTTTCCTGGGAGCTGGAGCACATGCCCACACAGGTACAGCAGGTGGAAGGTACTTGGTGACTGCAATGACCTAATGACTGGGAGAGGGAAGAGATGGGGCTCATTCAGATCCACAGTGGATTAACTAAACATCTGCCAACCAAACTCACACACTTCACAGCTTACAGCCCGGGATCACAAGCATCAGATTTGCTCAGCAGACAGCTAATTGGGGACAAAAAATAATAACAAAATCTCCTTGCAACACACAGTGGCTGGCACAGCATCCTGACCTCTTCTGTGCTTGTTTGGGCCTTAAAACATGTCCCTGTGCCTCCCAGAGGCATTCTGTACTTGTGGTGCCCTTGTGCCCACACAGGTCCTGAAAATGAAGGAGCAGAAGCCCACAGTCTTTCATCCTTTTTTTTTTTTAAACCCAAATGGTGTGTCCAGGAGCATTTAAGTCTACATGAGGAAAGCCTCCTCCAAAAGGCCAGAGGGAGCTGGGCACAAAAGATCTGACAACACTCCTGTCGGTAGACCCTCCCCATAAGTGCAGGGCTGGCCCCTGGGCCAGTGGAGAGGCTGCATAGCCCCACTAGCCATCACCACTGAAGCTGGGAATGGAAAACAATTTTGACATTGGCAGCCTGGAGTCCTGCCCTTTGCAAACACATTTGATGTTCATACATGGTCTCTTGGCTGCTGCTGCTGGGGACCATCTGTTGGGATGGCTTCGTGCCTGATCAAATGGTGGTATGCCATTTTCACTGGGACATGAAATAGATGCCAACCAAAACGTGTCTGGTTTTACTTCTATTACCCTGAATTCAAAGCACATATTAATACTAATCCCTCTTTTAACTGGCACCACAACAGTGTTAAACCTTCAGTTCCCCACCCCCCACCCCCTTTCCACTATCTGAGAGTTCTACCACTGTACTTATTAGGCGCTCAAACAAAATCTAGCAGAAATCAGCACGGCTGATTTCGCACAGACCAGGCATTGTTGGCAGGAGTTGGGTGAGAGGTGTTAGCACTAACCACAGGGGTGAATGTGAGAGAGTTTCCTACACAACACAGGATCCTGGAAGAAACTGGACTGCAGCATTTCTTTAAATACTGTGGCTGAAACCTCTCACAAACTTTTCTGCTTGGTAAAAAAGTGTCCTATCATTAAAAACAGCAACAACAAAAAAAGGGATGGCTTTTGTTTCTAAAAAGCCTCTACCAAAATATGCAAAGGCTTTAGGCATTGCATGAGTAAAGTGAGATGCTCTGAGGGCATTTGCTTTTCAATGTGCTGTGAGTTCACCTTAGCTCCAACCCCGATCTGTAGTAAAATCTTCCATGCTCTGGCAGGCTTTGCTGTCTGGGTTTATATGACTAACTCCCTGTGAATGTTCCACATTCAGAGAAGTGTGTTCCTGACCTCAGCCAAGATGAATATTATTGTCAAAACTGCCATCATTACAGCTACTGTGGGTTTTCAGATTCCTCTAGTGCTTGTAGGGAAAATTCATCTGCTACAGATGTTCCCTTGGGTAATGGATTCTCTTCTCTAGTCCCATAGCACCACAGAAAGGCCTAAAGGAACATCCCTTGATGAGCTTCCCTTTGCTCTTTGTCCATCTTCTACTGTACAGTGCTAAGAGGTTGGACACATTGGACATTTCCTGCCACCTCTTTCTCCTCCCTCTGTCCCCAGGGTGGAGATGACAAAGCCTCAGTGCTGGCCATCTCCTGGCCAGATCCCACTGCGTGTAGTCTGCAGGATCCAGATGCGCTAACTGAGGTTCCCAGTTTAAAGAACAGCTGGGACTTGACTACTCTATCAAATGTGTAATTCCCCAGTTCCTGGATTCAGAGTGATGTAAAGCACCTCATTTTTGTTAATGATGCAACAGATTCCTGAATTCTTATCATTGAATAATTAACTTTCTGACCACCTTACTTACATTTGATTCAGGAATACACAAGAAGGAAAAAAAATTACTATGGAAAGGGGGGTGGGGTGGGGAGGATGGGGGAGGAAATCCCATTAACAATAAAGGAAAATTGGGGAATATGGAAGTTAGTTTGTTTGGCTTAGTATTCTGCAACAGCTACAAATTAAAACAAACCCCCCCCCCAAAAAGATGATTATTTGACTCTCCCAAGTAAATATGGCAGAGGCAGGAGCATAGACCAAGCAGAGGCATGTGGACTGGCCATAAAATTAAAAATAAACTGGAGTAAATGTGCAGCTAAATGCAGACTGTGGGGATAGGATGTGAGCTTCAGCTATTTCCTGGAGCTAGCGTGGTTCCAAAGTTTAACAGCTTTAGCCTTTGGAGACCTGGAGGCGTGCATACTTGCTTTCAGTTTCTCCTCCTTTCATCTCCCCCCACTCAGAGCCCTACCGCCTCCCAGCTGCCCTGCTCGCTCCATCTCTTGCTGCAGAAGGACACTCCTTTTACCCTCTAACGAGTGTCTCTGCACAGAGCATCGGTGCACAGCACTGCCCCTGTGCCCTCCAGCCCACTCTGCCCCAGTGGGATGGATTCCCATTGTGCCCTCAGTGCTCGCTGACCTGCTGCTTACTGAGTACCATCCAGGGAGCTGATCAGCTGCCAGCTACTCCTTGGCCATGCTGGCTCATGCCTAACAATTAAGCTTCTTATGATGACTTCCAGTCTTCAACTTTTTCTTCTTCTTTTTTTTTTTTGTAATTAATATTTTTGGTTAAAACAGCCATGGAGGTAAGGGGGAAGGGTGAATGGAATAGCCAACACAGCCTTATCTCACAGGGTCTGTGTAACAGCAGATATTTCCAGGCAGAAATTTGTTATTAGGGTTGCACTACAAAGCTCATAAGTATTTCACTAAGCCTGGCATGAGCTTTATGTACTTTCTGCTTGTGACCTTGTGCTTTCAGCAGACTCAAGGCCAAATCCTTATGTTTGCATACCATTGGCATGGAGCTACACTACCACTACCACAGGTCCATCATTGCTTTGAGCTCACAAAACTATCAATCCTGCAAGTGACCTACCAAGCTGATGCTTGTGAGGGGAAAACCCCTCCATGTGCTTAAATCCATGCAGTAGTAAGTGAAGCAGTTCTCAAAACAAAGGGGCTAGAAGTAATCCTTTATTTGGACTACTGATCAGTTTCATCACATGAAGCAACTCTTCATCAGTACAATCACTCTTCAAAATGTTTCAACAGCTGGGGCTAGTCCTTGTTTCCAGAAGAACATTATCACCTGTTAAGGAAATAGGACATTTGGGGACATGCTTCACTAGCAATTTAGGGAGAGCTTTCTGCCCAGAACTGAAAGAGTGGAGGGGGAAAAAAACCAGAGTGAATTTTGGTTTTGAGCTGTATCATCCAGTGTGCAAAACCTAGGAGAAAAATGTATTCTGTAAGTGAATTGTTTGAGGAAGCTTTTCTCTGAAGCCACCTCTTTTTGTTGTTGTTGTTGTTACAGGGCACTCATGAGCAGTCTGTGGAAACAGCAGGGTGTTAATAACAACAATTTGGACACTGCAAGCTGTTTCATGGGTCACTGGTGAAGATGGAGTTAATTAAAAGGTAATTTCAGTTATTCTGCAGTCTGAGTTTTACTGGGGGAAATCCAATGTAAGCCAATGACTTCATGTTACCAGTTAGAACAGAAAATGCCCTGAACAATCTTAACCCTGCACATTGTGGCCCAGCCTTGAAGTACATCACTACAGAATCACAGAGTCACCAAGGTTGGAAGATACCTCAAAGGTCGAGTCCAGCCTGTCACCACAGACCTCATGACTAAACCATGGCACCAAGTGCCATGTCCAATCCCCTCTTGAACACCTCCAGGGATGGGGACTCCACCACCTCCCTGGGCAGCACATTCCAATGCCTAGCAACTCTCTCTGTGAAGAACTTTCTCCTCACCTCGAGTCTAAACAGGAAGTGCAGCTTGAGACTGTGTCCCCTTGTTCTGGTGCTGGTTGCCTGGGAGAAGAGGCCAAGCCCCACATAGCTACAACCTCCCTTCAGGTAGTTGTAGACAGCAAGAAGGTCTCTCCTGAGCCTCCTCTTCTCCAGGCTAAGCAACCCCAGCTCCCTCAGCCTCTCCTCACAGGGCTGTGTTCGAGACCTCTCCCCAGCCTCACTGCCCTTCTCTGGACACCTTCAAGTATCTCATCACTACATGATGCTTCACCCCCACCCCAACATGCATTTCATCTGATTCTGATAGGATGAGGGAGGGACATTTAAAATACTCAGCCTTTTTTTCATAGTGTACTCTTCCCCAGCACAGGAATTATCTTATTGACTTTAGAAGTCAGAAACTCAAATAATTTCCTCTCTGCTGGCATCCTGCACTCCTTCCCTCAGAGGGCAATTCTACATGAACTGCTTTAGCCAACCACTCAGGGTGAGATGTGAGATCTCAATTTAGAGAGCTGCATTTCATATGAAATGATTGAGTCAGTAGCTTCAGCTTCAGCTTCAAATCAAACAGTAATGTGGCCTAGGATGATAAAATAAATCTATTCCCCACCCCCAAGATCTTAAAAATCTCCTGTCTAGAACCCTAAACTCCTGAACAGTATCTGTGAGAGTTTAGGGCTATCTATACACTTTTTAGGCTCAGTGAAGAAGGTAAGTGCATGTGAAGATGTTGAACTTTAACAAGTGATGAAATGATCCAGTGAGGTCTTCTGAGCACCAGTACTTGCTGTCACTTCTCAGGCCTGAATCACTTCCCATCGCTTGCACCTGCAGTAAAAGCAGTGCTCAGTTTTCTGGGCCAACCCTACAGCTCCTGATTAAAACATCTGCAAATGCAGGCTGGGGTTAGCACTCAGCCCAGGAGGCAGGTCCAAGTGCACTCTGTGAAGCCTTGCACACTAACAATGAACTGAATCAACTGTCTTCCCAAAAGACTGCACATGGCTGAATTCCTTCAACTGAAGTTATCCAGAGCTTGTTCACTTCTTTAACTGAGTTAGGCCAACATTTTAGTCTGACTGTTGATTGGCATTTCTGGTTTCATTTGTCTGTCTTTTTAATTGACTAAATGTGATGATTCAACAGCTGTATGCCAGGTTTTGTTTAATCACACACATTTTCCAGCCACTATTTAGGGCAAAAAGGAAGAATGCCTTTTATTATGGTGCATGAATGCTGGGTGTGTAGCATCCACTCCCAGCTTCCCAGGGTGACTGTCTAAAGTTGCTCAGAGTTATCTGTACTGAACTGGGGTTCCCAGCTGGGACTTTGTCTCATCTGTGCTTCCTTGGTTCCAGGGATTACAAGCATTTCTCTCATTGAGAGTAGATGTCTGGGAATTATCTCTACATGTTTGCCACTGTACATCTTATGCTCAGTTATTACTTAGAGATAAATGATGGTGTATTCAGCTGCCATTTGTTTCAAATTAACAGTGTCATCTAGATTTCTTTTTTTCTTTTTCTTTTTTTATTGAAGCTCCAGATTCCAAAAGTTAGCACCTATATTAAGAGAGTGTGCTCACTAATCCCAGGAAGATCATGCCTTCTGTTCCATGGGATTTAGGCTTGCCTCCGATTCAAACAGAACTGTGGTGTGAAACATTAAACAGTGCTGCTGGTGACTACTTACTCACCATGGCCAACACTGATACCTCATTTGTCTTGTCCTCAAGCACTCTCAGTTGCACTGGAAACTGGTCCTTTGAAAACGAAGCCACAAGTGAAAAGAGCTGTGGTGTTTTCTTCCATGGTTAGTTGCCAATAGTTGGCAAAATAAAAGCCTGGACTGAGAAATTAAGGCTTTTGCTGGTCTTATCCTTTGCTGTACCAAAGGGGCTCACAACCTGCAAGTACATGTGGATGGACTCAGATGTAGTACAGCTATCTGGTGCCCTTCATGCTGAGCTGCTGACTGCAGCCTGTGAGCCTAGAGCAGAGCCAAGTGACAGGATGCTGACGCTGCTTTCTGGTGGCCACTATCAAATAAACAATTTATATGCTTTGTCATTCACATACAGCAGGTTCCTTTAGCCTCCATCAGGACTCTGGAAGAGAGAGCCAAGTCATGCCCCTTGGCTTGGCTCATCCTTGGCAGATGTTCAAGCCTTAGAGAAGATGACATTCACTTACAGCTACCCTTCATGAATGTTCAGCCTTCAGAAGAGAGTTAGTGGTCTCTGCTACTTTATACTGGTCCTGTTTGAAGCTGCTGGGCTTGAGGCCTGAGCATTTTCCTTACTTATAGGGAGTATCATGTGGTAACTGGGGATATCTATGGGTTCTCTGGTACAACAGACAGACTGAAAACCTTTTTCCTGCAATAAAAGACTTTCCTAATTTACTTTTTCCTTTTCTTTTTTCTTTTTTTTGGTATTGTTTTCAGAGGAGGGAGGGAAAACCTGTAACATCTGAGAAAAGAATGAATAATGTTGATTTGCACTGGGTAAAATCCTCCCCCAAGATGTGTAAGCAATCAGATGTTGACAGTCATTCATCTCAGGTACCAAGCCAGCCAGATATAAGTCAGCAGATGTATCCCTGTTAGCGCTAAACTGAGACGGAAGCAACAGATGCTACCTCTCAGCAGGGCTTATTAGACCATGCTCAACAGCATGCTGACATAGTTACATGGTATTCCAACTTCTGCTGGCCTGCAACTGCTCAGCTCCTCACAAAGGCAAAGCAGCAGTGGGGTAGTTTTAGGCTATGCCTTTAAAATTCTTTTCCGCAGATCTCGAACAGAAAGTAGTAAAGTGTAAACAAATCGCTCCTGGCTGTAAAAAAGGAAGCTAACAATCACTCTGAACAATCCCATTGGACAGAGGTCTACCATAACTTTAGTTCCCCAAACAATTCCTCTCTTCTCTCGCTTCTTTGCTCTGGGAGAGATGCTAGCTCCCTTCGGCTTGACCTTGGCTGCATTGTTTTGGCTAAGTCTAACTTCACAGAATCACCAAGGTTGGAAGAGACCTCAAAGATCATCAAGTCTAACCTGTCACCCAACACCTCATGACTACTAAACCACAGCACCAAGTGTCATGTCCAATCCGTTTTTGAACACCTCCAGTGATGGTGACTCCACCATCTCCCTGGGGCAGCACATTCCAATAGCCAATCTCTCTTTCTGGGAAGAACTTTCTCCTCACCTCAAGCCTAAACTTCCCCTGGCACAGCTTGAGACTGTGTCCTCTTGTTCTGGTGCTGGTTGCTTGGGAGAAGAGGCCAACCCCCACCTGGCTATGACTTCCCTTCAGTTGTAGAAAGCAATAAGGTCTCCCCTGAGCCTCCCCTTCTCCAGGCTTGATTATATTCAGTAGTTTTTAATATTATGTTTTTGCAAAGTCTAGGGCTTGTGGTTTCAGAGCAAATCTGCTAAACATGTCTGTGTTGCTTTGTGTAAAATTACAGCTGGCAAGCCAAAAATACAAGTTCCAGCTGACCAGTCTTATGGGAAACTAACTCTTGAGATCCAAGTGCTAGTAATGCAGTGGTGACTGTCATTGCAGCTGGCTCAGGTGACACCAGCCTGTAAGCAGAGCTAAACAAGATGACAGCAAATTTCTCCCAATTACCTGCCTTCTTCCAACCTTTTCTGGACTGTTCTTGACCAATGAC